>NC_050203.1:36218888-36543611 GCF_013141755.1 Anopheles stephensi | reverse complement strand
TTACGTTTATTGAGTCGATACAATATCGTTAGCACCAGTTCGACGATTCCAGCTAGTAGGTTTTGGCCGGCTAGCACAGATGTGTATTTAAAATTTAAAACTCAAATATCCCGCAGAACGTCGAAGACGCACCGTTGAGACAACCCGTTCAGACACGCACCAGCCGTTACGTTTCCCTTTTTAATGCTACTTAGATAAAAATATATGTTTATGTTCGCAACTTCTTCGCCCCGACGCGTCCAACGGTTCACGGTCAGAAATGGTGTGGCTCGAGCTGGCAGATGCCATCTGGTGCGTGGTATATCACACTGGCACCGGTAGCGAAGGGGACGGCGAGATTTCGTGCGACGAGATTTGCAGGAACTCTGCAGGGTAGATGAAACCCGAGAAAAAAAGGGTTGAGAACGCACCCACGATTCCACACGAAGAAACAGAAAAAAAGATACACGTGTGAACGACTTTACAAATGCCAATGTCCTGGAAATCGAAATCAGACACCCGGTCTGGCTGTAGCGCAAGGTACAAGAACAGTTGGGACACAATTTCTTAATGGAGTGTCGCTGTCCCGGCTACGGATGACAACGCTACGCAATTACGCAATCTAATTAAGGCTGGTTAGTGTGGGTAATTTAATTATCTTACTTGCCGGAAAGGTACCACTGCACCCTGATAAAGCCAGGGCCGAGTGCATAAAGGCGTGTGTAGTTTTCAGGCCACAGACACAGGAGCATAGCGTTCGGTGTTGTTAAGGCATTTTGCAGCATTGTACTGCAGTTTGCAATTCACCACAGCTCTATTATTTGGATGATAATCAAGATTGAAGTAATATTGCTGCTTTGTCAATTGTGAGAGATGTTTTAAGGGAAAGATTTCCGTTACCATTAACCTGCCGCAGGACGAAAGCTCGACACTCCTCCATTCTGTCACGGAGACATGCATAAGCTCAGGACGTTATCAAAAAAACGAGCAGCAGTTTATGATTTCAATAACAAATAGAGATTATCTATGCATGTTTCTGTTTGCCGTATCATTATCAGATAACGTCTAAAATAGACACCCCCGTGCGTTGGATGGACGGATCCACGGCCGGGTTGTTGGACGGTTGGACGGATGGACGTTGCGCCATGTGCGCATTTTGCGTTGTGGGGTGTGAAAATCTCGTCAGGAAGTTTGCCAGCACCACACACGAGTGCCATCGTGTTGTGTGGCGTCGAATGCTTAAGACGAGCGGAACATGCTCTCCGCATTCCGTGTGGCCTACAGTGTCTACAGTCGAACCGGCCTGGCCTAGCTGGCCTGTCATCCCGGATGGTAGAAGAAAAATGGACGAAATTTGTTCCATCCTTACAGGCGGTGCGTTTTCCTGTTCCTGCCGTTGTTGTAAGTTCGACCATGTGACTCGGCGCTCCGGATCCCTGCTTTTAACACTCGGCGTGGAGTTGCGTTGCTACCAACTTCACATCACGACCACCGTGATTTCCATAACATCAACAACAAAGTTTCTCGTTTGCTACCGTCTACATACCGTGCCGTTGTGAAACACGTTTCCTGCTGCAGCGTACGTGCTTCAATACGCACACAAACAACACCAACTCTCACTTCATCGTTGGAACCGTGGAAGTTGGCGACGAGGTTCCCGAGAGTGAGGGGTTTGGCGAAAGGATGGCTTTTTAAAATTCCACCAATTTCAAACGACGACTGTGGGAGCTGCGAACGGTGATCCGATCTTGTGTCTTATCCTTTTCCATTCGGGCGTTGGCTTGCTTTCGCATCCTTCCGCAGGAAGAGCACGTGGTCGCGACGCACTCCCTGATTAAAGTGAACCGAAAGTTAAAGTTAAATGGGAAGGGAAGGGGGGGGGGGGGGAGATGGGGTACGTATACAAAAATTATTCCACGTGTTACCATTTGAGTGATCGTTAATTTCCTCCCGCTTGTGGTGCGGCCCGAGCGGCTTGCTGGTGGGAAAATGATTTGGTTTGCTGGTTCTCTTATCCTGGTTACCGAGATTGATAATATGGTGGTGGTGGTGGCGGGGGAAAGGCAGAGAGTTGGTAGGTGGTTTTGGCATGCGATGGTCGTTTAAAGTAATGGAAAACAGGCCACAGATAAAGTAGGGCCGAGGACGATGCGTCTTGTACAAACGCACCGCTTGTAACAGGGGCGGCGTGTAAGTTGAACAAATTAGAATATTAAATGAGTGTACGTTAGGGACGTTCTGCGCGGAGATTCGTGGTGGCGTGTCGAGTGGGCGTGTGTGAGTGAGTGTTTTGGGTAAGAGTTTAACACAAGAGTTTTTGTTTCCAGTGTGCTGTTGACGATGGGAAGCGTAAAGTTGCATGACTAGCCCAAAGCACGCAGCTTTCCTAGTGATCTGACAACCCTAGCGAAGGAAGCAACAATTTCTAAACATCATTTCAGACCTCACGAATGACATAATGTTGAGCAATGGGGTTGAAAAAAAGTGTTAAAATTCAAGGAAAACTTGTGTGAAACGGTTGCGGGGAGCTTTTTGCTTACATGTTTACATGCTGATGTTGGTTGTGCGTAAACTACACGAATGCATGTTGACTTGGGCATTAAACTTTTTACCCAACAGTGAAGTTGTGCCGAAGTGTGTTTATTTCCTATAAAAGCGGACGTAACGCATCGCTCTGCGGAAGAGAGTAAAAAATGAGTACGATAATGCATTGGAATTTTCGCTGAATTTTTGACACACCAATGTAAGAAAAATCTTATCAAAAAAGTACCTTAGGGTGATCTTTTCGAACTCTTACATCTTCCATCATTTATATCTGAGCTATGTTATTTCATTTGCCGTCTTCAAACTTAGCACGTGTGCTCGAGTGTTTTTGAAGTAGTCTACGGTTTCAAAGTAAAGCGATTGTCTGTGTTTTAGAAACAGAGGTTCTTTGCAAAGCATGTTTGTACATTAAATATTAACCTTCTGCACGTTAAAGCGCTGAGTGAAGAGAAGCTCCTACTTGAGCGAAATATAGTGCTGTACGTTCTTTCTCTTTCTTCTATTTTTCTACCAAATCAGTGCCGGGGACCTTTTTTGCTTACTCTTAGAAGTACCATTTCTTCGAAACAGGAAGGCACATGGGATGTTGGATACAATGGAAAGATTTGAGATTTTAAAGTAGATATACTTACTTTATGGAAAACCACACAAAATATTAGATTACTATGCGGTTTTGCTTTATGTTGTCTGCATTTGTGTAAGCAGTTGTAAATATTGAATCGATTACAACTATTTAGAATGTTAAAATATTATATATCTCCGTCCTTTATCGGGGACTAAATAAGATTTTAGAACAAGTGCACATACACTTAATCCTTCGAAGTAATTCTTCGAAATTAATACCTCCTGCTGTACTTCTTCGACGCGTGGCAAATGGACCTGGGGCTGGGGCAATATATTTTTGGAAGTTTATGAGGCAGTTCAACAAATTCTAAACACATGTTTTTACCATAAAATTCATTCGAAATGCTTGCCGTCGTTACTATTTCACGAAAGAGATAATTTCTTCTTCTGGAATTACTTGATGTGACTTGAATGCTCAGAAATGTCAAGAGTATTAGCTTTCAGTACAGGCGAAGGAGATTCTGTATAGGAGTTATTTCGGGAAGATGTAGCTTTTAAATAGCTTTTTTCCGAACTATAATTATGTCTAGACTGATGAAGGAAAGTTGTAAAGTTCATTGATGTTAACTCCCTTAGCTTGAATCCTAAGGAATAACTTCTCAGCAAACAGTTGATCTTGGTTAAATTGATCCTCAGTATAGTGTGCTGACGGTAACAACGTTTTCTTGTGATCTGTTGTATCCACAGCATCGGGGATCGAATCTCGCTTGGACTTTCGAATTTCCGTACAAAAAATTGATGACTTATATAGTTCACGTCAAGTCCCAGTAGGAGAACCAGGCCTGTTGAGCGTGTGGAATCAATGATGAAAAAGAAACTGATAAAATTTGATAAACTCGGAGTTTCTGGAGCGCCTTCCTCAAAGTAAAGAATTGTTCAGTGGATGACTTATCGCTCAACTATATGCTCACAAATCTAGAGTCCAGTGTTAATAGTAACGAATAATTAATAAAAATGAATTTGTTTTTGAGACACAAATTAAATCAATTTACTATTTAGATTTGAGTACATTTGGAGAAGACTGCTTGCTCGTCGTCCAAGAGAACATCTCGTCGGTTGCTTCACTCATGATACCATGCTGTGAGCGGCACTCCTATAGTATCAGGTCCAAAACCAATACTCCAGATTCACGTTGACAGAAACGGGACCGGATTTTCGCGTGGAAACGTTCCGTACATTAATATATGTGATCATGTAGTTGTCTTTTTAAACCCTGTGATGATTTGAGCTACTCGGAAAAATGAAAATCTGCTTCACATTTATTTCTCTTCTTTTCACTGTACTCCTTTCGCTGAGTTCCGTCTGGTTGTGGGACATGTTTTGAATGTGGTTGTGTATAGCGTCGTCAGCAGTATCATCAACAGCTGGGTTGCAAGTTGTTAGGCGATATTAATCATAAATACTCGATCTATCTACCAGCGTGAGAAGTTGATGGATGAGCAAAACTAATGTCTTACCTGAACCTTAGCAGATTGGCAAATATGACACTTGAATCAAGTCAAGAAAAACTAGATGCAAAGTGCACTTTCCATTATGGCCGTAATTTGTACTCTAATGCGGCTATTGATTCATCCTCTCGTTTATTTTACTAACGTTAAGTGAAGCAAAGATTTCGTTCATTTTCATAAAGATACTCGTGACCATGAGGTCGTCGTTGTGAGCAGTCAATAGTGTTAGGAGTTAGGAGGAATAATTGACTTTCATTGTTTAAGCGTTTCAAAAGTTCTTCTCTTAACTTCGTTCCAGGATGTTGGCAATTTTTCATTAGTACTTAGTTATCAAACAAAAGACACGCAAAGAAAAATAAAGTCTTCGTACTAGTAAATCGCGTCTAATTCATTTTACCACACATACTTCAATGGAAAAACAAGACCGAAAAATGCGAGTCGTTGAAGTTTACTTATAACAGTTTTACTGTAGCCAACAACACAAGCATGGCCCAGCTACTCAGCAAATGGCAAAGTTCGCCGAGAAAATGTTTTGAGAAATCTGCTTCTTCTACCTCCTTGGCACTACAAATTCGAAAGGTCTTGGGCGGCTTTTTTTGGCTTTCTGTGACTTGATTTTGACTTGAACTCCGGTCTTAACGTGTGACGACATGCGTTTTTATCGCCTCGGTCTTCTGTGCTAAGAATATGTAAATGTTCCCAATTTTTTTATTAAAATAGTAGATGTTACAGTATATTAGAAACTCTTTCAAACAGCTGAATTCTTTTAATTCCTGAATTCATGAATAAATTATCAAATTTGAATCAAATTTAGTGGAACATAGACCCTAACTGAGTGTTCTTAATGGTTAGCCTGATAAGGGCAGTTGTTCCTTTTAAAGCACCTAAAGAGTAAACCTCTGTACATTAAATTGTTCCTCACAGTTGACTTACTTCTCGCGCGTAGTGTAAATGCTTCCCAAACCAGATCCATTTTGTTTGCTTCATTATGAACGATCGAGTTGATTTTGGAGGCAGCTAATTGATCCTGAAAGAGAGCGAGATAGAGAAAGAGAGAACAAGAAAAAAGCGGCCACGGAAATAGGTTTAATGTAGATCGGACGAGCATCGAGTGTGAAGGTTCGAACAAAAAAAGAAAATGGGACACTTCAGTCCCAGGCTCCAGGGCCAGTCCAGCCGCACTGGGAAGCCATTAGCGATCCGCGCGATCCGGAGCAAACATTCGGCAGAGGCCGGTTACTTTACCCTAATTAAAATGCCTATTGCGCTGTATTAAGAGGCTCAAATACCTGGCTTTCATAATCCGGCCGGCGGAACGGCAAAAGCAAACGCCACGCGATGTTTCCGCAATCGGTTACGGCAAGCGGGCGAAATGGTGAAAAGCCATCGAAACCCATTAAAGTCCTGTCCAGCCCATTTTCCACCTCGCAAAACGCTGCCGACAACGAGTTCGATGGGATTAAGGCTGTTTAAAAACGCAACACGATACGGCTCACCGGCAATCGTGGGAAGCGAATTTCTTGAGCTCCAAACACCCCAAACGCGGGTTTGTACGGGACGGTAAATGGACGGGGCTTTTTAAAAATGGATATCAACGCAATTAAAATCAAGAGTTACGGTGTGGAAAGATTGGGCCGAAAGTGTATCGCCGACGGGAAGATGGATTACCTTTAGCCTTCAGAGATCGTAATGAACGAATGGATGGGTGTGGATTATAATAAGATAAACACTTGCGAGAGTAACAGTTACTCGGTAAATAGTGTGTGGGTGGTTTTCGGCTTGGTATTGCATGGTGCTTGATGTTTTACAAAGCGTTTTACCCACTTTAGGTTTTTTTTGTTACAACATCAGGTTTGTAATAGCGTTTTCTTTATAATTTACCACGATCGTAATTGAGTCCAAAGAGTTGGCAATTTACAGAACATTTACAATCCATATTTGAACAATTCCTGGAATAAAGAAGAAATGTATTTTTTATTTGAATATAATTTTCCAAACCATTTTCACCACTACAAGTCCACTCTAAGTTATGTTGCGCTGCCCATAATCGGTATTAACCGTGAATCATTTTGCAGTAGACGTTCGAATTTCGGCATAGTGTCAGAGCGATATTAAATTCTCGTTAAGGAAATCGAAATTGAAGTGTAACGGGGAAAGACAAAAAACCCCTCCCCAAAAAATGGATGGAGACTTGGGAAAAAATAAACGAAATTGCACCATCGCACGCTGCCAATAAGCGAAACAACGCAACCCACTCACGCCGTTCGGTGGGTTCCGCAGCAAAATTGCGAATAAATCGAACGCGAGCAGAACGGGCGTAGTTCGCCGGAAAGAAAACCTATTCGCGAGTAAATGAGTTGACAAACTCTTTCTTTGCCATTGAATAAAACATTCGCAATGCTGCACAAAGAAAAAAAAAACTCCAACCGGGGAAATCCTCTTCCATTCGCTTGCTTCAGCTAAGAATAAGAATTGGTCTTCTGCTGTTACGGTACGGCATCGTTTCCGGAGTAGTTCAGCTCAGCTCGGAAGAAAATCTCCGTGGCAAAGAAAAAAAGGATTTCGAAGGAAATCGGTTTGTCGTTTACTGTACGTGCGGGGATTCCGTCGTTTTCCTGTTCCCCTGTCGTCACATTCACAGTTTGCGACAGTCCCGTCAGTGCATTTGCAATAATGAAATCAGACCACACCCGGTTCTGGGTGTGGGATGAAGCAAGCGACTGCGACTGACTGACTCACGGGGCTGGCTGGAGTGGAGCTGAGCCCCGGGGATCGGAGATAGTTTCATTCCTAGCTGACGACGATGCTACTACGTTAATGCTCAATGGCTGTAGTGTGATGGCGCAGGAATCTAATTGTAGACTGTAATGATTTTGTGATTGGAATTGAAAAATAGACACCATTCTTGGGTATGGGAGTGGGCTGGTGCTGCTGCTGCTACGAATAACTATTTACCGCTCACTGTCAAGATTCGTTGGGATTGTTAGCAGTGCGTTCCGTAGCCGGTGTGAGCGAAAATAATTTACAAGTTTAATTGAATTACAAATAATTACACTGCTTATTTCTTTTTATAAATGGACCTTTGCCAGGCAGTACAATTAAGGCACAGTAATGGGTTGATTCTTCTTCCAAATCATGCATCAGAGGTCGAATTATGGATAAAAATATCGTTGAGTAGAAGGTTAAGAAGCGGATTGGATGAACAACTCTGGCTGAACGCAAATTATAAAAAAGTGCGATATGAGATATGGCCATACTCTTCGTTGGCCTAACGACCTCCTAGGTCTTCTTCTTCTTCTTTTTTTGGCATTTTTTTTTGGACATCATAGGTCATGTCTGCCATATCTCTGGCTTACTAGTCTTATGGATACCGCATAGTTGAATAGTCAGTCCTCACTACGAGCGAACAGCTCAGATGTGAATTTGAACCCCAGTCCTGTCGTGTGAAGCTGTTGTCTTTACCACCGGGCTGCTCCACATCAGCTACACTCCGTTCGTTCGTTCGTTATCAGGTGCTACAACCGCTTTGCGGTCTTGGCCTGCTGCAACAATCTTCGATACCGCTCACGGTTTAGCGTCGTCGTCTGCCAATCCGTTATCCCGGCCGTTCTGGCGGACGCATCAACGCCATCACTCCATCTCAATTTGGGCTTACCACGCCTCCTCTGTCCTTGTGGACGGCCTAAAAGCACTTTACGGGCTGGGTCGTCCGGTGTCATTCTCATCACGTGACCAGCCCACCTGGCGATTCTAATTCGCTGCACGGTAGTGAGATCATCATTGTTATTGTAGTGGCTCCTCCATTGTCCTTCCACACATACAGAGCCAAAAATCCTGCTGAGCATCTTCCTTTCGAACGCGGCTAAGAGGGCTTCGTCAGTTTTGGACAGAGTCCATGTCTCAGAGGCGTATGTAAGCACTGGGACTATAAATTTTCTGTACAATCCCAGCTTCGTCCGTCGCGACAGGTATTTAGTGTGGAGAAGTTTCCTCAGGCTGTAACTGGCTGGACCGGTCGGCAACCAGCATCCTTCAATATAACCCAACATCAATGTTGTTGTCGGTGCTGACTTTTGACCCCAGATAGGTGAAGTTTGGGACGGCTTCGAAGGTGCGGTCACCTATCTGTACATCACCCCGGGGTAAATCAGTGTATGTTAGCAGGGCCGCTGTCAGTTACACTCCAGCGAATCTTAATTGAAGAGTTGGCTCGTAAGAGTTTGCTAAACAAATTTCTGTGAATTCCTTTTGAACTCGTTCCATACGGATTCGGACGATCTGTGATGAACTACATGGGCATCATTCTGCTTTTGCATATTCAAAGATAGATCTTACAAGTATAAAGTAAAGGGTCTTCAGGCAGCTTGGGTCATTAAAGTTATACTTTGGTCGCTTTAGATTCGTAGCCAACTAGGGTGCCTCAAATCCTTACGTTAGGATGTCGATGCTAGGATGTGTAGATAACATGAAAACGAGACCTCTAAGTTATTACTAAATTCCAAATTTTCACTTTATTTATTTATTTAAGATCCAAAATTTGATGCTTTTCCTGCTTTTTTCTTGGTCTAACGACATCTTGGGCCATGTCTGCCCTTTTTTGGCTAACTAGACTTACCGCATAGTTGGATAGTCAGTCCTTACTATGGGGGAACGGCCTGGATTGGATTCCTTAGTGGATGGTCAGTTAGTTTTGTATCAGAATGATGAAAAGAGTATCAGAGCCATTATTTTAATTGATACTATGTTGTTGATGTATGTTGATGCCCCAAGATCTTCACCATCTCCTTCTTCTCGAATAGCTCAGATGTGAGCACGTTTGTTAGACATAGTCAGGACCCCAATTCTTCATCTTTATTTATATCTATTGTTATTGTCCTTAATATTGGCTTAATAATAATTAATCTTAACTTAATATGTAACATGGAAGCCATATGGGGCTTGCTCCTCCCATGAGGATAGGATAATTGTTAAGGCTTGAGTACGGAAGAAGTTAACAGAGAAGTGAAAGTAAACAAATAGGAAAAAGCTGTTGATAGACCAAAGACAGACGCGAAACGGATTGTTAGAGCCATAATGAGTGCGCCTCGGAAGATCAGGATATACAGCGGGGAATCTTTTTCCAGGAAAAGCGGTCGTTCTCCGACTGATGCGACTCCACTTGAAACAGCAATCGAGCTCGTTATGCTCCGCTGTGCCTTGGATCTGATAAACACTTTTTTGTTAGGACATAAATCCAGTATCCTCGTCACATTCTTCACAACTCAGGACCAATACAGGATTACTGCATCATCATGCTGTTTAGCTCTTTTATAGTTCTTAGAAACCGCCGCTAGCAAATGGCGACTGCATAGACGACATCCTTCAGCATAGCTCAGGACTCGCGCCTGTAGCAAACAGCGGGGCATATCATTTTCTCTGTTGTTGAAGAATTGTAAATCGCATGAGTTTATGGAGCCCATCAAAGGCTAGATTTCCCTGAACAATATTCGTTATAAGTCTTGCAAGCAATTCTCTATACCACCGCAACGAACAATAAGACTTTCAACAAATATTTACAAAATATAAGCATCAAGACAATTTCCAGAAGATTGGTCCTATAACCCCACGATTTTAATTAGTTACTCCTTTTTTCACCTCGTTAAATGAGATATCTAGATGATGGTTTAGAATTCTTATCAATTTAGCTGAGCAGTCAAGACATGTTCAGTAGGATCGTCACTAAGGGGGTGGTTCAAATGACCTCATCTAAAAGGCATCTGTCTTGAGAGAGTTAAAACTATAGGGTTCGGCCACAGACCAAGGAAATTGAGACTTGCTTGTTCTGCGGTCAAAATCGGAGTGAGTTTATTAAGCTTGATTTACATACAAGTTGATTATTGGGAATTGGATGGGGAAGGGAAAGGTATTGACGATTCTTGATGACTATTGCTGATTCGGCTATTGCACGTTTTGCAATCGGTAACTAGGTCAGACGATCAACACGGTTTGCTGATCGACGCTGTTTGCTGATCGGTGCAATTTATCAGTGCAGTGGCCGGTGGCGGTTGACAACACTAGAAAATGCTGTGTTGACAACGGAGGTTGTTAACTAGAGCAAAGTGTAAAGAACTTCGGCTACAGGACATATCGCTCAGAAGCTCGCTCATCTAATGGAATTGAAGCTTTATTTGTTTTTATTCATAAAGAACGGCCTGACCGTATTGCTTTAAACAAAATTACAAAAATTGATACAATTCACGATGGTTTGGAGACATTTCCTTCTTGCTTAGTGGCCTTCCTATGACACACATTCAAGGCTAAACTCTGATTCTCTTATGAATGATTTATTATGTTCTTTCTCAAGAATTTATAAATCTTAGAGAAGAATTAGCTAAGCCTCTTTTAAGTTGTAGATAGTTTTTTGATGTCCATAGCAATTCTGAGTTACGAGCATTTATGTAAATTTTGGCTACTATAATATAGATCGTGACTATTTTGCTTAGCTAGTCCTCGTAAATGTTATGTTATTTGCTGCGATTTTTCTTGTGCATGCAGGTTTTCTGAGTCATGACGTTTAAATTGAATGCAAAGCTTAACACTTCTATCTGAAACCTTGAAAATACCAGTTAATCGTGAATAGAGTTTCTGAGTTGGGTTTCCAAAAATAAAAAATAAATCTTTACGACTCCTGTTGTTTTCTGGACAATAATGTTGAACTCAACAGCACGCCTGCCTCGAAAGGATTGTGTCTGGTGCACTAATCAGGTATGAAGAATTTAAGAAGAAATACAAAAAGCGTTGATATCACTATCAGGAGCCCTCAACATACCACCGTTTTCCTGGCCAGCTGAAATCTGTATCACACTACTTAATGCCTACAATGAGCAACGTGGCGAAGGTCGAACAGGGCACAATCTAACTAGTCCGTATGCCTCTCGCCGATTGGGGTCCGTATTGGTTAAGCTACAATGCAACAATCCATAACCGGGTTACCGGTGCCAGAAGCAATAGATTCCGCGAAGAAGAAATCGTTAAGCGCATCCACAACGCAGCGCATACAAACGCTACGGGCGACTGGTCGAACGTTTCAGCCGGTTCGATGTGCCGGGCAGCACTTTCGGGTTTTGCGGTTACCCATTAACATATTGAACCATAAATTTGCATCGGCCGTCTAGCGATTCGAAATAAATTTATTTTATTGCTCAACCGGCTTCACGCTGCACGCCCAAAGGTAGGCAGTCGGGTCGGGCTCTGTGCCCGTCGCTCAACGCCCTCCCAAAAAACACCATGAAGGCTTTGTGGGTTTGTGTTTGCTAAACAAACTGTAAGCATCCGAACCTGAGCCATGTTTTTGTTGTGTTCTTCGTTTTTTGTTGTTGTTGCTGTTTTCCATAGCACATGAATGGTTTCTGTTGCGTTTTGCTGAACCTAGGCTTCAGTGAGCTGAGAATGCTTGGGTCAATTTTAGGCACAACGTTTTCGCCGCTAAAATCTTTCCCGCTCCGGTGTACCGATCAAAACGGATGAACAGTTGGAAAGCTTGCCAACTACGTGCAACTTTTTCTCCCAACCTGCCGTTAACAGCGTACGTCCTCCAGGCAGGGGATTGTTCGACCAATGGAGGCGGTACCGAGAATGGCAAGTACGGGTTTATTTACATGAAGTCAGTATCGAACAGGGTAGTTGGAGCGTGCACAGACGCGTCTCCTAGGGTTGAGTAATGGTAGTTGGAATGGATTTGTTTGTGCAACCCGGTGATACCGGAATCTGTTTGAAACGTGTATCTAATTCAATTTGCGAACGCGATATCAAAACAATTCGGGGCAAATTTTGATGGATTGTTTTCGTGTTTCGTGAGGATTTGGATGATGGATTTACTGTTAGTTGTTGGTTGAAAATGATAGAAATGATACACTTTCTGCAACTTTGGCGGTATAGTGTTGGGAGATAATAATAGATTGGTAGCATCGACGATTTGTTCGAAAATTGATTTAAAAATTGCTTTATGAAATTGGACTTCACCTTTTTATGATGAAATTTAGATTACTTAATGTCGTCTCTATACTAATTAGAAGCTTTGTTAATCGATACTGATCTTGATCGTAGTCTCAGTTCTTCAAGACTAACCCACTTATAAGCTTTCAACAGCATCTTTTGGTTTTCTTTATTCTGCCCTGCTGATATTAGTGGACGAAAATTGGAGAAAGTGTGCCAGGTTTAGCAATCTCACTCAAACCGATTTAAAGAAAATGGAAAGAGACAACAAATCCATTTTCAACGCGTTAGTTTTAGAGTTCGGCCTCGATGATTTACCTGACAATGGTTAATTTTTCGAATGAAAAAGTTTTTCAGCTGTCGTGGTCGGGAGGCCATTGAAAACAGAGGGCTTTTATTAAGGTTCATAATATAACATGACATTTCCCTTCCCCGCTGTTCCTACACACCCGCGATGGATTATGTGATGATGGGGCCTAACTCGTGCATATCGCAACTGTATAAAACACTTCTTTTAATATTTTTTCTATTTTTTAAAGCTCATTTCGTGCCCGGTTGGGGAATCCTGCACGTTATCACGACTCTAATTCCTTCATTACCACCTCAACGAGAGGCAAACTCAGCTTCGGTAGCTGCTGCTTCCTCTGCCGGGTTGCAGCCCCCAGTGCGCTCCATCACAGGAGAATCGTTGGTATTCGACGTAATGGTCGGGTCGAAATCACCTCCAACGTTGATTCTCCCGCTGTTGGCATAACCGCAGCTGTTGACGCAGGCTATCGACGTGAGAGTGTCGTCTACCCCGATTCCAATTGGCAGCTCGTCGTTCAACCGTCATTGATGAAGGAGGTGGTGATGGAAGCTGTCTGCCTCTCTGCTGCTGCTGAGCGATTGCTCGCTGCCGCCGCCTGGACTCATTCCTCCGATCGTTCCCTTGCTCGTCGTCGTGATCGGGAGACTGCTATTTACAAGTGAGAAAGAGAGAGCTAAAACGGCTAAAAAAATCATTGAAAAATATAAACTCACTCTGATCAGGTGTTTTACAAGTACATGTTCATAAACTAGCTCGAAACTTGCGATAGGCGTTGGTGGAGTTTTAAGATAATATTTGTTAATGAAGTAAATCAGAATGAATCATAATAAGCCCTTTTCATGCAGTAATTATGGTAAGTTTGGTTTGAATTTTAGCAACGTAAGGAACCTTACATCGCCAGACCAATAGGCCAAAAAAGATGCTTCGCAAGGGTCTCTTTTTGATAGCTTGGGAGGATCTAGACCTAAGTGTTAGGGTTGGTGCACAGATATCGACTCGATGCAACAAATGCGATGAGTCGATAGAGCCATTTAGCAATCCAGCGATGAAAGAGCACTGTGCATTACGTCTTCTAACCGAAAGAGGTTGAAGGCCTAGAAGACGGCACCGCGCAGCTTACGGAGGAAGATTATTGCGATCCTGCGAGGGAAGTAGGCGTAGGGCATATCGCGTGAGCTTACGTTGAATCGCCTCAAGTCGAGCTATTGAAGAAGCAGTAGTTGGGCTCCAGACTACGCACGAATATTCCAGAACCGAACGAACGATACAGTTGTAGACAGCTTTGATGCACATGGCGTTGCGGAATTCATTAGTTGTCCGGATAACCACGCCAAGTAATTGATTTCCTCTGGCTACAACGTCATCAGTATGCTGTTTAAAGTTCAAACTAAAGTCAAGCAGAACGCCCAGGTCTTTGGCATGATTTTGTCGATTAACTGCAGTGCCGTCCATGAAGTAGGTACCAGTAACCAGTATCGGTGAAACTTTTTGTTGCTGGGCAGTTCTTGTCTCTCAAGTGTTTTATTCGTTGACGGGCTGTTCTGCCAATTTCCATGCAGAACTTCGGTTTTTTATCGCTAGTGATCCTGCTTCTTTAATTAGTGATGAAAAAATCCGTTGGTAATTTAGTGATTCGATTGGAAGTAGGATCGACCCAGACGCAATCCTGAATTCAGAATCGAGATCTCGAGATTCTGAACAACAATGATTTTACATTTTTACCAATTTTTCAGTTGATATAATTTGACTGACTTTACACAATGTTATTACTTGGCGTAACATATACGATACAAGTTTGAAAAAGGACTAGTTTTTATGAAATCCTGTTCAATATACCTTGTCGCAGGTGTAAACAATTCTTTATAATCATTTCTATTTATTTTGTCTATAACTTTAATAATGCTAGCTGGCTCACATGCCCCAACTTCCCTTGCTACAATGAGTTATGCCACTACGATTGTTTATTTTCATCATTTACACCATCCAAGCACATGTTTTTACAAGGCTCATTGAACTGATTGAATCGAATGCTAAGCTTGGGCATACGTGCCATAATCCGTTCTGACCCATTCACTTGGCACATACAGCTTTCATACAGACGTAAATAGCTCAGCTTGGGAAATAGCAAATCGTCCCTAAACTCCAACGAAAGTAGTTTATTGCTTTCCAAATTCAAGTCATACAGATTGTTCAAACCCTCAAAATCCTTCATATCGACATGCGTTATATAGTTGTGGGCCAAGTTAATGTCTAGCATGTTGGGAAATTTGGTCAAACAGCTCGGAACGCGCGTTAGTCGATTGTTGCCAACCAGCAGGGTCAGCTGTTTCTTGTTACCCTTCCACGCACAAAAGTCCAACGACGTTAGCCGGTTGTGCATCAGCAGCAACCACTCGAGATGTGCACTTGCTATCGTTCCACTGATTGATTCAATCCTGTTTCGCGAAATGTCAAAAAACACAAGCATATGGAATGGTTCCATCAGATCCAGATCCACCGTTTCCAATTTGTTATCTTTTAGTCGGAAATATTTTAAACTCCCACCATTGCTCGTGTTAAGCGCACTGGCTGAGCTGAACAATTGTTTGATATTATTTGAGCCTAGGTTCAGTTCGAGCAGCTTTTGCTTGCCATAAAAGAGGTTTAAATCGACGTGCGCAGCAGCGGTATTGGAAATTCTTAAAGTTTGAAGGTTGCTTAAGCCAGCGAGGGAAGAAGGAAGCGCTTTCAATTCACTGCTGACGATAATTAACGTTCTGAGGGCAGTATTGTTTTCGAAAACCATCGAATTGATTGGTGAGTCTAATATGCGAATTCCTTCAACCGTTGAGCTCTGCGGTACGTACAAAGTGTTCACAGCGTTCGAGTTTTCCACCACGATTCCTTGCAACGGTGGACGGATGGCGCTCAAAAATTTACCATCGATGGATGAGCGCATCAGATTGAGCATTTTCAATGTTTTTATGGACGTTGGTACGTGATTCAGCACGAAGTAACCTTCCTCATCGGGATTCCAATTTTGTAGAGCACATACTTGTACCATATTTTTGCACTGCAATCGAAAGCCGTGCGTTTCGTAGAGCGTCAATCCTAGAAACAGAATACTGCAAGCAAGATAAGTGATTCTAAATATTGCGATCGATGTTTGCGAGGATCAGTATAGGAACATTACCGTACCTGGTAGAGATGATTGTATTCAAACTAGTAACCATAATCCCGTGTTATACAGTTCAATCGGTTAGTTTGACTATGCTCATCCAAGATATCACTGTTGAGTTTTTATGCAAATAGCTTCACGTGGCTATTAAGCGTTTGATTGTTCTGCTTATGCTAAACGAATCTGAACGATTTACACTTTTAAGCTCTTTGATAGGTTCAGCGGTATACATCCGTTGCGATTCAATTGCATAATACGACTACAAAGTCTTTTATTTGTATAGAAATTCGCTCAAAAATGGAAATTTTTTTTTGTTAGAATGTTTAAAGTGTACCGTTTGTTATGGCCAAAACATGAAAAGAGGAAACATTTATAGAGATTCTGGATGCTTCATCAAAAAAGTATTTGCCATTGTAAGGGCTATAGAAAATATCATTCTCTTCTCATTGTTGATATGTAACAATGGGTTGATGACCTTCATCACCATAATCAGCTATTGAGTGACATGGAACCCTTTCTACAAATTACATTTTACCACATAGTTTCGGCGATAGTGAACGATTTAACAAGCATCAAACTATAGGTGAAAGATCCGGCTGATCGTGTCAACTGTATGGTAGGGTTTTTGACTATGCACCCCCTTCATCTGAAAAATTGGTAAAAGATATAGTTGACTTGGAGGAGTTTGGTGCTGTTTTGGCGATAACTGACAGTGATCAAATCGTGAGAGAATTTATCGCTGATAGCTAGTCGATAGGACTTTGTTAAATACTGTTAAGAGTCAGGGTTGAACTAACCAGACACGGTGTAAACTTTAAGCAATATTACTTCAGTGTTAGACTATTTAGGAGGTAGAGGCGACAACGGCACCGATCTTCATAAGGCAGGACCGGGGTTCAAATCCCATCCGGATTGAAGAAAACAAAACCACTACCGTTCCCCCGTTGTGAGGACTGAATATTCTACGTATTTTCTTATTACTTAGTGGAGCGAATAACTCGCAGTAATTTTGTACAAATAACCATCTTCAAACAATGTTTAAACGGGTTGTTAGGGTTTGGAAGGATAAGAAAGAGAGACAAAGCAGGATAGATGATTGTCGAAGAAAGAAGAACTAATGGCGATTGTCCAAGAACGATAAAGAATTCAAAATTTAGTCCGCGTTGTGGGATGGAGCACGAAATCGAAAAACCAGCCTGTTTATATATATATATATATATGTCCCTTTCCACTGTGGTGGGTCGTCGGACCCCGGCCCGTGATGTAAATTCGTCTCAAGCTTTTTTTCGCTGCACAGTGGACCCGATCCCATTACCGCTCGTCCCAACATTACTTATTATCAATAAGTCTAGTAATCCAAAAATGGCAGGCATGACATAAGAGATCGCGTGATCAACAAAGAAGAGAGTTTAACAGTTAAACTTTTACAAGCGACCGAAAAAAAAATACATTCAAAGTTGGAATAATTAAAGGATCTTCTCTTCCTTGTCTGTACTCAAGACTTTGAGGTAAGAGAGATTGTCTATGATGTTAGTTGCTCAAACGTTTTGTAAGAAATAAGTGTGTTGATATAATATCATGATGTAATGTGAGATAACGATGACTCGACCATCCGATAAGCTTGAGATTTTTTTTTTTTCGTTTATTTATAGAGGCTTTGGGTCTTTGAGACTTCATTCGCCTCTTTATAAGCTTGAGATATTGTGATGACAATTTTAACGGCTTATAGGATAAAGCAAGATCGGAGCAAAGGTCAACCGAACGTGTAGTGTCCTTTCTTAAGCCGTTGTTGTTGTTGACAGTCCCTGTCAGTTGCGAAAAGCACCCAGTAAGCAACATGCAGCCGCGTTTACACGTTCACTTCAAAACAGAACGAAATTGGGAAGTGACAGTGATTCACTTAGGAGTTTCGATAAAAATATATCGATGACACTTTTTGTTAAGATTGAATAAATAGGATGAATAGGATCTTTAGGTTTTAGTTCAACTGGTACGCTTATAATTTTGGGTTTGTTCTAGCTGAGACAAATTCGTTAGACGAGGCGTTGAAAGTGTGAATAATTTTAAGATTCCCTGTTTGACTGCACATTTTGCTTCCTTTATTTAACATACAACACATACCTCACTAGTAAATATGACGAAGTACACTATCAATTTTGGCATCCTTTCTAGCACAGCTTCCGAATCGTTCAACCGACAGAGGCACGATTCGTACAGATGCAAACTGGTAAGCTTCGGTAGCAGTATGTCATCACCAAACTCAAGCGTGAGTATTTTATTGCCTCCGAGATCAAGCGTCCTTAGGTTATCCAGTCCAGCAAAGTCGTGCATATCGATGTGGCTGATTGTATTGTAGCTCAACTCAATGGACTTTACGTTAGGGAATGTGACTAAACAGCTGGGCACCGTTTCCAAACGATTACGGGCCGCCGATAGCTTAACGAGCGTGAGTATTGGATTCCACCAGCAGAGATCGAATGCGGTTAAAACATTTCTATCCACGTTCAAAAGGGCGAGCATCGGGTTGAACAGCGTTCCAGGGAGCGATTGAAGCTTGTTCATCGAAATATCAAGCAATTGCAACGTTTGAAACGGTGCAAACAGATCCAAGTTGATGGTTTGCAGATGGTTACCTCGCACCCGAAAGATTTCCATGTTCGATCCGTTCATGTTTTGCACGAACCCCGTTACAGACGTTACGGCACTTTGCTCCACGTCTATACAGCTAAGTTTTTCCCGCCCTTGGAAGTAGCTGAGATCGAGGGTAAGGATGGATGTTTCGCCGATCATCAACTTTTTCAACCCGGTTAAATTATTTATCGATGGAGGAATTTCCTGTAAAGGAGATTTCATGACGAACAGTTCCTTGAGCGCACTGTTCATCTCAAAGTACATCCGGCCAAGCTGTGTGTCCAGCAGCTTGATCACTTGGATGGTCGTGTTCGAAGGTACGATCAAACGTTTAACACTGCTAGCTTTTTCCACTATAATACCGGTCAGCGTGTGATCAACTTCGGTGAGGAATTTAGTGCCAATCGTGGTTATTAAGAGATTTATCATTCGTAGGTTGTGTTGGGCGACGGGCAGGTGGTTGAGTACAAAAAATCCCTCCTCCTTTGGGTTCCAATTTTCCAAAATGCACATCTGCGGTTCATGTTTGCACTGCAATCGAAACGCGTATGGTTGACGGAGCAGGAGTGCCACAAACACGACGCTGGAAAGAAGTGACCCCACGAGAGAAAAAAAGGAGTTCATATTATTCACATGCTGTCCAGCCAACTCAACACAAAACAATAGCAATACTTGAAACAGGAAGCTAGCTCAAAGCAATGCTTTCCCATTGTTGGGTGACGGTTTGCTTGGCTAATGCACACAACGGTCGAGTGCTAGAGTGTTTAGTGAACTGGAATAGAGTTAGGGTAGGTATAAGTGGGACAGTTGTCTTTTGATGGATGGGAGGGTGAGCTATTTTTATGAATTACATTATACCGTGCAGATTATACTTGCTGTTGCTCACAAGCCATTTTCATTTACAATAAGGCTTGTTCGGTGAATGTGCGGATAATGGCAGTCCACTTGGATATTGTTGATTATATCACTTTAGGACAAATTTCGAGTTACTTAGTTCGTCACAGTGATGACATATCTGTTGCCTATCCATTCTATTTTCAGTAGGATTTTGTCACGATCACGATCAACTTACAGGGGTTTTTTGACGTATTATGATACATTTTTTGGTTTTGAACTGAACATTTTTGGAGGAAAAGTGGACACAATAAACGGTGCGATACTGTACGGAGTTACAGGATAGGTTCATTACCTCAATAGATAGTGGTTAGTCTTTACCAAGTCCAAAAAATAAATTCTGGATGCTTCGAAGTGCGACCGCAGCCGATGTGAAATGCCTTTCCTCAACGACACACTTTCGACGTAACCGGACTAATACACTCCTGTATCGGCCAGTGAGCTTGGACATATTAAGTCTTCAGTGAGCTTGCAATGGAGGGAGTAATTTTATTGCGGTTTGCGACTTCGGAAAACGATGCGTCTTCGAACGACTGCTGGCAATTTTCCTGCTGCGAGAGTGTCATCGTTAGACCAAGAGCAAAAGTTGTTATTTCATACTCTATTCATAGAAAATAATGTTAAAGAAAAGCATATAAATGTTTTATTGTTTATGTTTCAATACACATTAATGTAAATAATCCATGTTGAAAAAAAAACAACTTCACCGTCTTCTAAATACTTGTTGCAAGAAAGCGATCATGTTTGATTGGGTCGTTTTCAGCGTGGAAGCATTTGTTTCGCTCTTACGACCGGGGCAACATTAATTAATAATTAAATGATTACTTTTTATCCACAACAAGGATAAAACTCAAGAATTAAATAAATAAGAGCGTATTTTTCTTGCAGCTACCGCACGCTCCATTGTTTATTTACATTTAACTGACAGCTGAACAGGTCGAATTGCAAAAACGCCATCGGGCTTATCTGTCACGATTCTGATTTTTTTTTGTATCGAGCTTCGGATTTGAAAGCGGAAAAATTGCACCAAACAGGGTCGCAACGGGAAAATTGCCAACAGTCTGGAAACGCTTTAAGACGTCGAGGTCTCCCTTGAAGGATGAAGTGCCTCTTAGCGATTGCCGTCTTTGTCTGTGGTAGAAACTGCTGCTGGCAATGAGCTGCCTGCCTTCTCATTGCCAGTAATTTGTGAGGAATTCCATATTATTGGTCAAGACTTTATGACTTTTTACAGCCTCTGGATATTTAATTGCTCAAATACCACTTTGGCTATCTGTAGAGCTGGAAGACACCGAAGGTCAAAATTTGTATCGTTGTGTGATTTATTCAAAAGTAAAAAAAATCATAGCAAATGTATCATACCATGAAGTTATTCTTTCATATAATTAATCTCTTTATTGTTGTATCTTTTGTAACAACGGCTCTATGTCATACAAATTGTTATTATATTATCTAACCGATTATAACTGATCAGAAGCTGATCTAAGCTGCTTAACTGTTTCCATTTGCAAAACGTTACGATGGTCAAATGGTTGTGGTTCAGTGTTAAGAATCGAAGCATCGTGCTCGTAAAACTTCCACTTACTGTTTTAAGCATATTCCACGAAACATTAAACATATACAGCACCGAAAACGATTCAAACAGATCAAAGTTAATGGTTGTCAATTGATTGTGTTTAAGCGTTATTGTTCGTAACGTGGATTGATTGGTCGTTTGCATATCGCTACCCAAATAGCTGACATTGTGCACATCTACTTTGAACTCGGTTAAATGATTCATCGAAAAGATCAAACTTAAATCTACGCGCACTATGCAAGCTTGGTAGATGTGGAGAGTTTTCAGGATAGTTAAGTTCGCCATCGAAGGATTCTGTTCGAAGAATGGTATTCAAATTACTGCTAATAATTGCTAAGAATTTGAGGTCACTATTCGTTGTGTCGTTCCTTTATCGCAACGTTTTCAATAGTTGAATTGTGCGGCACTATCAATGCGCTAACTTGGATCGTATGTTCTACAGTGAAGCCTGATAAGCAGTTACCAACTTCGTCCATAAACGTTTCGTCAATCGCAGTGCGTAGCAGATTTGCAACACGAATCTTTGCACTCCACATACTTCCAACCGGCATATGCTTTAACACGCCAAAACCTTCAACGGAGGGGTTCCAATTTTGCAGCATACATATTCAAATATAAGAATCACTAAGCCTTTTCCATTACTTAAAACAAACGACTGTGTTTAAACTTGACCGTTCCATTGTCCGCTCGCGCGCCATCGAATCAGTGCTCAACGGTAACTGATCCTTTGAGGTGCGTTTTATTCTAGCGACAAGCACTCGATCGTGTAATGTGGTATGATTACTTTAAATGTTGATTAAAATGTAATTTAAAATGTGTTCTCGGGTGTGACAAAAATAGTTCTATACTGCATTCTTGTAATTTGTAATGTTATTTTAAACACTGATTGACGCTTGATTTGTAGAAAATTATCATGAATTTAATTTTTTCATTTTACTTATTATTTCAAACAGGTGGTTTTTAGCGATAATGAGAATTAGGCAGCCGTCTAGACGCAAGGGTGTTAATCACTCTATATTCAACGTTGCGTTTTTTAACTGTCAAATGAGATTAACGTCAGCAAAAGTGCTTAACGGAGCGGGACATTTTTATTTTAGGCAAGATAAGACAGATACATTAGGCAACCACCACCATTACTGGCTAAAGTCTGAATAAAGACACCCCAGTCACGAGAACTCTCTTTTCGCTACTGAGTTACCCAAAAAGGGGAGAAGGGGGTGATTGTGGTTTGCAAAGTATAAAGGGTACAGAAAATTGAAAGCTTAGCGTAATAATACGGCCGACTCGTTCCCAAGCCAGATGAGCTGATCATGTCATGAGCATGGCACCAGACGACCCAGTTTGTAATGTTCTGTTAGGTAGGTAGGTCCAAACTGAAACGGTAAAGTGATGTCGTGGATTAGTCTGGCAGAAAGAGCGGTGTCCGATGTTAAGGACTGCAGCAGGACAAGATCGGCTGTCCGGTGGCCGAGGTGATAACGGCGCCGGTCTTCACACGGCAGGACCGGGCTTCAAATTCCCGCCAAGACCGCCTCCCCGTTTGCAGAGCTGACTACTTTGCTATGTGTAAAATCAAGTAACAGAAAGGCAGAAGTGGCAGGCCGAGACCTCTCGAGGTTGTAGTGCCGAAGAAGAGAAGAGAAGAGCAGGGCAAGATCGTGCAACGATTGTATCGCCTGCTTAGAAGATAAATAAAAAAGTACAACCTTGCCTTGAGTTACACGGCAATTAACTTACGCAAATTCGGAGATACACGAATTTCAAATTCGATAGTACTCTTTAGTTTATCAATTAATCTAAGCTCTTGAGTTAAAAAAATTAATAAAAGCAGCGTTTTAGGCTGGAGCCACAGCTCAATCGTATAATTTTGTTTACGCAAGGTTTTGTAAAAATTTTTATGGGATTTCACAGACGACCGTAATCCATACCGACCGAAATCCGTAAGGTATGGATTTCAAATCCCATATAAAACCATGCATAAAAAAGTATACGATGAAGCTAAAAATAAATAAAATAAGAGGATAAAATATCTAGGTTTTCATAATATGTACAGGTAACAACATGATGTGTTTCTTAGCGATATACAGGAATTATAACATTTCTGGCAATTCCTTTCGCTATAATCCATACCTGTGTATCACAACAAATGGTTGCATACCTCCCAGGCGCAAATCATTCCCCTTTGTCATACAACCTGAACAACTACGATTTTTTAAGCTAAAGAATAAATTGCAGATTCCAGTGAACATTCAAACTGGAACCTCCAAGCGCAGATTCGATCACTCAATACGAAGTATAAACGATATGTCAAGCAATATTCGAGTTTATCGAGTAAGCTTTCTAGTCTAGACTTCTGATACTATGAGTTCGCGACAGTGATCTAAAACGCTCTAAGCTCTGCTCGAACTCGTAACAGACGGTAATAAGCCCTCTGAGGCCTTCAACTTTTGAAACACGAACACTGTTGTGGCGTCTGATAAGTAAGAAAGTAGTTATTGAGCTAAATCATGTTCACGTCGGACGATTTAAGAGGATATATCTGAAACTGATAGCGTTACCATCAGGCCTTATCTAATGAATAAAAAAATTAAACTGAACATTACAAAATAGTTTAAAAATTCGCAGAGCTATCAACTATTACACTTTGTAAAGAAATTGGTTGAAAAAAACATAACAAAGCAATATCGTTCGGTCCAATCGAATAACTGCATATCAAGTTGCAAAGACTGCATAAGTCTCGCTGATGGGAAACGTATTGCCTTCCCTTGATATCTTTAATACTTTCACTGCATTTTTCCCTATCTCTGGTGCAATCTCCGTCACAAAACGACATTAAATGATTCGTGTTTAATGCACGTCCTGTCCGGGCTCGTGCTTGATGCAGCTCGATGCAACTATGCATCTAACCTAACCGGACCAAACATAAGCTGGCTGGCTTTATTCAGGCCAGGATTTTACCCGAACAGTTAGATCACAATTGATGATAAGATTGCTGGCGGAAATAAAGAGCAGCAGCAGTCTCATAAAGCTTTGCCGAGGAATCATCCCCATCCCCGGTGGCCAGCAGCAGTGTGTGTGTACATTGATCCTCTCCGAAAAACCCTGTCGCGTATGTGCCGTCGTCGTCCGTTTGTCGTCTGTTGAACGGACGGTTTCCTTGGACTCGGGGGTAGAGCACAGCAAGGCAAGCCCACTTGTGCGTGTTGTGCCGTGTTGCCTTACGGCTCCGGCTTGCTTCACACAACTTGCGCCATATGATTTTCGTCTAAATCCCGCTTAGCAAAAGCGTACGTGGCCAGTTGTCTGCAGCTATCAACGGTCTTAGTTTCGATCATTGCCATACTCTCCTTGACACCGAAGACTACGGAACGATGCCTCAGAGCACAGCACCATGGACGTAGCCGCATCCGTATTTCGGGACGACGCAGTCCGACGAAGCCAAACGGAAGCATTGTCGGTAAAAACGATTCCTTAAAATTATGCATTCCACATTGCCACGGAACAGTTCTTGCCCGTCCCCGTTTTTTTGGGAGCCGGGCTGCTAAAAGTGGCTTTTGATGCCAATGTCGCCAAATAGCGCCACCCTCTGCTTGCTGGCAATCGAACCCGGAACCGTTCTGCCGCATCCAAGTTCGCCGGCCTTTCGCCCCGGGACGGTCTGGCCGGCGGCCCGATCGTTGGTAATTTATTTGAAGTGACTATTTCGGAAAAGTGTTCTGTATCGATGTCCATGACCACAGTGCCCTCGTCTACTTCTCCACTATCCGGCTGCATCATGTGCAACGAGCAGGAAAATCTACTTCATTGTAAACAAAGCGAACCGTTTCCACATGGTACGTACTGTAGGACCGCGTGCTCGGAAGCCGCTGCCGTACTTTATATTCGTCTTACCGTTTCGAAGTGAATCCCGCCGAGTGAGCGTGTACCATGAAATAAAGTCGCCACAGTACGTGGCAGTACGGCTCGTAGCAACAACAACCAAAAAAAAGGAGAAGAGAAGAGGCTTCTTGCGAAACTGCCACGCCAAGCGGAATATGGGTTGTCGGGCAAAAAGGGAATTCGAAACTTTTCCAATTCGAAAAATTTGAATAAATGCCAGCCACTTTACCAGATTTATGTCATCAATATCCAGCAGAATGGAGCATAGTGTGAGGGCAACAAACAAAACGAGAGAGAGAAAGAGAGAAGCGGGAAGCAAAACAAGCATCTTCCACGGTTTGCGTCCACGTGGTGTGTGTGTGTTAGTAAGGTTCTTTGGCGCGATGTTGCCAAACGATTCGCGTGGTCGATATCGGGAAAGCAAAGCGCCAAAAGGAAACATGCCCGAGCTGTTGGGCAGAGAACAGAGTAGAGTTGGAATTCGTTGGCTGTACTTGGCGCGTATCTGAAGAGACGTAAAATGGAGGGAGGCGAGTAACTCTTTAGTGATAAACTTTCCATGTGAGAGTGAGATAAACGGTAGAAAAAATCATGTAAACACCGGTGTGCACACCTTGCACCAGTGTGCAGTTATTCAAACAATGTTGTTCAATATAAAATGCACGAGTGAAAAGTGGTCACGAACAGGCGCATATTTACCCAAAGATGCACTTTGCACAAAGATGAAGTGTTGTTCGTAAGAGTTTCTTGAAGAATGTTAATCAAGAAAGAAAGGAAGCAAATCAAAGAAAGGTGTTTAAAAATGATTTTAAATATACATATTTTAAAGTGTGAGACAAAAGAAAATTGTAACACATACCTCAGGAAGATAGGATTAAGTTAAAGAAAACCCTAAAAAAGAGACCCACCGTAAGTGCTGGAGGTGGATACTCGACTGCATTTCTCCACCACCAGGGCATGGTGTCTGTTTTCTTTTGAGAGGAATAATATTGCTTTACTACCACACTTTGGTTTGCTTTCACTCACACACACTTGAATCCACCGAACAGAAGCAGCAGAAGCAGCATTGGAAACGACACATGAAATTGTAGCGACATAATGATATTATACTGTTGCACGACACGATACTGCACCGGCTTACAACGTTCACCGTACAGCTGGCGCTCGAGAAGCATTCGGCTACAAATTCAAACAGCTTCCAGGCACCAACTTTAAGTGCGGTCGGTCTGGTTTCATGGTTGCGATACCGTCGGCTACCTACCAACTAACCGATGCCAGTTGCAGCAGCAGATAAAGATCTCCCCAAAAAAAAGGAACCAACGAAAGGAAACAAAAGGACCGCCGAAAAAGAGAAAGATAAAAAAGAGACGGAAACACTCCCCAACCCAAACCCAAATTGATCGTCGACGGTTTTTTGGTGCCGGTGTACTTTGGCCCTGGAACATGGAAAACTCATTACACCGGAGGCATTTTCTAATTGATGCTCAAAATAGATAGAACGTACGCCCTGCCGGTGTGCGCATACGGAATGTGTACGGGCTGCAAATGGGGATGCAGCAAAACCGGGCGAAGTTCAATTACATTTTGTCTCGGTTTTGTCTGGCTGTGTTCTGGTGGTACGATCTGCCTAACTTCCTCAGGATAAGCATTGAGGGAAGAAAACGGAAAAGCGTCATAATGGAAATTAACAAAGGATAAATTTATACTGCACCACCCCGGGACTAGTTGCGTGTGTAAAGTAGAAGTGAAGGTGAGTAAAAAAAAGTGAGTAAAAAGTAGTTACAGCTGCTTAAGGTAATAGTTGAATGGGAGAGAAATAAAAAAAACCGCCATAAGAAAGGCTTGGACTGTGTATGAACTCGTTCCATCTACTCTTGTCGCTATAAGAACATTAATTGAATTCAACCAAGCCACACACCAATCACACAACATCAGACAATCAATTCATTTAACTGAAGTCAACTACATTTCATCAAGAATGCAAGAATGGCATATTTAGCTATTTTAAATAAAGTTTGCACTACTACCCACAACCCAGACACACAGGACCAGCGCTCGAAACTAGCGGAGTGGCGCAATGCAATATTATACCTACTCAACGGTTCAACATGCCTGTAAAGGATATTCCTTCCGAATATCCAAAGTCTATTTTTTCCTGATTCATCTAAAGATGCTTTGGGTCTCTAAGACCTCATTCGCTTCTTTCCATTATTCAAAGTCGTCTGGCCGGGTTGTTACGCCGATGAGCATCGAAAGCCACTTGTTATCCCCACGAAATGTTTCAGTAAGGAAGATTCTCATCCGGAATCTTCACACGTGCTTGGACAGTCGGTGCCTGGAAGACACACAGCCTATTTCCAAACTATTGCAAATGTGTCGCGCACAAATGTCCGTAACATGAAGACATTAAGAAAATGTTCATAGCAAAGTTAAGAAAATATAATTTTCTAGCCTCATATTCCCTATTTCGTCAGTGTTTTTAAGAACTTATCTCTTGGCCATCAACTGGATACTGACTTCTTCTAGTCAACCCTGCGTACCGGGAGGCGATTTGGATGGGATTTGAAGCCCGGTCCTGTCGTGTGAAGACCGGCACCGTTTTTACCTCGGCCACCGGACCGTCCCCTATCTTGACTATCTTGACTTAAATGCATTTGAAAGTATTTCGATTGGCCTTTTGATTGCTAAATTGTATAGACTCGGTTTTTGATCTCTTGTTCCTTGTTCCTAAGCTCCTATCTTCAAGGAATAACTTATCAAGTAAGGATTTAAGATTCCATTTTTGGTCTTTCCATTTCCACTTATTTTCTGGCTTTTTCTGTAGCTCGTCAACGTTGCTGTGCTAAGATGCTCTGACGGTTTTCTCTTTTTATATCTCATAAAGAACGGCCTGGCCTTATTGCCGACGGTCTCCTCTTGTAGACTGATGATCTTTAAATCTTTCTTCCTTTAGCGTCCTCTATTGATTGTTATAATTTTCAAAATGACCTCGTCTCGTTTATTGTGATTTGAATGGCTTACTTTTTTCGCAGAAATGTGAAATTATCCCGGCTAGCCGCTCTAGCAAAAGGATCTTTTGGATATCTAAAGTATTCGACATTGATATTAATCGTGTATCAGATTAATCGATCCTAATCTGATACTAGATCATTCCATCAAAGATCAAGGAGCAAAGTGATTGGCCATATACCAAACAAATGTTGAAATTTGATGATATTTTTCATATTAATTTAATATAAGAATTGGTAAGAATTTATGATTAGGTGTTTTATCCAATAATTATGGTAAAGGTTTTGAATTTTATAGTAACTTAAGGGACCTTCGTGAATTATAAAGAATTGTTTGACGTACTCTGACTAATGAATTTAAACGGACGGTTAATACATTGTAACTAATTGAAAGCCAAACAAGCGAAACACTAGCTTGACTAAACCAGCGCAAATATCACAAGTCCCTTCCCAATCACGATCAGTGAAAATCCTACATAAAACATTTAATGATTATTTCGATTTGATTTTACGTTGGGCCTCATTACTTCTTTTTAATCTTCTGTCCCTGATTCGTTAAGTTTGAAGACTTACAATAAAAATTACAAGAAATACACTAGTTCCCCGAATTAAAAAAAGGCGTCGGATTTCATTGCTTTTTACGAGTACGATCGATCCTCGTTAAACTTATCCAAACTAGTGCAGATTGGACGCAATGAGCTAGGTTAATGCGTGTCCAGCACAAGTTCACCCAACTTGTACTCGTTGGTTCTCTTAGGACCTAATGAGACCGTTTCCTCCTATCTCTATAACTGTCCCTTATTAAGACTTGAATCTCTTCAAACTCTACATCCACAATTCCAAGCTTCCTTCTTCGCCAGACAGTTATCCAACACTCTTGATAATCCATTCCTAATTTTCTCTTTTTTTTAAGCATCTTCCCATCATCTCTGTGTAAGGCCTTCTCTCCATTTCTCAACTAGGCTTACTCGTTACGGCCAGGATGACCAGCTCCTTCGAGTGCAAGTAGGATTCAACGTCTCTCAGCAACTATTTGACAACCATACTTCGTTTTTTTTTCCTTTAACGAGACAAGACTAGGTGAGACGATTTGTAAGAGCTGGAGAGTAGCTTCTCAACTTAACGGATTCTCTTTTTAAGAGAGTTCGCGAATCCCCTATCCAGGCTAAGGCCTCAATGTTTTCAACATTCCTTCAAGGATTATCTCTTCCAGATAGTTGTGGTCGCTCAGACAATCGATATGGCAGCAGTGACACCGAAAGCGAATAAAGCTTAAAGCTCACTCTTACTACCAACTACGCTTGCACAGGCACTTAAATGGAAGAGAACGAACGGTTTAAATTATTAAAGGGCCGGTTTAATGTTTTGTTGCCACTCAAAATCCCGACCGACAAAAATAATTTATTATGATAAACCCTACACCCATTCTGTCAAAGACAATGTGGTGTGTAAGCAATACGTGTGCTTTGTTGTGGTTTATGAGTTTCGTGTTGCTAATTACTATTTAATTACCATCCTTTACTTCACCTAATTGACACAATCCATTGTTTAAGGCAATATTTATAAACGTTAAAAAACCTGTACAATGCATTACACTGATTTGATGAACTGGTTTCTATTGCAAAGTTTGAGGTTTTGATAGGAAAAAAAGGTTCATTCAATCCTTTTCTCTTGGAATTCCGTGGAGTTACATTCTATTCAAAACACACAAAACATAAATTATTACTTAATTAACTGCGACCTAAAAAGTGACTCATCGGCAACATCACAAGTAGTGCTGACAATATCAATTTAATCCATCTCCATATCCTGCTGTTCTTCTGTGTGTTCCTCAAACCAAACCCAAACATCATTAACCACTCGGCGGGAAGTGTGCGTCCCCTACAGCGTGACAACTTGTCAATCGATGGAAGCGTTGTCAATTTTTTTTAGCATCCAAATAAACCAAATTTTACTACCGCCATGAGTGGAGATAAAATAAATTAGCCTTTTTGCCGTTTTCCAAACATTCCTGCGCCATTACGGTCCCAGAGGGAGGAGGTGGGAGCGAGATGAGTTACAGAAGGGAGTGAGAAACGGCAGAAGCGGCTATAAAGAATTCATTATCATGATAACTTTATTCTGGGCTTGGTAAAAATCTCAGCATCTTGACTTTTCCCCGTCAACAGGGAATCAGAAATCCCGGTCCCCTGCCTACCGGTTGGGGGTTTTTTGGGGAATTTCGGGAAGCGTAACCAAGAAAAGAGAAATGCATGTTCGGGAAATTCCGACAAACTCCTCACCGGGACCAAAACCTTCCACCCTTCCCCGTCCCAAGCGTTGGTTCGGCCCAAGTTGGCTCTGGCGGGACAATAACACCGAAAGGACAAAAAGGCGAAAGGCCTCGGGTCCCGTTATTGGTGGTAAAGTTTTCCGCCGGCCCGAGTTTGGCGCTCCATAACAATAAAGTTTGCTAGCACTGTTTGTGGTTAATAATATTTCCGAGCAGTCCCGCTCAAGTAGCACTAGTCGTCGTGTCGGTTGTGTAGATCGGTGTCGGTACGTGCATGGTTATCTGCACACGTCCGTAACTTGGTTTCGGAATGCCTTGAGTGGTTGCGGCGAATACCGTGTGACGTTGGCTTGCGTTGGCGCTGTGATCGAGAAAAACCCGCAAAAACCCATAGGCCGCCTTTCGACTGATGAGAGGGGCCTTGTAGAGAATCGCTGCAGGGTAAGCCGCGCTGCGATCCTGCTCAGCGTGACTCACACACACACACACAAGCACAAACCACACACAGATAGACTTGATGTTGCACATTGGTGGCATATTGGAGAGGTTATGAAATTCTCCCTTCTTGTTGTTTCTCATTGTGAGCTGGAAGCTTAACCTCAAATCACATTCCCAGCTACCCCAGGCGCCACCGGATGCTAGGATTGTCAGCCCAAATCAAAGCGTTTTTCGTGCTACCGGTAAGATGTGCGTGTGGTGGCCGTAATAAGCTGTTCGATTATGTCACAAGTTATTTTCCAGGACGACGCCTACCGTTTTCTACTTAGTTTGAGGTTTGATGCTCGAACAGCCCGGCAAGCAGAAAGCCCGCACGAGCCTGTTCAGAGACTGTGGGATATTTTTTCGGAAACTACCTGCCGTTTGGATGGCTTTCCTTCGGCAGGACTCGACTTTCAAATAGCTGCTCGCATCATATCAAAGGAATTAGATGTATTCACTTCTGTTTTGCTTTTGAATTGGAATGATAACTTCAGGCAATCGTGTAATTTGATTTGAGCCACATGTAGTTTTCTTTAGAAGTACAAAATAATGAAAGCGATGTCAATTCACCGTGCTGAAGTTATTAGGCGTCTTTGATTTATTGGCCATCGATGTTTGACATTTGAAAGAGCACATCCGCGTCTGAACAACGAATCCCATAAGCTTTAAAGTTACAACGACTATCGATAAGGAGCGTATCCAACCAAACGCACGCATCCATACACACAGAAGAAAACACCTGAGGCATGTCATAAATCTAGCGTTTCATATGTTTGCCTTCGCTCGAACATGTCAACGATCAGGATTCGACCGGTTCGGGGCCACATCTTGCATCGTCCATGTCACAGGAACACGTCGTTAGAAAGTGCCCTTTACCCACTCACATTCGCGTGGAGATAATAATGCGGGCCGCACTATTGCATGCTTTCCGGCTGCTTATAAAGTCGGAAGCGTAGCACCAATCGGGTCGCTTGATGGTGAAGCAAGGATACGATTGCAGTGTGTGAGTGTGTGTGAGTGTGGTGAAAGGATGCTCGGCAAAATAAAGTTACGTATCCCAAGCTGCTTTTAGTTCGAGGCAGCACAACGATACGACAGCGATACTCATTTCCGACGATTCCTGAAACAAGCGTCAAACAGCACACTCTTTTATCCTCGTGTGGTGCTTGGGAGGTGAAATTCGCCGAATTCCTGAAGAGATATTCGGTATGTTTTTCCTAGCCGAGTACCACCTCGTTATACATATCCTTCCTTTGGATGGTTTTGTCTTGTTTTTTTTGTGTGTGTGCTAAACTCCCGTTGATGGAGCTTTCGGTAGAGACCGTGCACGTTGATAGCTAAGAAAACATAGAAAAACGATATGAAATAGTTGTACAACGATGAAATTCATCATTGTTTGGTCAGCTTGATCCTTCACCTTTTTTTTTCTTTCGAAGCTTGGAGCTTAGCTATGGAAGAGAGTTATTATTTCATTAATGAATAAATTATTTTTTAGCAATACGGCCAGGCCGTTCTTTATGAATAAAAAAAAAAAATAAATAAATTATTTTTTTTATGTATTTAAGTATCAAATCATGCGATGCATATTTTGTGAACAGATAGAATGAATCACTTTAATTAACAACTACTTTTTTTAATTCTTTTTTATCATAAACACTAAACTCGACCAAATACCAAGCGCCTCCATCAAAACTAATCTGAGCAACCAGGCGTCTCCTTTGAAGTTGTTGACGAGTTGAACAACTAGGCGCCTCCATCAAATAAATCTAAATTATAATATTTATATTTTTTAAATATTTGTATCATGTGATGGGATAAAATGTAATGAAAAACTTATCATCAGTAACATTTACAAACCAGATGCAATTCGGACTGGCCATAGCTTTTAAGTAAGCTACAAACGTACGGCAAACTGTTTTCTATTAACGCTTGTTATGATTCATTTGTTAAAATTATCCCTAAACGTGGTGATAAGTTTTCATTAACAGACAGACACCAACGTACAGACACAGGCACACACCGTTCACATTTAAGCCCGATGTATCCCCCAGCGGACGGGCCTAAATCCCGTAAAAGCCGATCCCACAGCGGATGTCGCGCCACAAAATGTTGAAAGACTACCGTCTTTCCCTCGTCCAGCCAGCGTTGTCCCTTACAAGCATTCAAACAAACACACACTCACACAGGCTATGTGACCCGGTGCACCTTTGCGAGACTCTCAGGAGAGTCTGCGTTCATTAAAACCCGAGACCCGATGCCACAAAAGACCCTCCGCCACGCTACTTGCGGTAAGGACGGTAACGGCGATGGCAAAGGCGAGAACTTCTTACTGTACCGTGAAGCACTCTCGGTCGCACGCCTCTGGTGGCTCATCATCTACAAGAGTCCCATCATCTTCCCGTGCACCGTGGCTGTTTGACCGTTTATTTACGGGGCCAGGTTAAAGCTGTACCCTGCCTCCTCGTGCTCGTTGCTCGGTCGCTTGTACCTTGTGTGATTGCTCCACAATTTCCCCTGATGACGGTGACTTTTGATTTTATGACCCCAGCGGCCATAGGGAACTACTTGTACGGTGCGGTTGAGGTAGGGTTGAGCGCGGGGTGGCAAAAAGGTGAGCACGACAAACACGACACGATGCCACGGTCGGAAAAAAAGGTCGTCCCGGTGTGATTTCAACGTGACGTGACGTAGTCGACAGGTTCTGGTTCGCGTCCGTGTTAGGGCCACTCTTCAATGCCCGAACATCGAGACCGAAGCGATACCCGAACACGAGCGCTTGGGCGCTTTCGGTTGGCGAATGGACATGCGCAATAGGGAAGGAACGATATTGCTTTCTCGCTCGCGCGATAGCGTCTTGCAGCTGTGAGTGAGATTTCGGCAGCTTCCAGCAGCTGCACGGTAGCGAACCTTAGATCAGTTGTCCTTCGACGGCTACACTGCTCACAAAGTGCGTTACCGCGAGACGTTTCGTGAACGTTCTACTTGCATCACACGTATCGGCACACGTCACACACTTGGGTACGGGTCGTCGTCGTTTGTGTAGTCGTTGTTGTCATTTTGTTTGCCGTTGAGGTGTCTACCATCCATCAGCGGTGCTTGGTGTTTGGGAAGCATATTTCCGGCGAACAAGATAAGAAAGCTTCGACGCTTACCAATCACTTAAACATGCGCAAAACAGCAAGTGACAGGTGCCGGGGATGACGCTGTTCAGGTTGAATAAAGTGGAAACGCTGCAGTTACATAAACCGTGTTAAGAGTTGTTTCGGGGAAATGTGATCACCACAGTAACGGATAAGTGACTTATCAAACGCGGGTGTGAGTTCTTGAAAAGAGATACAACGAAAACAAACCCCTCGAAGGTAACGAGCCACGTCCAAGAAACAGGGATCCTGACGAAAGGATACTAATATAAGTTGAACGTACCCGTGCCCGGCGCGTCCGCTTTCCGAATCCGGAATCCCGATCCCGTGCCGTCTCGTCTAGTGTGGGCGCACCAAGAGAGCAAGATTCCGCAGTGAAGAATGTCAGTGCCCACGGCGTGGATCGTATTATGCTAAACACCAACAAAAAAAAGGCACGGAATTCAGTGGAAGCGCGCGATGCGCTGGTTTTAGTTTTGTGTTTCAGCGTAACAAATAGTGGGTCGGGGAACCCCGAAATTCATCTCGTTCCTCCGGTTTTTATTTTGACTACCGAAAAGACGGAACAGCACCAGCAGCAGCATGATTGGGCATGTACTTTTGGGGCCGTCCAGGAAAGTTGTGCAGCAGCCCGCCCATTAGGTGCCCGCGTCCGGCTGAACGAAAAGAAAGGCGGAAAACGTACCAGCAACGAATGAATAATACATACAGCAACCCAATTTGAGTTTCAAATGATCGGCCTTCTGTCGGTTGGCAAGTGTGGCATGCCAAGTGGTCAGTGGGAAGTAATGAAGCCTCTTTTCTTCACGTGTGCGGTGTACCTATGTATGTGTGTGAAGGAGGTTTGAAAGCGTGTTGAAGTGGAAATTTAATAGCCTACTACTGGTAAAGTTGGCAAGCGGTTCCGGAAGTGATCTATTCGTCGGCCCGTTAACCGACCTGGCCAGGCGACTTTCCTAGAACCGGGGTGGTTCCGGTGGGTCGGGCTCAAACTTCAAGAAATGCGTGGACGTGACGGGTGCAAGGTGACGCGATTAGTGAGGAGAGCAAGTTTTGCAACAACTCGTCAAACTCACTGTGTGGACAAAGTTGGAGAAAATTGGATTTCACGCTTGCCATATCCTGGTGCGTGTGTGTGTGAATGGGTGCGGTCAGTCCCTGGGGACTGTTTGATGCACTTGATGGACAATGTCTGAGCGAAGACCTCACACCGTGCCAGTCCAAACCACACGGCAGTCCCACACACACACGCACACCACCAGCGTTCCAAGCCTTTAGCGTGTGGACCTGCCCCTGGATAAACGTCAGTGATCGTTAGCCGTTGGTTACGCTGGAGATTGTTTCGAGTTGTGTGATGAGGTTTCAGTGGTTTGCTTCTCGATGTGGCTGTGTGTGTGTGTGTGTGGCCTGCCAGTCGCAGTGAGTGTACGATCGAGTGTAGTTACTGAGTAGTTAACTTATTCAATGTGACAGAAAGTAAGACTTGCGACGTCGTAACCATCCTGACGCTCGGACGCCAGTCATCGTCATGTGGTTTTACTGTCGAAATCAAATCTTCTCACCAGTCAAACGGACGACTGGGAAAGGGCCTTGTCCCCATACGACGAACACCCCACGAGTGGAACGAACTTTTCTAACTAGATTCGCCTCTTCGCCGATCTTCTGTTTTGCTGTATCTCGTTACTAACCCGCTTAAAGGGCAATCTTTTTATATTCCCTCTCTGTGTGTGTGTGTGTGTGTGTGTGTATGTTTTGAAGCGTCTGGAAAACTGGAATCGGGCTCGAAAAGAAAGCAACAGAAATTCAATAATCATCCTTTTGAGTTATTCCGTTTCCGTTGGTCGGGATGGCCTCCGGACGGCATTTTGCGTACGGCCCGGAGGCTTTCGTGCTCCTTTACTTGATTTACATTATGAATACATAATAAACTTGCCGCTGCACGACGACGACGACGGAACGGGCGGATGACACGGTCGCGTCACAAAACCGTAACGAACCATTACCACCGGAAGGCGTCAGCGTCCCGGGATCTTCTCGCGGCATGTCTTACAAATTTCGTCCGCACCCAGATTGCCAGATCGCTAGATTTAGATGGATTTTCCGGCGCCTAATATCGACATTCTTCTACGCATTTGTGCGATACCTTCGACAGTATGCGTGCGCGTTCCGGGCGGTGCGGATTGCATGATAGATGGTCGGCCGGTTCTGGCCCTAATGGACGCAACCGCTTTCAAGTACGCGCGAGCGCGGATATTCGCCCTGATTGTTAATAAATATTGCTCCGGAATTATGCCACCGCACGGGGACGGTTACGGTATCCGGTGCCGCCAGCGCCCATTTCGGCGGGGGTGCGGTTTTAGAGAATCTGCCCCGGCCGGAATGCCGGAGCCGAATATCTATCTTCATTTGATTAGAGGAAATTAAATTTGCGCCTTTCCGGTCCTGCAAAGCCTGTTTACAGAGTGGTTTTTCGGTTCTGAGATCTGTGGACCGGCATCCGGCATGCGGCATAACCGGCACACAATGCGCATAGAAAATCGTGCTCACGTTCTCGCTCTCTCCCTCTCTCACTCTCTTGGGATGTGATGCCGTGAAAAGCGCGAAGAAAAATCGCTTCCTGATGTAATTATTGAACGGAAAGGCGATATTGATCATGGAGCTGCTACTCCTCCTGACTGATCATAATTTATTCTTGCTCGCACACGGTTGCCCTCCAGGCTGTGTGCAATCCTTTTGATTATGGAAGTTATGGTCCAGGCGATTTTATTCTCTCTTTTTTTGCAGCATTTGAGAGTGAAATTTATGACCACTTCAGCAGCAAAGTGTGTGCCCCGCGGGAACAGAACGGGGGGCTATTACTTGCGACAGCAAAGTAACTCCCCACACCAGGGAAAACTGTGGAAAAGAGTTTGTGTAGCTAGCAAACGGGGGCTTGAATTTCTTTGTGCGCGAGGCAACTTCAATGTGGCTACGCTTTGGGAAAGGACAAAAGTTGTTGCTAACAAGATTTGCAAAGAGTGCCGGAAAGTCAGTTCGTTTTGGGCGTTGTTACGAACATGGGATCGGTTCCTTTAAAATCTCCATCCAAACAAAATTAGCACGGGCAAATGGTTGCTGCATGCCATTGCGGAGGGGGTGTAGAAATAGGACGTGAATCGTGGACATCTTAGTTACAGATTGTAGCATCTAGCATTTGATACAATTTATCTGAAGACAATTTTTTAGAGAGAAAATTGAAGTTATCTTTCCACCTCGCAACCGGATAATCAGTTCTTGCTGCGAAGGAACAATTCATATGTGACTCGATGTGCCTTCCTGCCTTGCGAAGGGTCTGTGATGTTATGAATATTCCACCACACTTTCCTATACATGCTAAAATGTTTATCAGGTACAACCTAACACAAGTGTTTCAGTTAAATGTAGATGTGGCTTCAGTGACAGACAATAGAGCCACACCACCTAATGTTTTAAAATGGTAACATTAAAGCTGTTGTGCCGATTTTTCACGAATCGTAAATTTAGGTAAAGATGTGTTGAAAAATTATCCATTGTTTAGGCCAATCAATAAATCGATTCTAAGTATCTTTTATTTATGGAAATATTGCATGTTCTCATGAAAATATTGCCAAAACAAATTATCTATCCTTGGCCTTCGACCTCCTAGGTCATGCCTGCCATGAACCTTGGAAGCCTCCTAGACTTAATAATACCATGTAACTGGATAGTCAGTCCCCACAACGAGAGAAAGGTCCAGGTATATAGTAAGCAGATGTAAAAACATATTATTTAACTATATTATAACCTTCCTCCCTTGGTGGCACTACAACCTCGAGAGGTCTCATTTCTGGCTTTCTGTGATTTAATTTTACCCCGAGTAAAGTAGTCAGCCCTACGTACGGGGAGGCGGTCCAGGTGGGATTTGCACGGTCCAGGTGGGATCCCGGTCCTGTCGTGTGAAGTCCGGCACCGTTATCGCATCGGCCACCGGGCCGCCCCACTATAGTACAACACTATTCATAAAATTCAAAAAAATAATTTAGTTTTAGGCATCCTCTCTATCTATTTTTCAACTTTTACGCAGTTTTGCTTAATTTATAAAAAACTTTTATTTTTTTGTCACTTAGAAGTCATTTTGACTTGGTCCATTTTTTTTATTCTAACTTAAAGTTTGTTAATGTTTTAAACGTAAGCAAAATTGGCTGTTCTGAATGATACGATGGTCGATAAGCTAAGATGTTGAGAATAATATTTCCAAATTATGGTTTAATTATCCCAAAAAGATGTATTGTGATATTTTTTATTTTTTATATTTAGAGATTAAGTATTTCAAGCAAGGGGCAACACATTTAGCTATCAGGTTTAGCGTCCTTTTATTAGTGAGGTTTCGATCGGACAGAGTTTCCCTTTAGAGTGATAAAACTTGAGTGACTATCTTAAATTCCTATCCACTGTTTATACTTAAATTTCCCCTTATCTAATCCTTGCTTTATTTATTTCCTTTTTCGTTTGTCTTTGATTCTTTCTTATGCTTTATTTTCTATGCTTACTATACAATCCCTTTCTTTATTGTCTATCCTATTCTAACCTATAATCTATCAATCTTCCTATAATAATTCTATAATCAATTATGGAATGGTGTTACTCCATTGCCGATGTGCAGGCGCCACAGTATGTCAAGCAATATTTTGACATTCATATATAAAACTGGTCTTGTTCGATTGTGTGACATCGTACATGCAAGGTTAGTGTAGATGAGTACTTAGGTTGCAGTTTGTTTAACTGCCATTGTCATCACGTTCTTTGATGATGATGACAGGATTCTTTATGGGTAGAATAGTTTGACTGTAATTTAAAGCAAAGAAAAAGTTTACACAGGTTTGAGACACTTGCACATTTGCTGTCAAGTATCATAAAAAAATCTATCTCTGATGGTCACTACTTTATTATTCAGTGGAACTTGGGGTGGCCTTTAATAAATACATAAGTTGCAATTTATTTATTCAATAGCTACCAGGACAAGAGATATCAAAGACAAAAACTTTAAAAACGTCAACAGGTGCAGCAAAATTTTGAGGGAACTACAAAGCAGTGAATCAAATTTAAGTACCTTACCAAAACGTTCTGGAAGAAAAGTTATTCCATTTGCTATAGTCTGTAGGCCCTTGATAGCACTTTGACTCAAAAAGCTTCTTGTGCTCATGTTTTATGCAGGTTTTGTGAATTTTAATTGTGATTTTAGTATAAGATTTAACCTACCACCATCACTATCATATTTTATGCAAGAATGTTGCTAAAGCTTTTGTTGGACGGCCTATTGGACGGTTGGACGGTCGTATTGCAAAGCTTTACAGTATTAATAATAGTTTTTTTTTCTTAGTTTTTGGCCAACAACCCATCTGATTAAGATCATTTGTTACGTTTGACAAAGACAGAGCTTCCACCAATACGTCGAAACTGTTGAATTTACTCAACGAAATGTTTCAAATGAATTGTGAAAGTTTGCAATCATATAATGGAATCTTGCAAACAGTAATGAGGAAACTTGCATCATGTTTTATAGCCATTTTTGTAATTAACTGTGGATTAAGATAATGGAGTTAAAACAATATTTGCGACTAATTTTTAACCCATTTCACCATTTTAAATATGAATGGTAGTTTGTGGTGATGTAGAAAATTTTATCGATACGATAGCCTCTTCCGACCACGCCAGCTGAGAAACATTTTCAGTACTTAATGTTCACGGGTTGAGTGCCGAAAATATTTTTCAAAAAATGAAGATCGTGAACGAAAATGGGGTGAAAATGGTTCGTTTTTTTACCGATCCAAAATTAAGCTAATAACTCATTTGCCAAGTGCTTTGTAGAATAGGGAAGCAATACAGATCACAGTATGGTGAGTGGTACGACCAAAACCTAAAGTAGGTGAAGCAGAGATATCCTTTCACAAACCCATTTTATAGGAGTTAAAAAAGAGCCCAATCATAGTGAGCATCCTGAATATGACTATTTTTAAGCTAAAATCGTTTTCCAACAGTCGTGGCCGTCAGCTCAATGATTAATTGAAATTTTTGCAGTCTAACAGGATACAGGTTTTTGGACACTAAATAGAAATTCAACAGCTAATTGCAAAGTTTCACGGTCGCGTTTGTCATATCAATATTTTGCCATACTCCTACTAAATTCCATTATGTGATTGCAAAGTTCATCAGCAAACTTACAATATTTCACTATCCAATTGAAACATTACCCTAAATAATTTAATAACTCCATTATTTGGATCAACAAACCCTGTAACAATCAACTTATTCTGCGTGGCAGAGTTACAGCTTTTACTTCTTTTACGCAACAACAGCAAATGATTTTTGTCAGCCATTTCTGTATTCCTTACATAGTCTTCGTGACTAATCGTCTTGATTCTTCTCGATAATCTTAATTTTAGTTGGATTTTTTTTCCAATAGATCAGCTTAGCCGTATCACTATTTTACATTTATTTATTTGACTCGATATTTATTTCCTTTCTAGTCAAACAACTATTTGGTTTAATATGCTGAGTTGAACAATTTAAAAATGAATTATTCTCCTAAAATATTTTTGGTTTCCACGTTACGTTCCCATCTCTTGGTTAATATCTTATCGATCTTATTATATGGAGAAGAAATCTTACAGCTAAAAAGATAAGACATTGTCAGACAAATCGCACGCATACAAACACACACACTTATTAGATTTTGCACCGCACAAAAGAAAATCAATTGACTATCGAATTCTATCGAACGCACCAGAATATGTGTGTTGCACGAGATTTATTAACGTGACCGATAAAAGGGCCGGTGAGTTGTGACTTTTTGTTCTACTCCCAGCGGTCGTTATCAAAATTTATAAGAAAACTTTCGGATGCGAACAATGTCGAACAACAGCACACGAACCCCAGTTTCAGGCAACCAATCAACAACAAAAACACACACACATAGATTGACTCGGGGGATGGGGTTGCGATCAAATATTGGGGTTGAAATTGTCCTAATGGAATTGTTATTTCTTTTGGGGTGGAAACAAAAAGTGAAAACCATAACACAGTTTAAGGCTTAACCTCGCCGCACGATGAATGATCAATTATAAATCTGCAGACTCATTAAAAATTATTCAACCCCATTGCTGGGCGTTCCAGCTTGGTGAGAGTTCGGAACCTCCGCTCGATGTGCTTGGAAGATAACCCTGCAAAAAGCTACCTTTTTGCCGGGTAGCGTCTCTTTAGGTTAAAAACTTTTCCTCCCATACATTGTTGGAAGCTTCTAATCACACTATCGATTTTCTTGCGGACTATCTTGTAATCTAAAGTGGCTACAATCTCTCCGCATAGCATGTGAAGAAGGCTAAGAAAGCGGGAGATTGCCATGTTAAGGGTGGATTTATCGCTACAAGCGCCACGAGAAAAACACCCGCCAACGAGCGGGTGAGAAACGGAGCAGATCGTTCGAATTCATGATCATTTGCACCACCTGGAACGTGACTTGCTGCTGCCTTCTGTTTCTGTGCTTAAACAAATGATCCAATCCCTCGTTAACTTTTACGAGTTGACCCATCCGTGGGGCTGGAGTTTTTGGGAGCTCTTGCTTTGGCCGATTAGCGAGACTGCCTGGTGCCTGGCGGTGGAGAGTTGAAGATGAAAATTTAATAAGTTGTACTTGTTGCAGCCAATCATCGTTACCCCAACATGGAGCCTACTACCCGTACGCGATGGTGTGAATGGTTTGATGTGATATTTGGCAGTACTTAAAACAGTCTTCACAACCGGCATGGGTCGCCACCGGCCTCCCCCTGGCAGTATTATATCTTTTTTTATGAAAATAGCAAAAGAAGGCCTTATTGAAGCATGAAATGAATATCTTATCACCATCCACTGCACAAAGCATTCCAATAGAAACGTATTTAAAAAAAGCGCACCTGTTAATAAAGCATGCAGTACAATGTATCTCTCACGCTAATGGGATTTCAATTGGAGCCAGTTTTCTCAGTACCCCACCCATTTCCCCCAGCTAAGCAGCAGCGATAACAATAATGCAAAAATAAATATCCTTTCTTAACGCATCTCTTCAATTTTGGATCCAAATCGTTTCAACTCGCTCGCTCATCGCGTCATACCACTCATCCGGCTCGCCGATAAGCCTGTGCTTATCTTTCAAAAGCTTAACCCCCCCTCCATAACACATTAGCCAGGGGGAGATGGTAGGGTGCAAAAGAAAAACGAAACAGGAAAACCCGTGCGACCCTAAGCGCGTTCGTAATGCAATTGCAAATCCGGGCTGGCAAGACTTGTCGTCGTTCGTAAATGAACGCAAGGAACGAAGTGTTGAATAAACCCTTGAATGCGGCTATGATTTGCTACATAATACGTTTTTCCTAAGTAGCTTTAATGTGCCGTTCTGTGTGCTGGTGAGATTATCTCGAATGTGTATTAGAATTGCTGCAGGAAGAATTAGGTTTAAGAGTATAATCTTTCAATTATTACTTTTTTACGCATTTCTCATTTGGTTTGCTTAAATCATTATCTAATGCTAGGCCCTATGATGCGTTCTACTATATATTTTTGTATGCTGTATGCTCTTGCTCTTGGGGTGATCCGAAGGCCGAGGGGACAGCGACGCTGATCTTCACAAGGCACGACCGGCGTTCAAATCCCCATCCGGACCGTCTCTCCGTACGCAAGTCTGACTTCTTTGCTCAGGGTAAATTCACGTCACAGAAAGCCAGAAATAGCAGGCCGAGCCCTCTCGAGGTTGTAGTGTCAAGGAAGAAGAAGTATACACTTCATAAAAAAATAAATGCTGATGTTCTAATAAAACCAAAACTATTTTGGATCATTTTTAGTTGGCTAAACTTATAATTCCGAAGCTATAAAGCTGTTAGAAATTTATGTGCAGTTTTTATTAGGAAGGAAACTCTTTGGATTTTCAATAGGCATGCCCAGCTACCATCAAGGCTCTCAACTCATGGAGTACATTTTTTATCTATTTCTTAATTATTTTATAGTAAAAAGAAAATATTCGTTTCAAATATTATTCGAGGAATAACACTATATAATATTTGTTTGTTTTGACGCAACGCTTCGCTGGTGTTTCAAGTGTTGCGATCGCTGTATAGAGGGAAAAAGGCACAACTTGGAACAATCTGTGTAATAAACGAAAAGTTCAAAAACGTGCCTCGAGTACAATTTGGTTTGCAATTTGCGTGAAACTTTTTTGTGTACAATCGATAAGAAAAAGTGGGCACAAAAGCAAACTATATGCAGTCCGCAATACCTTTGGGGCGATTCGGTGGCCGAGACGACAACGGTGTCGGTCTTCACAAGACTGTTCAAATCCTATCCGGACAACCTTCCCCCCGTACGCAGAGCTGACTACTTTGCTTACAGGTAAAAATAGAAAGACCTTTCGTGGTTGCAGTGCCAAGGAAGAAGAAAATGCCCTGTACATCGTTAAAAGCTTTTAATTATACAAAGTTTGAGTTAGCTCGAGACACTTTTTGGTAGGAACTATGTCTGTTTATTGTAATATTTTTTTAAAGTTCACTCGTTCAAAAATCTTATAGTTTGTTAGGCATTTAGCGACCAAACGGTCAATATAGCATGTCTGTTGCTACATGCTTTATTTGGTTAAGTTTTGGTATGATTTATTCGCTGTACGATTGCTAGAATGTTTGTCCAGCTAAAGCCAGCTAAATATGGCAGCCCTGCGACTTTAACCTTCCTAAAGCAGTGATAAAGCTTTAATGGAGTTTTCCGATTCACTTTAAACCAGCAAAGGTTAAGATATTTTAAGAGACAAAATCACTTTCACATTTAAAAGCATCGTTAAACCTTGCAAAACAAATTTATATTTTTTATTCAAACGCTCAAATAAACTCAGCATATTTCCTTATAAGCTACTATCAATAATATGTTGGCACCATCAAATATTTTCTATTGCTAAAATTTCAATATACAAAATGAATATTTTCGTGTTAAAACTAGTATAAATATGCGATTTGAAATATTATGGATTTCGTCTCAAGAATTGCACAGTGTCAGTTTCTTGTAACTTGGATCCTAAATATGCTTCTTGTTGACTTACAAAAAATCTCAATTTTAGTCCATGGGATTAAGATTTCAACCTTCAGTTTTCCTTGCCATATGATAATTTTACTATTTTAAAAATCATATTTTTAAATTATTCTTTTAGATTTTTTTTCTAATTTGCTTGAATACATTGTAGCTATGTAGTAACCAACGACCGATGATCAGCCACATAAAGCTACCTCAAACTAATGTTTTGAAATTCGTCACCATGAATGAAAAACCATCCAAAATGAAGGGTTAGAACTGGCGGGGCTTCCCTTCACTGTCAAACACTAGAGTTGTTGAATGCGTATGTGTAAATTAAATTTGGCCTAATACAATTGTGTCACTAGCTCCAATCCAAAGCCAGCCAAAACCCACCATTTCACATGCACCAAAAGCGGAAGGGAACCACACGCACGGGATCCGGAGACTGACATCCGGGGACCAGCATGCGGGCGAACAAATTAAATGGTTAATTTCATTGGACGGCAGTTGTCTTGCACCGTTTTATGGCATCTCGTCGTGTGGCGACGCGCGTCGAAAAGGAAAGCGCCGTGGGGCATCACCACACACGTGGACGTTCCTGCGTATCAATGTAATGAAATTTGCGTGTGCCTGTGTTTCCCCCTCCCAGCTTACAAGCTTTAATGTCCCAGAGCTGCCCTCTCCCCGGGGGGCGAGGGATGGGCTAGAAGGCACTGGTGGAGGTGTAAATGATGCTGGCACGCATTGTTGTTCAGCATTATTTGTGTCCCTGCTTTGGTGGTGGAAGTTTCGTCCTATCAGTGCGTACCGTCCCGGTGCAGCCGCGTCCTAAACATTAATGAACACTATAACAGTCGATCATTAAATATCACATATCGGTGTTTGGATACGGTGTGGGTGTATGGGTTCCCACATTGCCTCCCGGGCCCGGCAGTGTCCTGACTCACGTACACCTCTCGCATGAGATGGTTTGTCTAGCATAACGCATCATGACGCAGAGGAAACACATCATCAATGGGCAAATAGTGTGGTGGCGTCGATGAATCCTGATGATTCCCGCGAGGTACATTAGTGTAGGAGCCAAATCTCGGTGCCATTCGATGCCTGATGTGTGGTGGAGCTTTCACCTGAGCCCCTGTACCGACGTCCACAAGATGGCTACAGGCCATAACTTCAAATGGAATTAAGACCTTCGGGCGCTGCTCATACACAAGCTCTGCCATAACATCCACGACCACGGATCTCGGGCGAAGCCAAGAAAAGTCATTAGCATATAATTATAGTTATTCCAACTTTTACGTGTACAAGTACAACCTGAGCAAACAAAACCGACCTCCACGACCGTTCGCACGGTACCGTGGCATGGCCGATTGGACGCGGTTCTTTATCCCTTCCGGCGTGATGCCCACATAATGCCACGGTATTGATTTTCACGTTCGTTAACGGTTCGCTTCCGATACGTGGTTCCATTTTTGGTTCCGGCGCTGGATGATGCGGTCGTGGAGTAAAAGTTAGCTTCATTAGCCGAAATCACGGTCCGTACCTGGCCACAACGCCCTGGCAGTACATTCTTTTCCCGACCATTACCGTGAGCGTTGAGCTACTCTGCTTGAGGCTGGTCGAGCGAACGTGCACTGTTATCGATATCGCCACACAACCGAACGATTGTCTCGGGCTAATCAGTGTCCCGGGCGGAACGGATTGTGTGTAGCGTTTTGCCAAGTTTTGTACCGGTACAAGCAAGCGAAACCGGTTAATCAAAACTAGTAAAGTCAGCACAAAACTCAAACGGTGTCGAGTGTGGTTACGCTCACCACAGGTTACGCTAGACGAGCGTGCCCTCGAGCGCATTAGACCGATGGTGGACCGATTGTTTCGGCGCGGACCAGTTCGCGGCTAGATTACTTAACGAAGTCTCGAAGTCTAAAAACAAGCGACGCCCGACGCCGAAACTTTACGGATCAGCGAGCAATGCAGCGGATCGTCCAGTGCGGCGAAAAGCGAGGCGAGAGCCGGCGGAAATCCGGTGAAAATTTACTAGCCTTCGGATATCCGCTTGCCACGCAGCACAGCACAGCACAAACAACACAATGGATGATTTATTGATAGTTAAGTTACTTTTTCTTTCCCCCGTTTGCTTCCGTTCCGTACTCCACCTTTGGTTAGCCCACGGGTTTTTAAAGGCTATTATAGTGGCCGATTGTTCCGCGCGAGCGCTGGTTGATGTCTTTTATAATGCTTCCTGGCACTTTATTACAATACACCCCGGAGTCGGACACGCGGACTTCTGGACCATCAAGAATCGGACGGAGCGGCTGGGTTGGGTTGTTTTTGAGAAGAAGGATCCACCTCGGTGCAGATATCTTGGGGTTGGGGTTCGACGATTGACCGGCCAGTCAACCAAGGGAAGCAAAAAAACCCATTCATGCATGCAGTAGATTAGGGCAATGGATCACGTCCACTGGCTACAAGCGGAGAGCTTTCGGAGCTTTCGTATGTATGGGTTGGCGGAATTTGGGTTGGATGTTTCTGGTATGCTTTCAGGCGCACGTACTGTGACGAGTTGTAGTTTATTAACTTTCCGTTTTTGTTTTTGTTGCTTAAGCAGAAGCTTCCCACATGCGTTTCTTCGTTAAATAACGATGTTTAACTTGGAATAAATTATAAATGGAAATTAATGATTTTTTAAGGCTCCCGCTGTCTATCTGGTTGGATGGGAAGAAATCCTTGTTCTTCTCAGTATGAATCTTTCACTCTTTCCATTTCGATTTCTTCCAATTTTTTCATATAAATTAAATGATAAAAGTGCATTTCACGCATCAATATTCTTCATTTAAATTTTTTTTTAGAAGGCACAAATACAATTGTTCGATCCGAATTTCAAGCAAAACCCAACCCCCAGCGATAGAAACTAATATTCTTTTCAAAGAGCTTAATTAAAAAACGAGCACTCTGCTCGAGTGCCACTTCAATTAAGACAAAACAAGGTGAAGAATCTAATTTCCATCCCAAACCTGCACCACACCTGGGTCAATCGGATCGAAATTGACCTATTTCTTTAGCAGATGATGATGATTGGGGATGATGATGAATAATTAAAATAAATCGCATCGATTGTGAAGCGTGTTGAAGCATGCCGAAACGGTACCCAAATCACAAACCAATGCAGCAGTCAAAATGCCATTGCAATTTGGTGGGACGTCTTAAAAATCGTTTATTATGAGTAGCTTCCTTATTGCTGAACATTAAATTTGATTTTGATATTATCTCTTCAGTAATTGAGTGGATTAAAGCATAATCGAAAAATATTTAACAAGGATATTGGAAGGCTTCCCACGTCTGTAATTATTTGACAGATTCTTCTAATGCGTAGTTGAGAAGCTTAAATGTATGAACCATTAAATCCGAACCTAACACCAAGCTTTTCCTTCTACCTTGGCACTACAATCTCGAATGGGTTTGGCCTGTAATTTACTTATCTGTCTTATTGTTTAGTCTATCCTGTGTACGGGGAGGGATTCCGGGCGAGATTCGAACACGGCAGGACTGGTGAGAAGACTAGGGCCGCATCAATCATCGAACCGCCCCATATCTTGCTATTATATTATTACAAACCGTGTAGAGCATTCACAAAGTTAGCAAACGAGCAAATTATAAAGATGAATTACTATGTTTTTAGACCAGTTGGCAAATGGGGTGCGATTTCTTCCAATCGCAATAGATCTAGTTCTAGAGTATCCTACCCGGGCCCCTAAATTTTAAAACATATTTATGATGAAGTAGAAGAAGCAGAATGAAATAATACTTTATCTTTTATTCCTTTTTATATTTAAATTATATTCAAGAAGCATCAAATGGCCTAAAGCTTCAGAACCTATATGGAAACGTATACCTCGTACGCAGGGACTGACTACTTAGCTAGTCAAATATAAATCAAGTTAAAAAAAATCTTAATCGTTAAAGAAAATGAACGAGAAGTAGGAGAATTTTTGTCACCAAAATTTTGTTTACATGATGAAAGTTCAAATGTCAACCGGGTCGGTCCCCCCTAAGGAGAGTCAGACCTCTTGTCTATTTAAATTGCTTCTTTTTTTGGCCTAACAACCTTTAAAGATCATGCCTACCATTTTTGGATTACTAGGCTTAATGTAACCGCATAGTTGGATAGTCAGGCCTTACTACGGAAGATCGGCCCAGATGGGATTTGAATCCTGGTTAAAACTCCGTATAAACTACACGAAATCAATAAGCCTAGTAAGCAATTAAATTGCCGGCAACGATGACCTAGCAGATCGTTAAGCCAAAGAAGAAGAGTAAGAGGAAGTATCTAAATTTTATTACTTATTATATCATAAAACGATGACACCAGCTTCCTAAATTCTGAACTCCAAGCAACAAGAATAAATTCTTCTTCATCTTCTTCCTTGGAGCTACAACCCCTAAAGGTCTTTCTAGCTTTCTGTGACTTGATTTTACCCGTAGTAAAGTTGTCAACCCTACGTATGGGGAGGCGGTCTGGAAGTGATTTGAACCCAGGTCCTACCATATGAAGACCGGCGTCGGAATAGCCTCGGCACCCAACCACCCCATTTCTTATTATAATTATACTTACTTACTTACTTATCAGGCGCTACAACCGCTTTGCGGTCTTGGCCTGCTGCAACAATCCTCGATACCGCTCACGGTTCAGCGCCGTCGTCTGCCAATCCGTTATCCCGGCCGTTCTGGCGGACGCATCAACGCCATCACTCCATCTCAATTTGGGCCTACCACGCCTCCTCTGTCCTTGTGGACGGCCTAAAAGGACTTTACGGGCTGGGTAGTCCGGTGTCATTCTCATGACGTGACCCGCCCACCGGAGCCTGGCGAGTCTTATTCGCTGCACGATGGTGAGATCATCGTACAGCTCTTAGAGCTCATCATTGTAGCCATTGTAGAGCTCCATTGTCATTCCACACATACGGGGCCAAAAATCCTTCTGAGCATCATCCTCTCGAACGCGGCTAAGAGGGCTTCGTCAGTTTTGGACAGAGTCCATGTCTCAGAGGCGTATGTGAGTACTGGGACTATAAATGTTCTGTACAGTCCCAGCTTCGTCCGTCGCGACAGGTATTTAGAGTAGAGAAGTTTCCTCAGGCTGTAGTATGACCGGTATTATAATTATACTGTGAAAAGGATGTCTAAAACAGTAACAGACAGAAGAGTTAGACCATTTTTACATATGATTTTCAAACCAATTCTTCCGTTACTTTAACTAGGTATGATCAAAACAATTTTTGCCATAAACATCCTGAACATCTGAACTTTCTACATCAATTTTTTTTTTGTCCGCAAAATCTACAAATCATTCACAAACAAACGAAGATCCCATCATCTAGATCCCAATAGGAAGCAAACCACTTATAGATCTTATTTTGTTAAATTTTTGCTACATTGTTAACCTATTACATTTTGCATTTATTGTAGGTGGTTGTACAGAGCTTCTGAGCTAATTTCACCTGAAATACTTTCTTTCAAAAAAAAAAAAACACACAACCCCAACATATTTAGCATGAACTTATTAAACCAAACTTTACTCCAGGGGCATTCATTTTCCCATCACATTCACCGGTTCCTCGTCAACGCATCCTAGCGAAGGGCCAAAAGCTTTCGGCGGCACCATCAGGCAGAAATTACACTCCGGTGGGCTCTTTAGCAAAGCTTTCACGATAACTTTTGATGAGCACGAAGGAGCGGGAATGTTCACGTGCAAATGATATGGTTGGATGACTTTATTGCTTCGATTTACCAGCTTGGCTATGTTCACATTCGGTATGCTGAGCGGTAGTGGGTGTAAGCGATATGCGCCCGAGTGTTGTTTGTTGTTCAAAATTTTAAACGCCAAAAAAAGAACCATCAGATGGCGAGGGATGTTCATGAGCAATGAGATTCATTTGCTGCCAGCTTTCCTGGGAAAGAAAACTTTGTAGTTGTGGAACGCAACTGATTAAACTTTGGCGAATTATGCAGCAAAACGTGGTGCAGCATACAGTGTGCATCAAACTTGCATACTGCTGGAGGCAACTTTTTTGTTGTGTGTACACCGTTTACTGTATCAACGCACATCAGAGCACGTGCATTGATTTTCCAAGCTTCACGGCTCCATACGTCGTTAGCACGAACTAGAAATAGGTCACATATGCGAACAGTCAGGCAGTGCCCAGATATTGCTGGTGTCAAACGCCTCAAGCGTCCGATTCGCAGGGTGTAGGTTGTTGCATCCGACCATCCGGTTAGAAAGGTCTGGAGCGAGCACCGCCTCGACAATCCTTTTGCTAAAGCTATTAGCCATTACTTTGTCAGCACTTTTGTTAAATGCTACGGAATTAAATCCAACATTCGGAATGGATGGTCCAAATAGTGTCCCATTCACCATTTTCCCAGTACTCTAACTACATTGAACTTCTCGGAAGGATCGCACGTCATCTAATCATTCGACGATGGCGATGCAAAACATATCTTTCAATTTCCATCAAACACCGACCCCTTTCTGGATCCTTTTTCTGTCTTTACGATTTTCCAGCTTTTCCATCCCCACAAACTACTCCGTTCCTCCGTTCTCGAGGGTCGTGTCCTCTTTCTTGTGATAGTCCGCTCTTCTCAGAAGCTTCTTTATGCTAGATGCACTTCCAAAACGCTTTTGCGAATGGTGCGGTTAGCTGGCCAGAAGCGATGCTAATGAACCCTGACGCGAAACTGGCCCAAACGAAAGCCAGAAACGGCAAACAGACATTCGTTTTGATCTTCCAAGATACCTCCGCCAATGCAAACCGAAAAAAAAGGAAAAAACACTAAGCTCAACTCTTGATGATATGATTGCAATTGCATCATAAACAGCCATGCTTTAGTGCCACCGCTTCTAATGACTTTCGTGGTCCATTTCGTGCATCCCTGCTCCAATTGGTTTGTTCGAAATTTACAGTACAAATAACTTTACTTTAAGCTCCTAACAAGCACATTACGAGCGTTGCTGCCAACGCAAACAGGTGACTCGTACGCGACTTATTTTATTTTGCTGGCCATCGTCTTGCTTCAGTCATACTGGTCACGAATTTTGAACATCCGAACCAATTTGTCTGCATGTTATTTAATCCTGCGATGGTTGTCTGCGGTCATGAACGCTTGCCAACTTTACCCAAGCAGCGGTGTGTGTGTGCAGACAGGGAAAATGAAATAATTTTCCTCCGACATAACGTTTGCTGGCGCTGCCTGCTAACTATCGATCGTTCGGTGCTCTCAAAACTGTGCTGAAACCAATGCACGAGCACTGCTCCGCCTGAACGCTGGTGTGAGGAGCGTCCAAAAATTGTCCTCCCGAGTTTTTGCTACGATAACGAACATTGGCATCGGAACTCGGGCAACCCATCCACCGATCGTCTGTGTTTCCTCCAATTCCTTCTCGCTCACCCCCAACCCTCTAGACAGCTTCGCTGGCGAGTTGCTTTCTTTTATTTAAGCCGTTAGCTTTGCGGCTTCGTCTTAGCACCCGTGGTCCGGATCCTCGGGAAAGGAATCCCGGGCTCCGGTAAGCGAAAAGTGATTGTAACTCGGTAGATTATGGACGGAGAAACACAAGTATCAATTGTATAATAAAAGGCGAAAATAATCCTCTTATCTTTCCCCCGCAGCGGCAGCAGCATCCAGTGTGCGCAGCAGAGTGTGCGGGGCTACCGAACGCCCTGGTGTGTGCTCACAGTAAAAAGGGATACCGGTCCGTTGCCAAGAAATGATGCAAAAAGTGTGCCGAAAAATATGAAATTAAAATGATAATACAACGCCCCAACACGACTAATATCGTGGCACACACGAGTGTCGGACGAGCTGGCGCAGCTGTCAAGCCAGTCGGCAGTTGTTGGTCCTGGACGATGTGAGTGCGGTGCAGTGTAGTGTTGTGTGGTGCTGTGTGAAGCTCCTAGATACCAGTGTGGACCCGAACCGTGGTGCCAATGTGTGAAGTTGAAAAAGTTTTCTTCGGACAGGCAAGTGGACAAAAACACCGGACCAGCAACGGGGTGGAGCTAACACACTTGTGTACTGTTTCTACTGCAGTTCGCTCGGCAAAGAACTCAAAGTGTGGCAGGTGCTGGACGAGCGGGACGAGACGCGCCCGAGACGGGAGACAGAAATCCCAAAGCACATAATCATGTTTTTTAATCTTCACACGTCCTTGCCACCGTTACAAGGATATTAACGCCCTTCATTCTCCCGGCAAAGAAAAAGTGCTTCGTCGTGCGGTATTGATGCCAGCTGCAGGAGACTGCGTTCTTCAAGAACCTCCCGTCCGTTATCTTCAAGTACCGACCAAGGCTCATGGACCCAGGCTGCCGATATGGGAATGGGCCAAATTGATGAGGACTGGGATTTGCACATCGCGCTAGTGTGGCAATGAGGGCCTGAGTGGAGCGCAGTAACACAACGTCAACAAACGCCAAAATAACACAAAAACTTCCCCGGCTTCCTGAAAAGGGGTTTCTGCCTCCGTACCTCCACAGAGAGGGAGAGAGAGAGAGAGAGACAGAGAAGACAACACCAGACACAGCTCTTTTTTCCCGGCAGTTCGTTCGTTGCCCAGCCAGTGCGCTGGGCTCTGGTACTCGCACGTCATAAAAATTCTAAATTATGATAAACGCTGTTTATCCATTGAGGATATCGACCAACTTGAATTGCCTGTTTAGGACGTGGATTATTGTGCTGTACTTTTTGCAGGGCTGTCCTCAGCTTAATACGGGTAAGTACTCTCGCACGGCCGTTGCTTATTTGCCTACCAAACAATTGCGCATTCGCATGCAAAGGCAGGGGTATTGAATTTTATTGATACGGGCTGACGAGGTGCTTGAAAATATGCTTTAGAAAGCCTATTGTTATTGCTGGCTGAAAGAGAGCGAGAGAGACTTTAAGCTTCTTTGCTGGATTTAAGTATTATTTGCATGCGATAATAGTTTTTGTGTTTGTTGCGTTTTATCTTCACGAGTTAATAAGACTGTCAAAGAAATGATAACGTTGACAGATGTCATACAGAATGATCGTACATAATCGCTCAAATTACGGATTCAAATTAATCTCATTTCCAAAAACCATTTCGCAAATAATGATAACTCTGTTATTAGAGCCACACACACTTTGCTGTCTATCATCGGCCAGGAATATAGTTCACAGGAACTGCTAGACCCTACGTACCGGCTAATCTCGTTTGAAAGATGTATTGATTTATGTTTGATTAATTTTTCCAATCATACCTCCAGTAAAAGCTTCCTGGAGAGGGATCAAGAATTACGTGCCTCTTTGCTGTTGTTCGAGTTGCTTTTCTTTTCTTCGATTTTAAACTCATTTAAAGGGTCAGGATGTCAGGGATCCTACGCAATTGCTGACTCAGCAAATATGGAGCCTCCCACTTGGTTTCTTGATGGAGAAAGACAGTTCGGTATTTCACACCAAACCAGTACACACACATCCACTGTTTATCCCCTGATGGCTATTGTTAGACTCGATAGCAAAACAAAACCCGGGAAAACCCATATTTGGAAAGGTTGCTATATCTGTGGGCTACTTCCATGGGTTCGGCATGTTGTTATGATTCGTTAAAGGCAACATATTTGTGCAATGTTTTTTGCTCAAACCGTACACATTGCGTCATTCAGAATTTACTCACACACACACACATACAGCCTGATTGTGATTTTTAATCGGTCGTGATAAAATGGCCGCATGAAGCTCACGCGCTTTGATGTCACCATATCAAGATGCAATCCATCAGGACATGGGGCACGAGCATTTTAGGAATGTTGCGTGAAAACATTAACACGGAATGAGGGGCTTGAAGTTTTCAGATGAATAATACACGCGTAACAGTCGGATAACAGGGCCCGATCGTAGCGCCATCCCTCTGCCGCTACAGTTGCCGAAAAGGGGTTCGGCGAGCTGACGTCCTGATGTCCGTCTGCCGTCTGCCCGCTTTTATGTGTTTAGTGACGCCAGCCGAGTGTTTTGCTGCCGGTCGTATTTGCTTTCCGGTGCCACCGATGCCACCATTTATTTCCATCTAATAGAGCTTTCCGGCTTCCCGGCCGGCGGAAAAGCGTACTGAACGTCCAAACCCTTCAACCGTCCGCCGTCCTTCCAGATTCACAGCAAGGGGGGGGGGCTATAAGGAGGAGCAGAGTTTTATTTTTCACCACCACTGCTTTCCCCTTCTCGAATCGTCGTCCTCCACACAATTCTCACACGCACTGCACACAATAAATAACATTGATGCTCCAGGGCCGGGTCGGACGGGCTATTGGACGGTCTATCGGTTCACGTCCGCCGCAACCTTCAACCGGCCGGGGGAAACGGCAGAACTTCTAAGAATTCAGCACCATAAATGCTAAGAGCGTTTCATAGTTTCTCCGATCGTCGGAGTGCGTTATCTCTCACAGCAAGCAAGTTTAGCCGTGTGCCCGAGCAAGGAAACAGATCGCCAGTCAATGTTGTGCTGTGCTTGCTAGCCGACTAACCATCCGTACGAGCGTTTCGGTGTGATGGGTTCTGGGCAGCCCACAGTCAGTAGTTATTTCTATGACAAATGACTGGTGTGCTTGTACGTATGGATATGGCCATTTATATCTGTATGTGTGTGCGCCAGTGTGCCAGAGGATTTAGTCCGAGGAAAGTAGTGACTAGAAATAATCCCTACCATGTTTGTGCAGGCAGAAGGGCCGAAGTACATTACGTACATTGCCGCTTTGGGGAGCTCGGGATGTGTGTGTTTGTTCATCATACACACACTGATGATGTTTTGATGCTTTATGCTATTTGTGATAAGCGCAGTTTAATTGATACTAATTAAAACAAAGTGCTAATGTGTATTAAAAAGCGAATGGTGGTAGCTCCGACTCCGACCGTTAGTTAGCTAGGGTTTTGCTAAATGATGATAAATTGTTGGATTGGACTGTACAACATAATTTGATTGAGTTTATTATATTTATTTTTCATGTTTGATTAATTAAATCGTTAAATTAAGGTATTTTACATAAAATTGCACTGCGTTCTGCTATCCTTTTGGGTATTCATCAGCACCGCTAGCATCCAAAACCAGCGTAGGCAGTTAATCAAATCGCCAAAGATATCCAATTTAAATGCAAAACGATTTAATTAACGTTTCACAACCCTTCCCGGATATAATGTTCGCGTGCGGCACACACGTACAGTGGGCTGCAAAACATTAAGACCGTCCTTTTATCCGTATTTGAATCTACTGTTTACTCAATTCTTATAACCAGCTTTTCTTAATAAAGTAAAATCATCAACATCTAAATCTGCGATAGAAATTTTGTGTTTGTTAAGAAGCTGCCAAACAATGCTGTAGATAAAAAAAACCTGGTAACCTTGGAATCATCCTTTATTCCGAACAAGCTAATCTAAGTATAGGTTTTTGTTAACAAGAGATTCGAAAGCATTCAAACACCAAATATGCCTAAACCAATCACTTGAGTTGAGCGAGGTCAACTATAAACGTGGTCTCCGTGCCTAATGAACTTATTCTTCTTCCTTGGTCCTAAAAGCTCGAGAGGTCTTGGCCTGGCTTCTCTAGCTTTGTTTGACTTAATTTTATTTTTAAGCCTAACTAACAGACCTTAGAATAATGGAATCGAGAAGCTTTAGCTTAGCACCTCTGACTATACCATAGTTTCATCCTACTAGACAATTAAGGTCTTATAACCGCTGCTTAATCTGTTTTTATTAACCGTGGTAGAAACTTTCATAGAGACCCGGTATTATCCGGTGTAGTAAAGGAGCAATTCTGACGGCACCGTCGAATTTTTGACCAGCTAAACTCCAAGATTTCTTACTAAGATGTAACTTTTTGGATAGACGAACATGTTTAAATGAAACGTCTCAGCGTCGTTCGGTGATAACACGGAGAATTAGCTTATATAGGACAACTACTGCCTATAGCGATTAATTGCTTCTTAGGAATATTGAAATATTGAAATATTGATGCCACGGTATACTACTGCGACCTTAGAACAGTCTCAGTTTTCGCTGAAGAGATACGATTACAGCCCTAACCGCATAAGAGCTACACCACCAGTTAATATAACAACAAGCTACCAAATCAATAATATTCGCTGCAGTAAACTCCGTGCCTAGCTCATTAAAGCTACGCTGGCGGGAAAAATTGCAACAAGGACTCTCAAAAACAAAACGTTTGTGTGCTAACTTAAGGACTGTCAGGAAATTCGATCGACCCTCTGATGAGCTTCAAATCCTCAATTTTCTGCAAAAATCTGTGTCCTGCTACCAACCGTGTTGAATAGAATTCACCGTCCAAAGTGGTGAGACCTCCAACTGAGCACATCATGCGGAGATGCATTCCACTACTGCTGTCATTGATGGAGCGAAACTGTAAATGCCAGTTCTTTTGAGGTTTTAAAGCCTCAAAAGGAGTTAATGCGCCTACCCAAACCGATATTCATCATCTTCTTCATCACAGAAGATAAGCGATCGAATGATAATACAGGGTTTTTCATTTGATTATTCTTCTTCTTCTTCTTCTGTGGCACTACCACCTCGAGAGGTCTCCGGCCTGCCATTTCTGGCTTTCTGTGACTTAATTTTACTCGTAGAAAAGTAGTATTGGAAGGCGGTCTGGATGGGATTTGAACCCCGGCCCTGCCGTGTGAAGACCGGCGCCGCTGTCGCCTTGGCCACCGGACCGCTCCCATTTGATTATTAAATATCATTCATTTTTATGGCAGGCTCCTCAGAATAAATTGCAAACAAAGCTAGTTGATATGGAAACGGCTTCAGATGATAGGGAAATCAAATACCTTTTATTGTGATGTCCTCAGATGATATTCGCATAATAGCCGTTGATATTGTACACGTCCTTTCAGTGCTCGGGAAAGTGCGTGCAATTTCAACGGCTACTATGTCTGTCAGCTGAAGCAGTTTCCATATCAACTAGCTTTTTTGCCATTCCTTCTAAGCCATAATAATGGATGCTATTGCCTTATCAACTGAAAACCCCTGTAATTATAGGTCATATCTTATTGTTTCACAAATTCTGGCAACATTTGTATCGTAATGTCAAAGTCAAAAGTGAAACAAAATCAATTTTCTCATTGATGCAATGGAATCCTCGGTTTTTTTTTAAACATTTCTATTCGTTGAACAGCGGCAACTCACATTCACACATTTTAAAAATTACTTGGCTTATAATTTTGTCTGTCACTGTACACAAGTTCTGCGCACCGTAACACCGTACCGATATAGGACAGAATGCTTCATTTTTACTGTTCCCAAACTTACCCCACTGTTAGGTTATTAATGTGTGCGCTCTGTATATTTGGCTGCCTGAAATGAATTTCCAACCAAGCTCGATTCCACAAAATGTTGTTACCCATCTGTCAACGTTTAATTACTGCAATATGTACTACCACCGTACAGTGAGTGGTGGCAGTAGTAGCAGTAGCCGATCCGTACATGACGTAACACTGTCCAAATGCACTGGAAACGAACAGCCCGAGGTCGGCTAACAAACAGTGAAGAGACCAAAAATCAGGCCAATTTTATTACATCCATCGAAAGGCCGTGTACAGAGGCTGAATGGGACTGAAAAGTTTATTACACACACTCTTTCTCACTCTCTTTCTCTCCGTCTCTCGTTTACGGTTCCACGAAGCGTAATAGTCAATTTCTGGCCCTCCCCACCAAAATGTCAAACAAAATCCGGAGGTCAAACAAAAGCACAACACACACACAGTCCCGAGAATAGGGCGGATAGAACAAAAAGCCAGGAAAAACGATCAAATCGAGAAAAGCAAAGTGAAAATGCGCCAACCGACGAACCCGACCCGTTGAGTTTATCTTTCTTGGCCAGCTTCTTTTTTTTAGTGGAATCGAAGCGGGACATTTGCATTTAACGATGGAAGGATATTGAAATTCTCCCTTCCTTCTGGTGCTCCAAGCCCAGTTTTAGAGAGCTACCCCACTTTTACTGCCTCCACCGAAAAGTCAATGCCAAAATGTGTCATCGTTTGTTTGGGATTCGGACTGCGCTTTTGCTGGGTGGGGGGGGGGGGGGCAGCAGGACCAGGAGGAAGCATCCAATCGTGATTTACTGTCTGCCTATAGAACTTAATTGCTGGCGTACGGGATTGACTGGCACCGGAAGCTTAATGATGCAGTAAAATGGCTGAGAGTGAGCTTGGGACAGACAGAGAACTCATCAGGATCTCCGACTGACGGAGTGGCAAAAATCAAAGCACAGCAGATGTAGCTATTGTGACATTGTGAAGAGACAATCCAGTGCAGACGAGCACGGGTAGTAAATAGATCGTAATCCAATGAGAAATGCTTTCCCATCCAAGGTCCCCCTTCGTCTCCAAACCGGTGCTGTTTCGATTGGAGCGTATTATGATGGAAGGAGTTTTAGAAGTGTCTGCTGAATTTTAGAAAGCTTAATTTTAGCAACATTATCCATGCGTCGTGCGCGATGGAGCCGTGCGTCTACGGACGGCCGTCTCATAAATAATCAATCGGGTCGGGGTGTTTTTGGGGCTTACACCGGAATACCAAATTGACGAAGGTTGCTGGGTAGCCCGGTTTCGCTAGCTCATGCTGGTTCGCCCGGCATTTCGTGGTTTGCACGGGCCCTCTCGCTGCGTGCGTTCGCTCAAACAATTCAGCAATTTAGCAACAGCATCTCTTTCACGCCTCGTAATGGTTTGCAGCGGTTTGATGGATATTTCCAATTCGGCTTAAGGAAAATGTGGGAAACGCTGCAGCTGCACGATTTTTGGGGCGGTAGGGTTCAAGATAAATGTAGGCAAACAAGATGAACATCCACGTAAGCTTACATGCTGATGTAAGCGAAAATGGGGAGGGGACGATGCGTAAACCATACATTATTATGTGTGCTAATTAAATGCATCATTGAGTAAGATGTTGCTCGTTTTTCTTGGCTGGATGTACAGCTGATAAGTAACAATGATCGATATGCTCATTTTTATTTTCAGCATAGATATGCTGTTTATATTTTAAAATTTTGTTCTAATTTGTAATTCTAAGGGGTGTTCCTATACCAATCCAAAGTTGTTCCGAGTACCATCATGTTGCTGATGTTATCGTCATCATATCAGTTTTTTTATTTTGATAACGTTAAAGGAAACACATTGGCAAGGAAAGGGTTTACTCGAACTTTTCAATAACACTCCATTTATACGACTTCAGACCTGGTCACATTTTTCTCTGTCCGTTGATTTCCACCATCAAAATGTGATAAATTGGAACCTTTTCTATTTACAGTGGCGTCAGTTGTAAGAAGGAAAGGATAGTTCCACCAACACTTACCCATTGATCCGCTGCTCCGCTCCAAGAAAGGAATGACGAGTTCTCAAGTCGATGAAAATCAAAAATGCCTGATCAAGATCTCTCATGATTTTCACCAAGCAGAAGACAGCAGATCGGTTTAGTTTTTAGCTCATTAGCAATATTTTGCGATGATTGGAAGAATTGTATTGCAATAATATATCAACACTAGGGCCGGAGGTTCAGGCGACAATGGTGCCGATCTTCATAGATCGGGGTCCCTGGGTTCAAATCTCATCCGGACCGTTTCCCCAGAGTGTGAGGACTGACTGTCCAACTGTCAAAAATGGCAGGTTTTACCTAAGAGAGGTCCTGGTGCCAAGCAGAGAGAGAGAGAGAGAGAGAGAGAGAGAGAGTTTTTGTGGTCATATTTCTCCAAAACTCATAACGCGGTAAGCGGTTGGAAAGAAAACGGCAATACATTTTTAAGTTCCTATCTAAGGCTTAAGATTTCATGTCCTACCAGGCTCCCCTGATCTAGGCGTCCTAAAAACAGGCTGTGTGGTCCTGCGAGCCTTGATCCTTTCTAATAATATAATATAATCTTGAAGTCTTGGAGCCTTAATAAAACTACTTTAAGATTGTTTCGACGAAGGATTGTGTTATCAGATGATTGAATGGCGATCGGATGTTTCGTTAGGCAGGGATTCTCACGAAGCAACACCATGAGATGAGTGCATGGTTCGTAGCTTAAATCTTTATAGTTTTCGTTCCATACTCTATTAAAACACTAAGGATACAGTTTCAAATTCAGAGCGGAATATGGCAGGTTTGTTAAGGTACTTTGAAGTCATATACGTAAAAGAATCTTGCACAAAGTTATGGGCAAAGGGACTATATTGATCTTTTGGGTTAAATTCTGCCACTATAACGTTGAATCGACATATTATTCACATTTGAATGCAAGATTCCAATATATGATAGCAAACTTCCAAAACGAGCTGTTCAACTACTCAATTCAAACATTCTCTTGAGCGTTTCAACAGTTTCATCTAATGGATCGAAACCCTATCAGTATGAGTAGGGCATGCAATAAAAACTACTCTAGTACAGGTACACATTGAAACACCAAAAAATAGCCGCGACCAATTTTCGCGACCGGAACTTTTGAAATCATTACCAACATTTTAACAATATCCCTAGTTTCTGAACTAGTTTGGCGGGATTTTTTTTAATCGCTAGTTTCTTCTAAAACTTATACACCTCAAACAAAACTAAAGGTAAAACAGAGCATCACTAACTAAACTTAACATAAGCTATCGATCTATTCCTAAGTTAGATAGAATTGTTATCACACAATGAGAGTTGTAACAATTTCCACTAATTTTTCCGACTCAACTCGGTATAAATTATCCATAACCTGTTAACACCATCTATATTCTTCTTCATGGACACAACTACGAAAATTATACAAGTTTTCCCGGAAAACATTACCTGCCATAATTAGTGTTGATACAGCGCTCACACCCCGGCGCTGGGAGAAAAATGGGAGTCAGCATTATTTTCATCTAAATATTGAAAACGTAATTAACGAAACCACGCGCACAAAAAAAATCAACAAAAAATCTTCCCCAACGACTAAATATCTAATTGATGTTTGACCTTCGCTAAACCACCCTTAAACTCCATTGTACTGTAAGCTTTAGAAATCGAATTTTGCATACCTTTTGCAAATGGCAGCCGTCGCGGCGGTAACGCTTTCGCAAACAATGCGTGCCGCTAGCTTTCAGCAGTTCTTTAAGCGCGCGCGCGCGTGGCATTACGTAAAGGATTAAATATTCAAACATCTCTCGCGCATCGGTTCTGCAACAACAAAAGCAGCTACTGCAAATGAATGTATAAAGCCCGTGTAAATATTAAATATTCTCCGTTCCGGTGTGCTGCCGGTTGCCAACGGCACGGCACAAATCCGTTTCCACCTAAGCAGCGAACGGCTGATGGCGGTGTTATTATGGTGGAAGTTCAGATGAACCGATTCTTTTTGCTCGTTGCTCCCCCCCCCCCCCCCCCCCCCCCCCCATTGAACCAGCTCGGCCAGAACCCTTTCTCACTCCGGTCAAGAATGGAGCAGGGTTGTGGTGTGGGGCTTAGAGATTATGGATACACCTGCAGGGAACGCGAGATGCGACCGGTTAGATAGGGACCAGTCAGCCAAAATCCATCGGACAAGTTTTAAAACCCCGTCTATTGATCTGCGGCCTGCTTGCTTCGGGGCTTTGTGGAATGTAAGCGCCGTGAATGTGGTCGGGATTTAAATTCATCTCTGGTGCATATTCCTTTTTCCAATACACCGCGATACACCGGGTCATAGCAATATAGCTCTAAATTAACGACATATCATAAAGACATTGAGAGTTGGAGTGCTGGAGGGAAAGCGAGTAAATATTGTCCCATTCTTACAACATCCACTAGCTCATAAATATATATATACCGACCATCTAGTGATGGGAGCGTTCCGAAGGACCTGGTGGTTCGGTACAAATGTAACGCATCCGATTCGACCCAAAACTAATAAATACCTGAATACGTAAAGGTATATTTTTTATTCTACTCTAGTTCGTAAGTTGTATAACAAAATTATTGAACAAATCTTCTTTTTGGAACACATAAATCACACATTACTGCATGAGAGTACTAGAGATATTAGTGATGCTTGTAACGCTTCCATATTAGGTAACGAATCTGTAACGGTTACGTTAATGCATGCAGCATAGAGTTACAATAAGGAACATGCAGAGAGAGTAATTAAGCGCCTTGGAAAATAATATCCTTTTTCCAATCACAACCATTTTAAACTACACATAATATGAAAACAAAAGACTTAATGGCAGCAACGGATCAAGGGGTCTTTGTGACAACGACCAGTTCCTTCAGAACTCACATAAAAAGCAACATGTGTAAGATCAAACTTTTCTTTACTGCACCTCAGGACTTCAGGACCTCAACATGCTCTAACTCATTTACTCATATCAGCAAACCCTTTGAAGCTAACTCACCTGCATAAAAGAAGAGAATTAGTTTAAGAAGTGATAAATGCGAATTATGAATTAAAATGCTGATTACATTTGAAATAAGAAGAGTATCGCGAGTTCTCACAATTTTTTTTTATGAAATCGAATTAATTTGTTAATTCTTAGTTAATAGTCTATCAACAGTTTAAATTAACTATAAGTAGCAGTAAAGATCATTTACTTTATAGGCCGAGGTGATAAAGGCGCCGTACTTTACGTGGCAGGACCGGGGTTCAAACACCATCCAAACCCGCCTCCCCGTACGTGGAGCTGAATACTTTGCTATGGATAAAATTAAGTGGCAAAAAGCCAGAAATGGCAAGCCCAGACCTCTCGATGCTGTCGTTCCAAGAAGTAGTAAACCCTGCGTACGGGAGGCTGTCTGGATGGGATTTGATTGAACCCCGGTCCTGCCGTGTAAAGGCCGACTTCGCTGTCCCGTATGAGTTATCCTCAGAAAAAAATATAATTCGAATATTCGAATTTCACAAATTGTTATTCTTAAAGCTTGATGCGAAATCGTTTAAAGTTTACAAAAAAGGCTCACATTTATTACTAGAGAATATTGCATTATAATAACAACTGCTTACAAAATCAGAGGCTACAAACGTTTCTTCTTCTGTTTTGGCATTAAAACCTTTTGGGGTGCAACAACTTCTGGCTTTCCTTGATTAGACTTTACCCGTAGAAGATAGTAAGGAGAGGCTGTCCGGCTGGGATTTGATACTTAGTCCTATCATGTGAAGACCGTACTATAGCCGACTTGCCTCCACTGGATCTCTCAAAAAAACGATTCAGGTGCGGTAGTTGTTCAATGCTTTAAATTAGTATGGCAAAATAAAATTAAAATAATTATTACAATCCGTGCAAAATTCAAAACGTCCGGCTCAAAACTCCAACTTGAAGGTCTAAAGTTACCTGGTTTTCGCTACCGGTATACGTTTTTTAAATCAAGTTACCGAAAGCCAGAAATGGCATGCTGAGACCTCTCGAGGTTGTTGTGCCAAATGGGAAGGAGAAAATTTTCCCATCACTACGACCACCATCCCTGGTAACGAATGTATTATGACATTCAGCCGGGCGGGCGGCTACAAATGCTATCAAATTCTATACTTCCAGATGCCATCGAGATAAAACAGAAATGGACGCTTGTAAAACGCTTGAAATGGGGCCTGGCCGTCGTTGAAATCAATTACACGGAATAGTTTGCATAACCTGCAACCTATTGCATCCATTATACAATCCATTAACAAACATGTCTCGACCACCGCCGGCTTTGCTTTGCTTCTCCTTGGGACTTTTACCCTTCCAAGACCCGGCAGCGTTTGCCTTGTTGCTCTCTTGCCAGGAGTTATTTGCACACACACACACACTTTCGGGTGAAAGACGAACGGAACGGGTCGGTACAGTATAGGGTATCGATTAAATTTATTTTTGATCGGTGTACACTCACCCGGAAGGGCTCGGGCGATTTGTTTATCAAATATCAACAATTCATCCGCTCGACTGGATGGAGCAAAGACCCCTTTTTTAAGGACGCACTTTGCATTCAACCGTTCTCACGCACCACAGACGGTATCACGTGCCCGAAGCATCCGAACCCGGGTGCCCGGGGCTGGAGCGATTGTGGAAGATGTCTTCTGACTGCCAGTCACAGGATGATACCGATCCTTACATTATCCCGGTCCCGGTTGTGGCGTTGACTTTTTCCCCCTTTCTTCTTGTTGGCGAGGCCAAAGCTCGGTTGTCATGCGGTTTGCACGATCGGAATGGTTTACCAACAATTATTCTACCTTCTTCTCCGTTGTGATGCTTCTTCCCGAGTCACGCCAATCGCCATTATTTGTTTGGTTGGGCGGGCGAGAGCAATGCGTTGCCGCCCTAACTGCTGATGTGGTTGGGCGAACCCATAAAAAGCTGATTTTGCCACCCTCTCGTTACACTGGTAACGATATTGGTACCCCCCCACACACACACACACACACACATATTATGCATGAAATGTTGCTGCTCGAGCAGGGAATAAATTATAAGCTTTCCGGATCTCGTTCGCCGCTCGTTACCAACCCGACTGTGTGTGTCGTCGTCGACCGATTTCGAAACAAAGACGAGCCAGCCATCGGTGCAGCAAAGATCGGTCCCGGGTCCGCCCGGAACTACACACCCACCCAGTAACGAGATGTGGGATAAATGTGAAAAATGGTGTCACGAAGACGATTATGGGATCCTCCCTTGCTGGGTCTGGGCTGTGGTGTCTTCGCGCCCGTGCCGTCTCAGGCACGTGGACGTGCAGCTATGTGCCGCATATAGTGCCGCCACACTGTTTGCGCGCTCTCACTAGTGCTCACACAAACAATAACTCACATACCACTCGCTGATCCACATCCGACAACAATTTATATTTGTTTTCCCCGCACTCCCGGGAAACGGTGAAAGGATGCCAGTAGGGGACAACGTGGGAAACACAGGCACCGAACCGAACCACCAGCAGAAAAGAAACTGGCATATCCGGCATTCCACTTGCGGTGTGGCCAAGCGGCAGAGGCACCGACCGGCATGCATGCTGCTTAAGAAAGGCGTTTCCACAAACATAATAAGGGGCAAAAATATGTCCATTCCGTTCGAGCAACGCAACGGCGCTCCTGGTACCAAGGTACGGAATGCCAGCTTGAAGTTAATTGACTGTAAAGCAATAAATTGTAGCGCTGCACATTTCACCGGGGCCGGTTCGCCGGCTCTCCATCCGACGATGGTCACGCGGAGACCCGGGGCAGCTTTTAAGCTCGATTCGTCCCGATTTTGACGCACTTTCTCACACTCACTTCCTGTTTTGCGGGAAAGTTTTTTTTTATGCCTCATACACGCGCACCGGTCCGTAAATGACATCACCTTTGGGGCCGATTTCGCTCACCACTTTTAAGCGACGATCAAATCCTGACGACGTAAGCGTCCTTGCATCCCCATCCATCTCCGTACGCAGCTACCGTGTCTTCCGGTAGGTGATTTTTCATCCTCTTAAAATGAACGAGCTCACAAAAGTTAATAATGCTAGCCAATTTGCTGGCGTATCACGCCGGAGCTCGTAGGGTGGGGCGGCCCATACGTCATACGGGCGGGCAGGAAAGGAAGATGAATTAGTTTCACGCAATGCTAAGCTCATCTGCAAACCTAGAAAAAGTCTCTGTGTGAGCGTGGCGTTACAAAAAAAACTTTACGCCTTCACGCTTCCGATCGTGAAGCGGAACAGTTTTCCATCTTTTTTTTTGTGTTTGGCAAAGGAAAATTTTGCTTCGCCTAATTACCAAGTGTGTCGCCAGGAATGTGTCAAGATAGAGCTACGAAAAAACGTGTTTGCAAACGATGTAATAGGCTTCCATTAATGAGATTGTTATGCGAAAGTTATGCTAGAAAGCGTTATTGCGTACATTATTACCTCTTATAAGACAACCTCGGCCATATTACTTCCCGTAAGAGCATTATAAATATTATTTTCTTCTTTTTTCCGCAAGAAGATTCGTTCGTTTTTTCTGTTAAAATTATCCTCATTTGATTGATCATCAACTCCATTGACGTCTTTTTTATTAACGTCTCTAGCAAAGACAAAAGCTTGAACATCATTATTCATTTTCGACCTGTTGACTTCTTTTTATCCGCAGGCTAGAACAACCGAATAATGTGATATGATGTGGATATCTTACTACCGGATTTTTATTAAAGTCGTGATGTAGCAAAATAATTGAACAGTTGACTAATTCCAATGATTTTTTATTCACTGACCCTATTCAACAGATAATAGGGAGATAACAATTTACCAGACAGGATCAGCCCCTTTAAACCCAACAGAATTTTGATCCATATTTTTAAACTTTTGAATCACTTAGCGAAATGTTTCAAATGAGTAGTGAAATATTCCAAGACCTTTTTTGGAAAGTTGCAATCATACAATTTAATGTTGCATTCAGTTAAAAAGAGATTCACAACATAGCTATGGAAGTTTGTAATCGGCTTATTAATCTGCCCGATGTCTGGTACAGTCCGGCCAAACTTTAAAATTGAGAAAAAGTCATTTGATCTTTAGTTTCCACCGGGACACTCTGCCTACCCATTCGAGCAGGTAAAAAAGGAATACAATGAAGCTGTGACTCCAGCCTTAGCACTTGCTCATTCCATTGCTAATTACAAAACCTCACAGTTGCATTTTTATATTCTCCAATCTGTACGACTCTCGATCCACTCTTCATCTGCATGCTAGCTTACATGTATGGGTGTTGATCGTCATTCATTTCTACTGCTATTATTATTACTACTACTGAAATACTTATCTATTGCTTGGTCCATAATATACTTCAACTGACCACAGACCATTTTTTGGGGCAGTTTTTGTATGTGTAGAAAAATGTAAAATGTAATCAGTTAATTTGGAGTAGCTGTTTGGGCCAAAGGTGTCATTCACCCAGTCTAAAAAAAAGGACGACAGATTGGAATGCTCGAACTATCGTGCTATTTCAGTCCTCAATGCCGCCTATAAGATCCTGTCCCAGATCTTGTTCTGCAGACTTGCCTCAATTTGCTACGGATTTCTTCGGAAGCTACCAAGCTGAGTTTGTTGGAGGCAAATCCGCCACCGACCAAATCTTTACTCTTCGGCAGATCCTCCAGAAGTGCCGAGAGTGGCAGATCCTTACGCACCACCTCTTTATCGACTTCAAGGCGGCCTACGATACCATAGATAGGAATGAGCTATGGAACATCATGCAGCGGCACCACTTTCCTGGAAAGTTGATCCAGCTGTTAAGGGCCACCATGAACGGGGTGCAGTGCAGAGTGAGAGTATCGAACATACTGTCGGAGTCGATCGAAACTCACAGGGATCTGAGGCAAGGGGAAGGACTCTCCTGTCTATTGTTCATTATAGCCTTGGATGGTGTCATACGAGGCGCAGGGGCTAGACAACGATATCCGTGCCACGATTCTCTATCGATCTCTCCAATTTCTTGGCTTCGCGGACGACATAGATATCGTTGGCAAGACGACAGCGAAGGTGTGTGAGGCGTACACCCGACTGAAACGTGAAGCAGCAAGAATTGGACTGATGATCAATGCGACGAAGACGAAATACCTGCTTGCCGGAGACTCTGATCGTGATAGAGCCCGAGTGTTAGTCGACGCCGACAACCTGGAGGTGGTAGAGGAGTTCTGCTATCTTGGGACTGTCGTTACTTCGGATAACGATATTCAGCAGCGAAATCCGGAGACGCATTGTGCTGGGGAATCGTGCCTACTACGGCCTTCGCCGTCTGCTGAGATCCAGAAGACTTCGAGACCGCACGAAATGTGAGATCTATCGCAACACTGATTCGCCCAGTGGTCCTATATGGCCACGAGTCGAGTGCGAAGAAAGTATTCGTCAGTGACCCTCAGTTTGGCACGAGGCGTTGGGGAGCACAACGAGTTCGTTGACTGGCTCAGGTGAAGGGAGACCTATCCGAGATCGGGTGCCTACACGGATGGGTAGCTGCAGCCAGGGATCGAGTTCTATTGTTGACCGAGCTATGTCACGACGACGTGCTCTTTAAAAGAGTAGGCCAACATGATGATGATGATGGCCAAAGGCACTTCGCTTGAAGATTTGTCGAGGGAAAAGTTTCATTATATTGAGCCAAACCCTTACGATCACTTGATATCATTCAGTGTTCTACAAGATTTTCTCACGTTTCAAAAATGACAAAAATTGTCAAATAAGGGATAGATTGGGAACTTCATACAGTATGTTGTGACTGTGAAATGCAGAAGAAATTGTTGAGAATCAAATGGTGTTCTATTCTTCTAACTCTTGGATTCAGAAGTCAGAGAATCCGTCTAATAAGCAAAGAATATTTTGTAGCATATGGACATTTCTATACAAAATTTGAGGTTCATGTCCTATGCAAATATTTTAGGAGATCAAAGCATCGTCGAACGAAGAGACTCCGACCAGGCTTCAAAAGCAAACGAAGAATTGTTTTGGCAATCATCTATAAGAAGAACTTGTTCAATTTCTAAGTATTTGCCATCAAAACGCTCTAACAACTGATCGTCAAGGCTTAGAAAGAGTTGCCAAAATGAGAACATCCAACTTTAGGACATTCATGGCTAAGTTCCGATCCAACTGCTGAAGGACCTTCCTGGATGATATGGCATGACATTTCTGGCTTATTAGACTTAATGACACCACATAGTTGGATAGTCAGTCTTCACTACGGGGAGACGGTCCGGATGGGATTTGTGACCACGATAGAAAATTCCATTCTAGTTTCACATTTTCATTACCATTCAAAGTAAGTTGTTAAATAGTTTCAGTTTCCCTTACTTTGGATCAGCAGCGCAGATGGGCATGGTTTTCGCATGTGTTTTTAACCGAGTAAAGTAATTGTGTTATTCTGTTTATATTTTTATTTTTAAGTTATTGTTTGTATACTTACTTCAGCCACATTTTACTCTCAATCACGCCTTCATACTGCCACATGCTTAAACATTCCTGATAACCAGCATTGTCAAACAAGTGTCTCGCTGATAGAAAACTTTACTGTACATTTTTCACTAACGATACCTGTTTACACTTCTGTTTCGATTTCTCTCTCCCTCTCATCGTTCCTTCCCATCCACGTAGGAATGGCATCGTTGATCGACCGCAGCGATATGATACTCAGGACAGCGTTTTTCCTGCTTTCGCCCCACACACCGGACAAAAGTTCTGCCGGCGGCAACTCAAACTCGCTCGACAAACAAACCTACGGCCACCGGGGTGGTGGTGGTGGTGATGGCGGCGGCGGAAGCGGAACAGCCGGGGGCGGAACCGATGGGGGCGAGAGTGGTGAATCCGGTCCCGGACTATCGAACTACTTCGAACAGGGCAGCGATAGCGAGGAACTGCTCAAGTACTACAAAATGCCGATGCAGTTCGGGACCGAGAACTACACCCTGGTGACGTCGCAGATAGGCAGCACGGCACACGTTCCCTGCCGGATTCATCATATCGGCGAGGGTGTGGTAAGTGTAGCTGTGTAGCTGTGTGTTTGGGGTGGGTGTTGTGGTGTAAAATGACTCGATTTCTTGTTACAAATGGGTCCATTTCCGGGGTGTTGGAAAGGTAACAACATGTCGACGAGTGGTGAAGGATGATTGTTGGCTGCCAGTGTACACTCGACCGGTGTACTGCATATCGGATGCCACTTTACGGTTTGGCAGAGTATTACTTTCGTATCGAATTTCGTTTTTATTTTAAACCATACGTTGCCGACGGGGAGTGAATTATTTTCTGTTTTTCATGCCATTTTCGTGAGCGCGGAACGTTTATCAATAGAACGTTTCATAGAAAGAGTTGAAGTGTTGAATTCAAGCATTGGGATAACATTTATTTCGCCAGACAGTTGCGGTCATTTAGATATTCTAGTAGATAGAAGACATCCCTTAGATTATTGGTGCAAGTTCCAATTATCAAATATTTTCCCTGTTATACGTTCCCATCCTTACGACAAAAATGGTATTTAAGGACTCTAACAATTATTTGCCATTTGTCTAAAAGAGCTTTTTACAGGACTGTGAGCACTTATAACGCTTATCCCTTGTGTTTCGCTTCGGGCGTACAGATTTAACCAGAAAAATATTTCCCAGTAAAATATAAGAAGTTCGCCGACTGCACGAGGCTAAATTCGAGCATGTTTGTTTAGGACGATGTACTGTTGTTCGAAATTATTTTTATTGACACAAGACACGCGTTTGGGTACAGGATAATCTATCTTTAGGCTAGCAAAAGCAATATTGGGAAATGCGTTTCTTAAAACGACGAGTTGGATAACATTTTAAACCAGTTCCATATTCAGTATAAATGTTTATCGTTTGTTTATTGTCTAAAATAAAACCTATGGATAAGTCGATTTTACTTAAGAAGTGCGGAAAGGTCAAGAGCTATCTGAGAAGCGTATGCTTGGGGTAATTTCCCCCAGTTTAGAAAAAACCTTAATAACGGGCTTATAAACACGTTATGTAAAGCCCTATATAAAGCCGTTTGTACCCGATTGCGACAGCGTTTGCGGACTTCAAATTTAGTTTCCAAATAATTCGGCAAAAATGCCGTGAAGCCAAAGTCTCAACATCTGCTTACGGATTTTAAGACTAAAAAACTATGATACCTCATGGGGCAAAACGCTAGTAACGACCCTTTACAGTATGATTTGTAGCATGAGGATCTCTGGCAATCTTTCCGACTCCGTTCGAGTCTCAATCGAGGATTCTGACTATGCGACGGACTTGTCCTGTTTGTACTCCTGGACTGGACTGGACTGGAGTGGACTTATATCGCTGTGATGGACGTTTATCACTAGCTCAAAAGCTCAGCAGTGCGTATCAGACTACATTTGAGCGTGGTTAGAACTAAGTACATGCTAACTGGATCGATCCCCAGGGATTTGGCCTCGCTAGGCAACAGTGCTACGATCGACAGAGACACATTTGCGATGGTCGAGAAGTTTATGTAACTAGACTTACTCGTGACGGACAACAATGAGATATCCCTGGAGAACCGAGTCTAATGCAGGCTTCACAAGCAACTGATATCAGCAAAAGTTATCGCAGGAACGAAGTGCAAAGTAAACAATACACTGGTGCTATATGGTAACGAAACATGGATTCTGCTAGAGAGCGACATTAGGCGTTTTCGAACATAGTGTCCTGCGGTTAATCTTCGGTGGTGTCCCAGATGAGACGGGCTTTGGAGGACAAGACCGGACCACGAAATGCAACATTTATGCGGAGAGCCAATTATTAGCCAAAGTTCCAAATGTGAACAAGTGCGCTAGCTAAGGCAAATCGTCCGGGTGGAGAACGACAACCCATCCTAAGTTAATGTTCTGGTGCAATCCGGAAGGGCGATAACGCCCAGGTCAGGTCAGATTGGATGTTGTGAGATGCGGAGAGTGCTGATTCAATGGAGCGTTGAAGTGAAGATCGAGTGTTTTGGAAAAGTGGGAAGATGCCGTACCATGCCGTACAGCATAGAAAGACTCCAGATAGAATAAATTTGACTCCATACGAATTTTCAAGTAAAACATGTCTTGCAAAATGTACCCTAGAAAATCGATAAAAGCGACGATTAAATCAATGAGCAGCTTTCACCTTTAGAACAAACAATCGGAAATGCTTGAATTGCCCCGTAAATTGCGCCAAGACTTCTAGTGAAATCATTCCAAAGATTAAATCACGAATGCTTACCGATTCTCGAAAGCAAAAAAAAACACCCAGTCGAGCAGTCGACAACCAATAACATCCGTGGTCAGGGGTACCGCCGTATCCCTGTTCCCTGCCCGAGTCTCAAACAACCATCAAATGATCGAAAATGGGTCATTACTGAAAATGTGATCGGTAGCAGTTTAGTGGAATCGGTCACAAGACGCTCAAGATAAAATGGCGAACGTGGCCGGGCCGGGCGTTGCATGAGTTCGTGACTGGAATGCTAATTTGCGCTAGCTCTCTAGCCAACGTGTAATAAACTAGGATTTACTTGCGTTTCGTAAAACCGATGCGGACGAACGTTTTCACCTTGCCGACGAACTACCGTGCTAGACGAGCGTGGAGCGTCAGTCGGGAAGGACATGAATGTTTAAAGTGCCATAGATTTTGCCTTTTTTTTTTGTTGGGATGAAGAATACGTTCGTCACTGTACCGTGGACGGTGAAATCTGAGCCGGTAAAGAATGTTGATCCGGGGACGTTAACTTAAACGTCTTGCATCTCAAGAGCAGAGAGCGAGAGAGAGAGAGGGAGCAAATCCGGCTGCTGGGATTGATGGTATTCTTACACTGTATACTATTTATTATGCTAATAGCCCTATACTAGCTGAGGTAATATTTTCATCACAAACTTCCTACCTGAGTTGGCTCCGGCCGGAAGATGGAAGACCAATAAATGGAAGCAAAAGACCCGAGCCGAACATTCATCTTTGTTCTAGAAGCAAACGACTGCACATCACCCTTTAATCTCACAAGATACAGCTTAAAGTAAAGTAAAAGCCGTTTACTTTAATAATTTAGGTAATTGATGGGACATGAAGGTAATTTGATGACTGCTTCATGATGCTTCGTCGTTAAAGTTCATCCAATCAACCTAAATTACGGAAGGCTGTCGCTACCCGATGCACCAGAACGATTACAGTTTCTTGCAGTCTTGTGAAGGGGCACTTCATTCGTAAAAGTAACAGTTTCGCTGCTACAACCGTAGCACAAAAGCCACCCTTCATTGTGTTTCTTCAAACGGAATAATACAGTGCACAGACAAAGTTGGGCATACTCGCTCCGGCTGATCCGGCAATAGTGCGCGAGTCCTCTGTCCTGGCGACTGATCATCTGCAATTGGACCATGATCCGTCGTCAGCGAAAGCGATGAATAAATAAAAAGGCACCAAACTGTCCTTCGACACAGTTAGACTTGGTGCCACGCCACGGGTTTCGGTGCTGTTTGCAACTCTGCTCTACCTGCCAATGGAAAAGACAATGCCCGGCTTTGGCCCGGATATCAGTTCACCAGTTCCAGCACCCCCGATTCAGTATTGATGCTGACAGCCGAAAAGCTTCCGGAGAGCGGTACGGCGAAAAAATCAACGTTTGATTTACGAGTATTTGAGTGAAAATTTGCAAATCCGCACCGAACCCGGCCGGCGAAGGACCATTCGTCAAATTGTGCAACGATCTAAAATCATGTCACTGGCATGCAGCTTCTGTGCTAACACCATTGATTGGTGCCGTTTTCCGTACTTTTGCTCCCCATTTTGTTTTTGCTGTCCACGATGACACACCGGATTTTCCTTGGCAGACGCTTTCGTGCGAAGCCGTGTTTCGAGTATTCATCAAACACTTCAGAACCGAATGGCGGCGAGTGTAATTGCAAAACTTTTCTCAATTTGTTCTCATCCACCGCTGGGCTGGGCTCTCGGTCGGGGAAACCAAAGTCACCATTTCCGCGTACAACAGCACCATGGATGCAGCTGTGTGCTCTGTGCGTAACTGGAAAGCGGAAACAGCGGAACAACTGCGGATCCTTCCGAGTTCCGAGCGGGTTGAGCAGTGCCGAGGAACCACAACCCTGGCATCCAAACGACCATCTTCATCCAGCGACCTCACGCTTGCCAGCGCTTTGTTATCGGTCTCGGCCCAGCAGGTGATCTATTGTTTTCCACAATACGCGATCCGCTGGCTCTCGGTTTGCACGCTCGGTACACGCAAAAAGGCGGATGTGCAACTGGAACATTCCTTTGGCCGTAATAAACTTGACTGCATGCTCGTACGATTCCGGTGTACGTTTGTTGGACTAGCAATAATAGCTCTGGTGCAATGTAATTCGTTTTTCCGGCTACGAAAAACAGTTCGGTTTTTGTGTTTGTGAAACTGTTTTCCCAACTATGTGGATTCATGCTAATGGTACTCAATCTCCAATCTAAAGCTCGCTAGCTCGAAAAAAGCTCTTCCTGTTAGAACACCACTTCTTGGTAGAATGCTTTACAAAAGGACCACCAAACCACAAATTTCCAAAATTCTCAGCCCACCAACACTCAACGGCAGGATATGGCCCATATCGGGCTGACCACATACACACACACGCACACACAGGGAGAAGGGAGAGTTTAACCAAGCAAGAAATCGTTGTAAAACTTTGTTCATCGTTTAGTAATAAACCGTCACAGCACGCATTTATCATTTTCCGGGAAGCAGTAGTAGTAGTAGCATCCATCCACATCCACCGAACGGTAGGCAGGCCTCGCGTTGTTAAGGCAACAAGCAACAACTGGTCCCCTTTTTGCATAGCAATGCCACAGTGGGCATTTGTAAACAATTTACCGGATAAAACTAGAAGTTTTTTTATCAGCTTTTGGTAAACGTAAATAAATTCTAAAAGTTCTCACATAAATGCCCGATATATTTAGTAGCCACAGTAGACAATACAGTGCGTAACACAAGTATGCACTTAGAGGGTTATAGTGAATAACATAAAAATTATAATACGATGGAAATTATGTTAAAATAATTTAACGGAAAGGAGAAAATACACGTTCTTATATTGATAATTTTAAATTTTATATGCACTTTAAAACTATTTTCGATATTAACAAAATTCTTTATGTATTACAATTTAACGAAGAGTGTACCAAAATCATATACCACACCAGTCTGCTACTTCATTTGATTGGGAGTAAACTAGTTTTCGAATTCGTTGGTTTTTTAAAGAGGCCATTTTAGCCATATTTGACCGCCTTTTTGTGACATTTAGACCACAATTCTTCTCTTCTTCCTTAGTTCTCAACCTCTTAAGGTACCGTGATGCCGGGTGGGCAGACTTTCTGTGATTTGATTTTATCCGTTTTAGTCGGTAAATTTGAGATTTGACACCGGCCCTGCCGTATGAAGCACGGCATCGCTGTCGTATCAACCATCAGACCGACGATTTTAGATCAGAAAAATAAAGGCGGTGCATCGGGGAAGCTATTTCCTTCACGATAATATCGAGGCATCATTCTTCAACGGTCCATGCAGCGTCTTAGGAAAATTCTGTGGCTTGAGATCAAACATTTTCTAACAATTTTAAGACTCTTATCATTTTTGTTGCATTTAATTACAATTATTTGTTGAACAAATCACATCATCAAAATTGAACACGATTTTAAGAAGTTAGAGCCATCTCAAGATGAAAAGTATTAAAAATAAAATTATTTTATTTTGTCGATACCGCGTCAAGCCGTCATAATCAAAATATAAATAAAAAAAAAAATTTGATGAATCATTTTTTCATTGTTAACATAAAAACAAATAAAAACTTGTAAACCAAAACAAGTAAAAACATATAAAAACTCTAGATAAGTATACTTCGATCGATTCCGTTCTAACTAAGTTAAGATATTTTCATGTTTTATCCCGCCAAATGCCCAATGTGCAATGTGAGTAAACTCGGTTGTTTACTTCTTTTCATTTCCGGTTGCTGCCGCACGGACATCACCATAGGTGTCTTGGATTCGGCGAAAGGACTATCATCTGCTCACCGTTGGCTTGACGACGTACAGCAGCGATGAAAGATTTAGTGCTACCCACCTGCAAAATTCAGAGGTTCGCCAATTGCACTTGTGCCGTACTGTGTTGTTTATTGTTTCTCCTGTTTGTCGTTAGTTGTTTATTTCTCCATCACCTCAGCGGCGAAATAAACCGGAAGCCCCATTTTTCTTTTTTCCCTGTCAATCCCTATAAAGTCCCGAATCCTTGTTTTTCTTCTTTTTTGGTTGAGGTTAAGTACCATACTACACGCACTGCGTCGTGCGTATATCCCTTTTTTCATCCCGACCTATCACTAACACGTGTTTTATTGTTGTTGTTTTCGTCGACATAGGACTGGACGCTGCAGATAAAGTTCGTGCAGGATCGTGACGCCGGGCTGTACGAATGTCAGGTGTCGACACACCCACCAACGTCAATATTTTTAGAGCTGAAAGTGGTCGGTAAGTAGCATTAAATAGGGCTCCCATCGGCTCCCTGTTCCGGCGTGTGTAATCACCAGACGTAACAGTGCCATGCTGCTGCTGCTGCTGCTGCTCCGGTCGTCGGGGACACACATTTGGCGTGAGTGTGCAAATAAACGCTTCGACTGTGGCGTAACCCGTTTCAATTGGAGAACAAACGATTAAATGGCGGCCCGGGTGCGGCGGCCTAATCTTTGCGCCATTGCACAAGTCCCACTCTAATTACGGTTGCATAAGGGTGGTGTTCTAGCTGTGAACCAGTTTGCAGAATCCCCCAGCTATTATGGCACATTACACCGCAGCAGTACCGACAGGAATGCATTTAATTATTGATGCCGGGAGAGAGTATAAGGATCGTGTAAAACATCTGCTAGAGCTTACGCAACATCGATAGTACTTGCACTTCGTGATGCCGCACACGATTTTACTGTAAAACTAAAAATAGTTTTATTTACTGTTAGTATAAGCGTGCAAGCGTCCATATCACCCGGCAGCACCCGGACTCCGAGCCCCATCAATTCTAGGCTTTACTGTGTGCTTCACTCACAGCATCAAGCAGATTGCATTGCCCGTACACTGCATGTAACGTAATACCGTAATGGCCAATTTTATATGCTCTTTATTGCGCCACACGGCGTCCAGTTACGCAGTGCGAAGGAGCAAACACCGTCGCCGCACCCAAGCCAAGAAAGGTACAAATATGTCAAATATTTCTTCTGCCATTCCTTGCAGCAATCCCGCCAGTGGAGCACGCCGGCTTTTTGTGTAGGTAGACACTCCAGCACTACAGAGCACCACATCGGTTGATTACGCACCATTTTCCGGTACCTTTGGTGCGCAGCATTACGCAAGACCTTGTAGTTCTGAAGAATGTGCGTGTGTGGGAACCGCATTACCGCATGCTGGGTGTGGTATTCCCACCGAAGAATTATTGCTGACGTTTTTCATTAAATGGATTCGCAACGGATTTTGTTGCATTTGATTTAAAGGATTGATTTATTGGAAGACTCATTGCAACTGCAAAGGGAATCTCCGAAGCTCCGCAAAACAGAGAGTGGCGGTGAGAGAGTAAATCGAACTAGACGTTACAGTTCACAGTTCGCAACCGAGTGTGTAGCCAAAGTCTTCTGACAAATAATAAGCCACTCATCTCTGAAGCACATCCAATATGCTGCAGCTTGTCTAATTCATCACAACAGCTCCTCAGGGTTCGGGGTCGGCCGCGCACCCACATTGTTGGGCGTAGATTAATTCGATAAATCTGTCCCGTGGAGATTGTCGTTTCTGCTACCGAGAATAGCACCGCGGCAGCTCGGTATAGCTGGTACAGAATTTCCCTACAAAAAAAAACCCGAACCCGGACGGACTACACACCCACAATCGGTTCGTTTATCTGTGCGTCTGTGGCTTTGCTCTTCTTTCCGAGCTACAGTGTCTTGCTGTGTGTGTGTGTCTTGCTTCAATTTGCCAGATGACCATTATTTTTGTCCATTTCAGGAATTTTTTCCTTTTTTCCAAGAAACGGTTCATTTTATTTGGTTTCGTTTCCACAAGTACATGATTCGTCATCTTGATTTCTTTTCGAGAGTTTTTTTCCCCTCCATTCGACTCCTCTTTCTTCCAATATCCTGTCCCGTTGTCCGCCGACCACCAGAAGAACTAATAAAAGTACCGGGTAAAAAGGGGGACGGTGAGGCCCAAAAGTAAGTGCTCCAAGACATGCAACATCATGCGAACATCGATGTTTTCGTGTGTCCTCCGCACTTTTTGCCAGAATATCCCTTCCGGTTGCCAGTGGTGGTGGCGTTGCTGTCACGGTACGGCACAGTGACACTGTCAAACAGAGACACTGCCACCGCTCAGTTTGTTTCGAAGCTTGTTGATTTCAATTACATAACCGGCTACTTGGGGACCCCAGATTTGGAAGAGTCTGGAAGCAAGTAGTTCCCCGCGGAACTGGAAGTGAAGAATCAAATAAAACCCGCCAGACCGTACATCGTCGTAAGCCTCCGAGAGAACCTCTGACGAGCCTCGGTCGCTTCGGTTCGGCGGTGAAATGGAAATCGTGACAAAATGTCACTCCATCGCGTGTGGCGGGAACCATCCCGATCGGACCACCCGTTGTGGCGGTATTTACATTTTCCCTCCATTTATCACACATTCGATGTACACGCTCGCTCGGGTGCAGGAAATTAAATGGTTGCGTTTGAAATGTTGACGAGTCGCTGAAAAATGTTTTATTCAGGGCGCAAGCAGAAGCAGACGCTCCTTATTGCTGCCACCCGCCAGCAAGAAGTGGTGGTAGTTAATTTTCATCAAACCGGAAGCTGAAATTGTCACGCGGATGTTGATTTAGCCGTGAATGATGAAGTTTCCGGCTCACTTTTCCCGCGAGCTTTCCTCTTGCGCCTGGCAAGCACGATTCGGTCACAGTTTTCTTCGCATCCGACGGGTGGGTTCTCTCTACGCAAAAACAAAGGGGGGGCTTTAGGCCACATGAGACAGAGCAAAACGAAATTATTCTGTGCAGTTTGCGTTGCGTCAGAGGTACCTTCCTATCCAGGTGCTAAGGATCAAAAGTTTTTGCGCAACAACGCCCGTGGCACAACGGTTAGCGCAAGGCATGCCTCTGCAGGGTGGTAAGGGCTGATTTGCCTCGCAATCGGAAGACAATCGAAAACCCGATTGAAAATCCGTTTTTCCACCAAACACATTCCGCCTGCATCGGATGTTGATGTTGTCTGCATTTCTCATTAAGGGCCAGCCTCGGTTTTGGCTGGCTAGGCGGCCCCATGCAAACAATCACAAATGGGCAATCACGGCAAGTTTCCTGAACGGACTTTCCCAAGTCCGGTCACGTTTCGCCGTGGGGAGTCCGCCGGCAATATCACGGCCGCGCACGAACTCGTAATCGCTTCCCGGTCCCCGTATGCCAGTATGGTTTTGGGGAGTACTTGGCCGTAGCGTCGCAAGATTATCGTAACCGGGATTCACGGAGCCACTCAGCATCATCGTCGTCGTCGCACACTGACAGTAGACAGGAAACAGATTGTGTGTCGTTGTTGCTCCACTCGGCAAAAAAATAATAAGATTCACAGCTAAGGCCGCCACGAAAGCGCAAGAGTGAAGTTGCTTTGCGAAATTACTTTCACACAGTCCGCCAAGACTCGGCGCCATTTCGCGTTGAAATAAATAGGATCAGAAGTACTTGAACACTTGCGGCAAAATTGAAAACGAGTGCCACCACTCGCCAACAACGATTTTCTGGCAGTCCATTTACAATGGCTCAGAGTAGCCCACCAGAAACGAAACAGTAGCTCAACAGTAGCGCTTTGACTTTGTTTTGATGTTTACTCACTATACAACGTTACAGCGCCAACCCAACCCCAGCCGGCAGAATGTTCGGGATAATTCCACTTTGAATGGTTCCCGGGGATGGGACCCCTTTCCCATGGCAGCCGGTGTAGTTGCGCCTCTAAACTCTGAGCACCACTGAAGCCGAAATTAATAGCACTTTGAGAGCTTTTTCTTTCATCCCCAACTCTCTCTCTCTTTCTCTCGTTCTCGCCCCATTTTCCATGCTGCTGCTGTTGCTGCTGCCGTTGGTCCTCGCTACCGGAGGCGATTATTTGGATGCCTTTTTTTCAGTCGCTTTCGTTAGGTTCCGTACCGTACTTTCTCAGCCTTTCTGCTAGCCCCATACTTGCGTTGGTCGCTCTTGTGTGTGTGTGTGTGCGTCAGTGTGTTGGAGGTTTGGTTTGGTGGTTAGATTGATGGCACTTCATATTTGTTGTGCGAACGAGGCAAGTTTGCAAAGTTTCACCTCTTTGTAACGAGCTCATTGCAACTCCACAGCCGCTCCAACAAACCGCCTCAAAACGTGGCATTCGCAGCCGTACCATAAGAGCCCCCGTTCCGCAGCGGACGCTGAAGCTAGCGAAGTTTTTCCTGCCCTTTTTTCCGGGCAGGCTGTCCCTTTTGTGAGTATGTGCGTCAGGGGTTTTTGCTGGCGAGAGAAGGCTACATTTCCCTTCGTTAAAGTAGCAAATAAATAACGAACCTTGGGGGGGGGGGGGGGTGGATGGGTGGGTGGCTCAGGATTTTAACTACCCGGGCGTTGCTCATATGCAGCGGGGTGAGTGATGGACTTGCCGCCGGCACGAACAGGGTAAAAGTGATCCAAAACTGTCATCACGTGGCATGAATTTACTCACGGCTTCAAGTTTTCACACACTGGTTCATTTTTCAAATTTGGAAGCTCATTGTGAAGGGAGCTTTTGTGTGAGTGTGTGTGCTATCTTGTGCTTCATTCTCTCTTTCTCACTCTGTGCGTAATACCTAAGTAATACCTCTTGGTGGATATTTATGTCGCCCAACTTTCAAGCAATTCATTAACGATGTGATGTTGATGAAGGTGCAGACAAATTAAAAAGGCAAACTTTTCCATGTGCATTGATTGTACGTGAGGATGAAATCCGGCACTAAAACTACTGCCTACGCTAGATGTACTCTAGTGGGAGTTTAAAACTTTTAAAAGTAGAACGAAAATTAAGAGTGCTGTAAGAGCTGCTTGTCCAGAATTGAAGTCCGAAAACTGAGTTTCATGTAGTAATAAGTTTAAGAACCGTTTACTCTAGTTGTTCATTAGAATCCATTTTATTTAGTATTTTTACACACTATGCACCTACTGGAATGCGTTATAAAAATACTAAAACTGAATTACTCCTCCTGTTCTCACCTATTCTAAGAAGAGACTTGGTTAAGGGATTTTAAGCGACGCTGAAAGAATGAAGGAACAGTGACGACTCTAGTTGATCTCAGATGAGAATCTTCTTTACTGAAACACTGGAGACATGGAGGTATTACCTAAGGCAGACTCTAAATGCTCATTTGCGTAGCAAGTTCACCAAACGACTTAGGATAATCGGAAGAAATATCCCTTACAGACTTGTCGGAGTTTTGAAATGGCTAAAACACTCAACAGTTAGAAGAGCTTTATGGTTATGGTCGATTGATGACGAATACTAACATATTTATATTCAAGGCACATACGGAGAAAGGGATCAAAGGCGCCAAATCGGGTTCGGCGATCCTCTTCGACAAGCAGCGTCCTTGGGCGAAGCGGCCTGTTTGGGACGTATAAGTTAAACCCAGAGAGTAGCGTTGGGGAGTCGATCCGGTAGTCCAAAAGTCGCGGGACAAATAATCTCTGGACGTTGCTGTTTCGCTGGTTCAGCGACTCGATGCCCAAAAGTGCACAGCGAGCGTCGTAGTCCACTTGAACCCTCCAGAAGCTCAAAGTGAAATGGGTGAATTTGTGCTGGACGGATTCCAAGCGGGACAGAGGCCGTGCAGCAGAAAGAGCTCGGAGGCATACTCCAGCACCGATCGAACCAAGGAGCTGTAGAGCGTCTTGATGGAGATCGAGTCTGTGAGATCACGAGCAAGTTGCTTTAGTAAACCCATGAGCTGGTTGGCCTTGGTGACGACGTGATCAAGCTGTTCGTTGAAGTTCAATTTCTCATGTAGGACCCCCCGGCTATTGCGGACAATGATAGAACCATTTCATGTGTAGTCATACACTAGAGGGCAGCGCTTTCAATTTAAGACTTTCTTATGAACACTAGGATTGAAATGAACGGAGAGTAGCTTGAAAGTGGAGTTGGTCAGACCGGTCTCGGTATCATATTGCATTGCTGTTTTAATGCCTGTGTTGTAGTAAATATCCATTTATTGCATTCTTGATTAAATGTAACAGTATGGTCCGGTCTGTCGTAATGAGCTTATGCAGGTCGATCGATGTTTAACCCTTCTTCATTCATGCTACAAACGTCATACTGAAACTTTCCGTTTTTATTCGTTTGTTTAAAGAAGTTCTGTGTATCTGAGAACTCATTCACCTCTTTTACATGATAACTGGAGTTCATCTGAATTATGGAAAGAAGAACTTTTTTTTTTATTCGTAAAGAACGGCCTGGCCGTATTGCTTGGAAAAAAGAACTTACATCACGTTGATTCGTGGAGGCCATTAAAATATTAGGATATTTCGTTGGCCAATGCTTCCTGAGTAGATTAAAACTATGAGGCATGAGCTAGAGACTTTCTAGGACTTTCCTTGTATAATGCAGTATTTGTCCGCATTTTTCAAATAGCACCACTGAATGACTCTAGATGATTTTCAGGGTGTTTTCAGATGATGAACAAAGGCAGCTAGTGATAGACCGTATGTGTGGCGCAAGCATCATCCCTTTTCCACATCTCTGCGGAAAGTCAAAAATAGTTGTAAAAAATTTTCTACTACTTCATCAGCCCAAATGATGGCCTCCAAACTTCTCAAAATTATTTTATAAGGTGCGCATATGATAAACACCAACCGCACTTCCAGCAAGCCCCGCTCAATGATAACATTAACACGGGCCCAGGGAGACTTCGACACCCGCTTGTTCGAAGTGCTGCAATCGAAGGTACCTATTTTGAGTGAATCTTGTTGATAATATTATGATTTACTCTACCTGTAATTATTTTTACGATTTATTAAATGTAAAAAATGAACTAAGCCTTTTTTTGCCATTACAAATCTGTACAATACACCCCGAAAACCCTGTACAAATTTATAATAGAAAACTTGAACAAAACATTGTACCACTGCCAAAAAAAGGCCAAACGAACAGCTTTTTGCTGCTATCGTTCGTAGGGCTATCTTTTACTTTCCCTTCGCAGGGTTTAGAATGACTCATGCTAATAAAATAAACTGAGAAAATACGTTAGCCTTGAGCTGCACTTGAAAAGCCTTGGCATGCAAAACGAAATAAACGGCGGCCAATCGTACCCGTACAAAGTGAACCTTTTCCCCGAAACTAAGCTGCCGAGCCGGTCAAATCGGTCAAGTGGAGAACGGTTAAAGACACTTAATGGCTGAGTTTCCAACGATAAAAGAAATATCTCTTGTAAAACCATTTTACAATAAGGAACTTAAGTTACAAAACACTTACAATATGTTGGAAAAATAAAACCTCTCTCTGGTGGTCGAGCAAAGAAAGTGAAGCAATTTCACTGTAAAACTATTTCAAATTTACTATTTACGCAACGCTGACTCCTTCAAACCGCATTGCAGAAAAAGTATTTCCAAACTGTAAGTTGCCTACAAAATTAAACATTCAAACATAGGGCTTGTACCGACCGACCGAATTACACAACTTGCAACTGATTTATAGCTGTGAGCTGCGACATGTCTGTGCTGTTTAGCGCATCCTGACGCTTGATCCTGAGCCACATTCGGCGAACCAATTCCTTCAAGCGATGGCTGATGACATTCTTTGTTCTAAAGTATTCGTGGAATTTCTATCCAATCTTACACAACTTCCCGGACGTAACGCAACGCAACGCACCCAGGCCGGCGAGCTTCGAAACACACGCCAAACAGCTAAACTTTTGCATGTCCTCCGTTCGATCCTCCAAAACAAGTGCCAACAACAAATCTCTTAAGAATATTATCCACTCCAATTTCTGCTACACGAAAAGGACACTTTCGTGCCGTTAGCCCGGCACCCGGCTTTGGCCGAGATTGCAGAGGCGAGGGCACTACAACAAAAAAAAACTCAACTCACACAAAAATGCTCTATCTTAGCTGCTGCTGCTGGAGGTCCTGCCTGATACGACGCAACGGGACGGAAAATGTCATTTCGGTGCTGTTCAAACTTTAATATTGTAATTTGAAAAGTTCCGTCGGTTCGCTCGCACAACCGAAAAAGGACACCGGAGATTCGTCCACACCCCGTGTCCTTGTCTGAGCTTTGGCGCGGGGTTTTGTTGAGTTTGCCGGACAGTCAGAAGCTGTCGGCGGGTGAGTACTGTGATGAAATGGCACAGAAGTAATGCTTTTGAAAGTGCAGCCACAACCTGTACTTAAGGACAATGGTAGGGAAGGTGCTATTATTATGCTCCATCGTCGTCGTAATTGTCGTAAATGGCAAATTGTTTGCTCATCCAATTGCCGGCTAGCACAATTCTATTAGCCCGAAGGTCAATAAAGCGACACGGCTCATAAACCGGCGTTAAAGTCGGGGACGATTTTTGTTTTATTTTTGTGACGTGCACTTATTGAGCCTTTTAATGGAGGAAAGTGTGTTTATAGTCAACAATGTCGTGATGGAGTTTCAATTAACATCTGTTCTGTTAAAGCTTAAATTTATGCTTTAGGTATGCACCGTCGGATAATCGGCTTGCACGTCAAAGGTAACAGGAACTTAACGACAGTAAAATAGAATTTAAATAGGGATAGGTAATTAGGAATAAATTTTCTTCGAACTGAACCAGCGAGCCAGTAAATGCATAGATGTAACACTCACCTATATCACCAACAGTTTGTGATAGCATGCAATAATTACTAGAATCTATCTGACTTTATGTCCGACCCATTTATGTCAGCCCCAATTAATCTTACTGTATTTTGCTTATAAACTTGACTTACTTTTATGTATTCTACAAAATCTAGTAATTGCTTACTGAAATACGTTGTAAAGAATTATCAGCTCAGGTATGAACACGTCGTACTGTCAGGACTGTTACCAAAGTCTGACAGGTTCGACTTCAACTTGATCCAGCCAACTAGCTCCTTTAAGCCTTGTACCGAACGGGTTGCTTACTAACACGTTCTTGGTAGGACATGACTCGCGTATCTTCTTAAGTTCCTTCAATATGGGCCCAGTAGAGGCTATCTGCATCGACCGGTGTCTTTGATGATGTTCATGATGTGTGTTTGTTCGTGGTCCATGACCCTTTTTTACGTGCCTTGAGCGCCCACACTAGTTCTAGGGACCTGCCACCAAACAAAGAGAGTGAGCTCTGGAGACCTTCGTCAACAGATGTTCAGCACGCTTTCGGATTTCTGATTCCCGAATAAGTTGATGTTGAGCCCCAAGATTTTTTAACGATCGATTTTCGATCAACATTCGTCTGCACTCTCTCGCTCTCTCTCTCTCTCTCTTTTCTTGGCCTAACGACTCTTAGGTCATGCCTGCCATTTCTAGTTCTGGATCTCGATGATATTGGATGGTCAGCCCTACGGGGCAATGGCCCGGATGGGATTTGAGCCCCGGTCCTGGTGTATGAAGACTGATGCCGCTGTCGCCTCTACCTATCTTGTCTGCACTTGTTGTCTGCACTATCCTATCGTATTATACAAATGGCCAATTCTAATTTTAAATAAACAAGTGGACGTTAATACGACAATGTAAAAATTGAGGGATCTAGTTAAAATCGGAGTGGTTCGGTGGCTGAAGCGATGACGGCTCCAGTCTTCAAACGGCAGTTCCCATCAAAACCGCCTTCCCGAACGCAGAGCTTACTACTTTGCTACGGGTTTAATCAAGTCATAGAATGCCACAAATGGCAGACCGGAACCTCTCAAGGTTGTAGTACCAAGGAAGAAGAACAAGAGATCAAAATCGTGTTCCGCATATGATTCTTGGAAGAAAGATATTAAGCAGTACTCAGAAGCGTTCATATTTTTGCCTCACTTCCCGATGAGATTCCTTCGCTTTCGACCACATGTTCTGCCATACTCACCTTGCTCTGCAAAACATCCATTATGGTCCTCAATTTCCATACACTAGATTCCCAGGTATTCCGTACAGCTGCACGCTGTTCCATACCTCACTCTGGATCAATAGTATCCAAGGCCGACATGAAGTTGATAATCAGATGGTACATGGTTATCTGTGGTGCTCCCGGCATTTTCGGAAGCTGTGCCCTAGAGTGGAGTTCTGGTCGACGAAGGATTTTTCTCCAACCAAACCAGCTAAGTAGCTTCCAACGAATTTTGTTACAAAGCGACACTCATTCTGCAGAATCATATTCTGAACAGGATCCGGCAGGCCTCGAGGACCTTTACTATTACGAGACTTTTACATCACTAAAGAAGTTCCTTTTTGTTCCTTTTGGGAGTCCTTTTTGAGGCCGTCATATAAAGAGGCGTAAAAGTATATCACTCCCGAACTCATTATTTTTCTTAACAATGTTATAAAAATGTCTTTAAGTGAAACAAATGAATCATCTTTCCGATTCAAACTTATCATGACAGTAAGCTTCACCACAGTGCGCTACAACACTGTAACATTCGTCTTCGTTTCAGGACGACCAATAGCTAATAGGAAAGGCATGCGCCTTTCTATCGAGAAACCCACAAAGTAATTGTGGTTACGATGCTAACTGGTACCCGAGCTGGATACAATCGCAAAGGGAAAAGTTGCGTTCTGCTGTTTGACCATCCCTAGACCAAATAGGGAGGATTTGCAGAAAATGTTCGGGCTCTGTCTGCTTCAGGCGAATGCTGGGGCTGTCTATTCCAGTGATTCCAGTCCAGTTTTTGTCAACCGTAACCAGGGACAAACTTTCGTGGTATGGATACTTTTGTTTTCCTTTTTTTTGCTGTTGCCTTCTTTATCTACCAGAAGCTAAGAATAACAGCAATTGCTACGACAATAATCCTTGTTTGTAATGATTTCGGACAGCAAACCAGCAAAAAAAGAAAACAACAACACCAACCTCGGTAACTTTACCTCCCCAAAATGTCCGCAACATCTGCAACAACATCTGACATCGGAGGCAAAAAGGGAAGGAACGCTTCATAAACAAAAATGCGATATAAGCACATACGGAATCTCGCCTTGAGCTCAACTGCCTGCCAGCGCCACCTTCCACGTATGAAGGTATTTAACCGTAAAACGCTCCCGGCCCTCGAGCAATCACGGTAATAATTCATAGCTTTGGTTGGTAGCTGTTTTTGACTATCATTATTTACCCATTTTCTAAGCAGTTTTCTAACCCTGCCCAACATTGCCAAATAATAAGCCACTGTCAAAATTATACCTTTGCTATTTCCATTACGCTACGGCCCGCCATCATTTGCTTTGAGCCCTACTCCCCTGTGTTTTACTTTTTTTGCTTCCGTACACAATGATGACGACGGTACATTTTGTGGTTTTTTGAACAGATCTCATAGACGATAAATTTCCACACGCCACGCCAAAGCCACGGGGAACAAGTTCGGGCCAGCACCAAAAAAAAAAAGAAAATTGCCCCACAATCTCATCACGAAGACAAACGGTGCAGGGGCTCTTAATTATACCTTTAATTCTGCATTCTAATACTAATGATTACCACATTTAGGCAGCCATTTTTCCCAGGTTTTCCAAGGTTTTTCTTTCTTCAGCTCTCCCTCGGTGTGTATTCAAATAAATTTCCATTGAAAAGCTGAACTAACGCTTAAAATAACCCAGACCGCAAAATTTTGATTTTCCCCCCGTGCGCTAATGACAACGTTCGGCAGCAAGCTTCACGGAAAGCTTTCACCCAAAAGCTGCGCTGAATGTGTTTAGTTTTTCCTTTTGCGCTTGTTATTGCTGTCGGCTCGCTTTTCCTCTCATCACATTCATTAATTCTTGCTTTACATCGCACGACCAGATGAACATTTTGATGGGTGAATGGATGGAGTGGCCGTGCAAAAACAAGCGTAAACAGCATCATCACGCCGTACTGGTCAAAAAAGGTGAATAGGAAACGCAATTTGGAGCCGGTCCGGCAGTGTGGCGAAAACAATTAGCACCCACCCACACCGTTTCTGGGCCGTTGCAACTGTGAAATGAAAATAAAACAAGCGCTTAGCATAATATCGGTGGTGAAATGCGAGCTACATGCATTCAATACCCAGGCGGCCATGAATATCCAGGGCTTTTACCCCCAAAAAAAATGTCCTCCCACCAGGGGACCAAGGGACGCTCTCCCGAAAGTACGCTCCAAATCTAGTATTTTCCTGGACCCGGGGAATTGATTTCGACTGCGGGAAGAAAATAGTCCTTCAATTTATTGCCCTCCTTTTGCATCGGTAACTGTATCATAGCGCCGTGCTCGGACTCGGACCACACCGAAGTTAGGGATAGGGGGGAAAGTTAATTAACTGTACTCACTTTTTGACCCAAGGCCACCATTTTCACCGTGCTTGTGTGCTAGTTGGCACAAGATAAAACTCAATTCCAAGGTTTTATTTGGACAGTTTGACTGAAATTACCCTACAGATTCGGTGACGAGCGCACTACACTGCACTGCAAATTGCGCCCACTTTTACCCCGCCAGTTTTTAATAGCTTTTCGTTCTGTGTACGCTCGAAAGAAGAAAATGCAGCGATTTTAAAACGGAGCATACCAGAAGGGCGAAGGAAAAACAATGCGTTTCGAACCCACCTGACGGGGAATTTATGTATGCAACGAACAAAAATGAATGCAATGTATGTTTTTTTATAAATGCTTTTTTCGCTCAGCTTCCTGCTACTATTCGGTAGCGATAATCCAACACAAATTACTTTTACACATACAGAGTCGTACATTGCTACCGGGAACCGGGGAAAGCCCAGCAATGGAGAGACGTAGAGAGACGATTTTTTCGTTGTAAAATTAATGTCGCTATCGGGGAATTACAATTAAGATACAGACACATTTTTGCGTCTGTCACTCACTTCGATGAGAAAACTTGCACTCATCGGTCCACACACAGCAGTAATACGATCGGCCACCACATCTATCAACGCACCCAATTGCGTTTCTGTCCGATCCACCAGGATACGTTGACACGTTGGAATTGCCTTTTAACGGCTACTTAGCGCGCACGCAAGCGTCCCATGGCAATCAATATTGTATACGTTTGCTAGGACGTAAAAAGGATTACCAGTGCCTTTCCACGGAGCTTATCCTTAATATTTAAAGCGTGTTTTACACGCTTTTTACCGCTCCCGAGCTAATTTAGTATTCTATAAATCGCCAGAAAGTTTCACGGGAAATGTATGTCACCAGCAGCAGGACGTGTGCCTGTTATGCACCTGGATCGCTACCTGGTATGTATGTATTCTCAGATAAAAATTTATGTACTGCAATTTTGCAAAATTAAAGAAAAAGGGGAAATCCAACGTTCCCTAGCTTTCGCGTACACACGGTGCACTCGGTCGCAGATTACTGGTCCTAAAATTACGCTAAAATAAGAGCACCACCACCAGTGGAGGATGACAATGAACAGCCAGCCTCAACCTCGTGTGATAGCGTGGGGTCCGCACACACACAAAAAACTGGCCGAATAGAACGTTAAAGAATGGTGGTGGTTAGAAAATAATAGGAAATGGTTTCGTCTCGCGGTGTTCTACCGTCTCACGTGACCACCCCACTCACTGGCAAGGGCAAGTTCCAGCTGTCCCCATATCTTTTGTGTGCTGAAGTGACTCTATCCTTGTAGGGATTTTGCCTCACTCGGTTTTTTTATTTTTTTTTTGATTTGCTCCTTCTTTTGCACCATTTCAATTTCACCGTTCTACTGAGCACAATGACGTTAATGGGCCACTCATTGTTGTTGAAGCGCTGTGCTTGAATGAATGGGCCAACGCATGAATGGTTGGGCACGGTTCGGTTGGTTCGTTCGTACAGTGTTTGCGGTCAAAGTTAAGTCAAAGTCGGAGTTGATGATGCGCTGCTGATGAGTGCATATATGTGGGGTTAGCCAGCAAAACATAAATAATCCGATAAATGCATGCAGGCCACGTTTGCATGCCGTCTCGCTGTCTAGCCATCCGAACGAGGTATGGGTAAAGATGTCATTAAAAACAATGGCATGACGGGGTAATGGTTAATGATCACTTGCCGGTGAAATGAACCGTAAATGGGAGACTTTAGCAATCTGTAAATATTTTTAAGCAAACAGTGGATATTAATTAACGCATCGCGGGTAATTTTATTAGCGCTGTCAGTTATTATCGATTGCTGAATTGATTAATGAACATTATACTTAGTATAAAATCCATGCGGTTCTACAGAAATATTATCACACGAGTGGCAGACCGAATGGCCTGTTAGTGGCTATCAGGAAAGTAAATATTTGTATTTTTTATTATAATTTCTTAGTAAATCGATGAACTACTTAACTACTTAACACATTACGCGCGATCGCAACACAAAATATCGCTAATGGTCTTCTTCTGAACCGCCTTGTCCCTCAATTGCTATGCTAAGTAGCCTACAGAATGATCAGATAAGCTCTTCCAATAGACTCAAGGGTGGAGGTTCTGAGCAGAATGAAAGTTGGAGGACTCCAACACTTCGATACAGTTGACTGGGTTAGAGTCCGAGGCAGGAGGACAGTCCTCTAAGGAATTTAGCGCTCTCTAAGTGATCAAAGAGCACTGGACTCCACAACCATTCTAAAGCAAGATATGCTTTTGCCGATATGAAATGAGCCCATTGAAAACTACTTCGATATCAGGGGCCTATGATTTGCCCCTCGATAGATTACCTTATTTATCAGACGCTGCTACTGCCTCGCAGAAGTCCTAGATACCGCTCACGATCTAGCACCGTCACCAGCCGATCCAATATCTTGGCCTACCACGTCTCCTCTGTCCATGTGAACCTAGAAAGGTTTTACGAGCTTGGTCGTTCGGTGACATTATCAGCAAGAGCACATGACCAGCGCACTGCAGTCTGGCCCGTATAATTCGCTGATGAGATCTTCATACAGATCATTGTAACAGCTCTTCCAAAGTCCTAGAAAGGTTTTACGAGCTTGGTCGTTCGGTGACATTATCAGCAAGAGCACATGACCAGCGCACTGGAGTCTGGCCCGTATAATTCGCTGATGAGATCTTCATACAGATCATTGTAACAGCTCTTCCAAAGTCCCTTAAAAAAGATTTGACAAAAAAGAAAGATAAACCGTTGCGGGTTAGTTAGTAGGGATTCTCTTCGAACGATGACGCGCCACCCTCACATTTGCCACAAGCGCCATCAGTTGCTCGCTCTAAGTGATTGTCTCACGTTTGTCTTATTTGATAAATTAATCAGACATTGAAGCCATGGTTTCATCATCAATTTCTGCTGCATAAAAAACAATACTTATATTAATGTTCGTTGTCTAGAATATGTCCGCTATCAGAGTGTTCTCGTCTTTTTCTATAAACTAGAAGATATTGTAATTCTCGAAACATTAACGATCGGTCATCAGCCTGTGCCTGTCATCATGACAGAAGTGGATCTAACAGTAGGCGGCCTACTCAGACTCGCCAGTAAGAATTCCATTAATGTTACTGCACAATCAGCGACGTGGCCTCATAAATGGTATGCGGGATCTAACGAAATCACTGAGCACCTCTCTCTCTCTTTAAAGGCCTTTAAAAGGTCTTTAAAAACACTCAACTTTATTGACTCTCCTTAGCATGTCCCTTCTCCTTTAAGAGATCCATATAACCACTGGGTAAGCAAGAGCATAAATCAAGCTAGAAGCAATTTCATCGACTTCAAAGGTGCGGTCAGAGTCATCAGCCCTACCTCATTCTTCAACACATAACTTACTAACATATTACAGCAATAATGAGTGTGATGCGTTTAGAAAATCAATTTTATAACTGCCTTATTGTGACACTCATCAAATCGAAAAGTGACACACGTGCAAGTTCATTCGCATCAAGCAAAACAAAAACCGACGAGCTTCCATTTATAGATGGATAAAAATCATACGCAAGCTCTTGCCAACCATCCAACTCTTACTAAATGTACTCACGAACAAAATGACACAAATCACCGAAAATCCATAGCCCGAAAGGCGATAAAACAACAGGAAAGAACATTCGCCGTTGACACTATTTGACGGAAAGCTTTTCAGCTGACATCCTCGGGAGCCTGTCCTTCGGATAAATGTTTCCCCAGGCGTGTTCCGATTGCTTTTATCAAGGCATCAGTTTTGTTTCTCTTTTTATCCTGCGTAATGTTCCTTGTACGCACGGACCGGAGCTACATAGCTCCGGGCAAATAAAGTCAAGAAAGGCCAGAGTTGGCGAAGACCTTCACCTGAGAATGTAGTGGGCAGCAGAAGAAGCAGAAGAAGCACGGTGGAGGATTATTTGTTTCGAAAATCAAACCCAACACCATTTGCTCTTATTCTGCCAATTCTCAGTCCAGACACTCATACCGTTCTATCGCCCACACAGCCCGGCGCATTTACGTCGTAAGGGTCGTGCGAATCGAATGCCTTCTAAAGCCCTCCCACCATCGAACCGTTCGATCACAAGGCAGTGAACAATCGCAACGCCGTGGGAGAAAAAAGTGGTTGCCGGTGGCAGTGGCGATAAAAATTGAAAATCCACCCGAAAAAGCTGGAGAAGTAAAAATTAGGATTTATGTCCCATAATCAGTTTATTGATAACATTCCGCTTTTTTCTGCCTCTCTCTCTCTCGGCTGCTCACTTATTGCCTTCCGGATTCACCAGATGGCGTAGGTAGTAGCAGCATCTCTAGGGATGGTTCGCAAGTCGCAGCAAGGCGACAGCCATCGTCATTCGAGTCGGCGTTGGGGTTGCGACACAATCTGCTGTCGTTTTCACAATCTTTCACACAAAGCCGTAGAAAATGAGAGTTGACTGTTTGAAATAATCAAAGGCCCCGAAGGCTGTTTCGCAACGCGGCGGTGTGTACGCGCGAGCGATATTGAGGGCACGTTCCATTATGATGCACCGGCCCCACAGCGGAACAGTGAGATGGGGAATTAAGATTTCTGTAGCGAAACGAGTCACGAACCACGAATTGTCACGCGAGAACAATGTCCGTACCACTGAAGACAAAGCAGTGCGAACTGCGAGTAATGTAAGGCCATGAATGAGGCGGACCTAATAAAAAGGTAGGCTTTTGATCCTTGCCCTACCCATACGGGAATAGCATCAAGAGCTATGCTCTGCGTCACCTTTTAATGGAACAAAATGTACACACAGGGCCACCATTTTACAATCTCCCGCTTGGAGTCTGCCAAAAAAGATAAGGCATAATGGCGTGTCCAGGGTACAATCGCAGAACGGAAAGCAACCTCCCGTACTGATGACTGTAAATCTCAATTGGTAATTTATAGCGTTCGCATCTCTCGGTAACGTACATATGGCTAAAGAAATGCGAACTAAATGACATCGAATGCAGCAAGCAGCCAGGCACTGATACTTGGACTGGCCGTACCGTGGCTGGCACGTCTCGATACATTAGCAACTGTTCACCATTCATCTTCTTCACGTGTTGTCACGCTTTTCGTTACAGAGGCCCGGGCAGAAATCGTAGGACCACAAGTGAAGTATCTGACACCTGACTCGACGCTGAAATTGATATGCCGGGTGGTGCAGAGCACGGAAGCCTCGGCATTCATTTTCTGGTACCACAACAACCGCATGATCAACTATGACCTCGACCGGGGCATCAACGTTTCCACCGAAGCCGGTAAGTGTCGAGCGTGCAAGTGTTTTGCTGTTCCGGTGTTTTCATTAAACTCCACCACGGCCTCCCAGAGGACCCATCGTCAACCGCACGTCTCTACGACGTCCATCGATCCGGGGCATGGAACCGTCGTGAACAGTTGATGTGACGTTGATGTTGATCGAAATAGCTTTTCAAGCAGTATGATTGGATAAACACTACATAATGGCATTATAATGTGAGTGCCGGGGGATCCTTGCCGATCCCGCCACAAGTGTCCAGGGGAACAAACAGCAACAGGTATGCCCAGTGCTCGGGTTGGCTGTAGTATCGCGTTAGAGGTAGAAGGTAAGCCATCCGGAAGCCAAACAACAGTTCCACACTTCTACGATGGTTTCTCGGTATCGGTGTTCCCCTCGAGAAGGAACAGTATCCATTTTATTATGCGGCCAACGTTACTCGTCAGGATTATTTGCCATGGCGGAAGGGTTCAGACATAAGGCAAGCTGAATATTATAATCGCTGTAATAGGATGAATTTAACACGCTTTGCCTGTTATTAACCACCGTGTACATCATCCTAATACCCGAAACGCAAACAAGCTCTCATTTCCAGCTTCAATTTGTTTAGTATTACGTTTACTCTGGTACGATTGTTCTCGTGCTATTCTTGGAGGAGTAATAAGCACAGCAAGTTTTGCAACAAATATGGTCAGGTTGGTTGGGTTGTTTTAAAGACACTTGAAGTCATTACACTTTATAAATTATTTTTATTTTATTTTATGTTTTAAATAACTTAAACCCTACCGGACCTACAAAGTAGGACACTTTTTGTAATATGATGTGTTGGCACAAGGGGAACTCATCAGCTGTTTAACGCATTTTTACTCTTTAAACGCTTCTTTTATAACTAAAATCGAATGTTAGCTTTGTTATAGCTTGAAAAAGTTAACCTTGGAAAATAAACATAAACTCTTCCGGGTCAAGGTGAAGGTGCATGCACTAATGGCCAGTACTGATCAAGGAACTAGAATAATATTCTAAGAACAAATTTGATGAATTTTTGCTATGATGTCTAGGTGACATTTCTTAGGATATTTTATGCATTGGACTAAAGTCTGGCGGTCCAGTAGCCGATTACGGCGCCAGTCTTTACACGGGTTTCAACCGGGTTTCAAATCTCATCCAGACGAGTTCACCGCTCGCAGGGCTAACTACTTTGCAACGGGTAAAATCAAGTCACAGAAAGCCAGAAATGGCAGTCCGAGTCCTTCAGAGACTTTGGTGCTAAAGTAGAAGAAGGATTAAAGTGTTTGAGGTCCTACAACTGATTAACAGCTACTGTCGAAACAAGCTCCCTTTCTGTACGATAACTTCAACTGTTCCAACTATTCCGTCCAGAAGTCCTATTATAATGAGCACAATATTTAATTACGTAGCTAGTCTGACTGATGTTTGTATCAGAACTTGATGAAAAATGTCCATAGCATCATTTTGTCTCGAAACCATAATAACAGCTCTCATGACCGCGGGGGAACAGTTTTATCAGCTTTGTAAGAATCTTATATAAAAAAGGTTGTAAAATGTGGACCATAGTGTGGCATGTTTCAGATTTTAATCAGTATTTTTGCGATATTATAATACAAAAAATGTATTTTTTCGTAAAGGATGACCTGACTCGAGAAATTTGTATAAAAACAATTGAAGGTGTCTTTTTCACAGAAAAAAATAAAGGGCGGCTATTGAAAATGGACAAGTAAGTCTCCTAAATTCAGAAAAAAAGTAAGTTAACACTTCTTCTTCTTCTACTGCTTTGGCCTAACGACCTCTTGGGTCGTGCCTGCCATTTCTGATGTACTAGACCTTATTGATACCGCACAGTTGAATAGTCATTCTTCACCATGCGTGATCGACCCAGATGAGATTTGAACCCAGGTCCTGCTGGTTGAACACGGCGCCGCTGTCGCATTTACCACCGGGCCACCCCTCACTTGAACACTACTGATTACTATTTTTCAGAAAGAGGCACAAATCATAACTTAAATTTTAAACTACCCCAACAATTAGGTTCACCTGTATAAAATGGGAATAATGCATCGAAAAAACGTCTTCAGACATGAGTGCTTGTTTTTGTACCCATACCTGTCAATTTTGCTAATGGTAAACTGCAACTGCCAAAAATCCGGAGTAGAATACTTTTTACACCCACCAAATATTTTCCCACACTGACTAGAGTCAATTTAACTCAAGCTAGTTTTCCTCTTTTTTGGCTCTTGGTTATGTTCGATATCATGGTACATTATTGCTCAAATCACCCATAACTGACTAGTCAAAGTCCAAGGCAAAAAACCAGACCTAGTGCTTGTCGGAAGTACATTCAGTAGTACGGTTATGCTATTCGAATGACTCATCCTCGACTGAGTAATAAATCATTTTAAGCATTCCGAAGTTCTGCACTACATGCTTTACTATGCATTTACCTGTCTAGCCATCACCTAACTCCATTGAAAACTAATATGCAATTGAAAATTAATTAACAAAATCGTAAATTCAATTCCCACTGCCTAGTATTAGGCGACCCAATAATTGCTTAATTATAAATTGACTTAATGTAAATGAAGCGGCAAAGGGGCATTGCGGCTCAGTAGATAATTAGTTTGTGTATAACTTATTATCCGTTACCTTAATCCGTTTACATTCCATTTTTTAATCCCTTACCCACTAATCCATTATTCAAAGCTATCACACCGTAGTGTACCGTGCGTTAGGATGCGGAGAACGCAGCTTATCAGTGCCCTCAGAGCAAAGGACTGGGCGAATGTGTGTGCCCGGGTATTCCACGAGTCAAAACACATAATCATATATGCGAATAAGGCGACAAATGCAACCGAACGTGATTACATTACAGTCCGGGACCTCTTTCAATAGATTACACCTGAATCTGGCTCAGGCCATCCAGACCAGTTGTTTATGCACAGTGCAGAATTATTGCAATTGTCTACAGTTCTACGGCAGCCGGCGTAATTGATTTATGGACGAGAATCGACAATAGCACCTTCATTTGCTCCGTTATGCAACATTTATTTCCAATCCATTAGTCACGGTGACACGGTACCGCCAACGGAGAGGTAGAGGACCGAGCACCAAGCACTCAACAAAATTAGATAGCAACGATATTGACATTTTAAAATGAGACTATCCAGCGGGCTAGTCCTTGGCTTCACGGACTCGTTTCTTTGCTTACAAGATTCATGGAAGTACATCCACGATGCTGATGTATGTTTTATTGGCACAAAGGTCCCCACCCCCCTCATCACAAGCTGAAACAAACAAACCGAAACGAAACAGAGAACTCTAGAGGTACGTCCTGTAGGAACTATACTCCAGAGGTTCCAGAGGACTCCCCCTATCCCACAGCTCCTCAGTCCTTCAAATTTTGCATTAAATCAAACACTGTTAACAGCTTTTAGTGGCACACTTTCTGCCACAACATACAGGCAGTAACAGGACATAACACACGACATTCCCGAACGTTTATCGGGGCAAAGTCCTTAGGTGCGGAATGAAATATTGATATCACTTGATATCGTAAACTAGCGCCGACCGGAACCAAATGTTAAACAAGGAGCTGAAGAAGAGTTGGCTTTCTTTCCAACTCCACCAGCATCCCATCAGCAGGCCACCAAACATCATGAATCATTGTTCGTTGTGTCTGTTAGCACCCTTCTCTACCATACGGTGTGCGAGAAGCGTTACTGACCGTGAGTAAGCGCACGAACCCACAAGGGCTTCCTTCAAGCACATCTCTATATCATTCAAAAATCTCCCCCAAACTGGTGGCGCTTGGCGGTGGTTGAAGTATCAAAATAAATATTTCCCTAACGCGTGTGCCAAGCGGCTCTACCACTTCACACGATTTTCACTGGCCCGGGCATGGTCCCTGACAAAGGGCCAAACGGCAACGCAAATTTCGAATATCATGCCGAAGTGATAGATTTTCTTCATATTTGTTTCGCCGCTGTGTTCCAGCATGTTGCACACTCTGAGCTCGTGTTTGTGAGGTTAGAATGCCTCTTTCCTTTTTGCTCGCCCAGCACGTGATCCCTTGTGTGTAGTGTGGTAAAGCGCCTTACATTTATTAAAATGAATTTTTGACCCTTCCAGTGTACACCACGGGTTTTGCGTTCTTTCCCGACTTTGTAAGGTGCTGGAAAAACGAGACGGCACGGAAGAATCGTGGACCGTCGCCTCGATGAAATATGGCCAATGTTAGCACAACGACGAGTGTGTTCGAGTGTTGGTGGTTCGCTCCGTGCCGGTATTTGTGACGAGCGCGCCGAGTGCACCCAGTGGCTGACCAACGGACCCCGGAAGTCCGTCCAAGGATATTGCACGATGCAGATAAGGGCTGCCTGCTTGCCACGCCATCCCGCTTCAGGATGGTGGGAGCGGACCTCGCCAGAGTGACTTTATGAACCATGAAGAAGCACTCGAGTAGATGCACATGGACAAAGTCCTTGCCACAGCCTGTGTCCTGGTGACTTGGTGCCATACGCTCGTGGAGCTCGGGGAGGGGGTTGGGTCGCGGCGAGTTGGCCAGATGATGATATCGGCACTGGAAGAAGCTGGCAATGTGTCTTGTGCAGATTTTATAATAAATGATAGCCTTTTGTCCAAAATTTGCATTCAACGCTGTACCGTACTGGCCGGGGCTTGGAGAAATGAATATGCAGATTAAACGTGATAACCTCTACACACCCGAATGCAGGACCGACTAAACTATCTCGCACCCGCACATGGCGATGCAGCATGGCAACCTACTCCCCGGTGCCGCTCGAGAAGATTTGGATCATGATCATCATTATAACGCATTTATTTTAATTAATTTTGTACGACAATGCTTTCGTACGCCGGTGCATTGGAGTAAGTCAGCTGGAGTTGTGTAGCTGGGGGAGTGGCCCCTTAAAACCCAACACACATACCGGCTAAATCGGATGGAGATGTGGAAGATGTTGTACAGATTAACGAGCCTATCTGTCAGGATCTTTTTATTCATGCGTCGGTACCCGTACTTGCACCCGTACATCACAAGTAACCCCAGCTCAAGCTCTTAATCAAACGATTGTAACGGCCGGCTGAGCAGAAGGACATTGCGCCAATGAATCATTACATTTTTATGGTTATCCATTCAATGTTAAACGATGATGCATTGGATGTACAACGGCCGGGTTTCCGATGGCAAAATGCCTAACAAGCGCCGAGGAATTTTGAAGTTGGAAGTGCATATCTAACCGATACCGGTGCAAAGAATTTATGATGGTTTGTAAAGCCACTTTGGAATCGTTCTCCAAACGGGTGATGTGCCCATTGTCCGCTTGGGCGCAAACACAACTGGTTCTCGTACATTTTTCTACAGATAAACAGCATGAACGAAATTCTACACACATTCTAGTGAATGGGTTGTTGTTGTACGCAGCTGCATCTTATGGGTATGTTAGTACGGCTGATCAGATGATATCATGCTTTTCTGCTGGAAAATTACATATTGTTCCTTTATTGCATTGTTTCTAGGATTGCAGCAGCAATGAATTGCAAAGGAACATCAGAACCAGCATCAAATCCCAGTCGAGCGATAGAGAGCAAACTCGTAACCACAGCACTTCCACTTAGTGGCAGATAACAGCAATTGAAATTACATTTTAAATTGAAAGTGAGCTGCAGATAAAATTAGATCAACAGCCTTCGACGTACGAAGTCTTAGGATCAGGCTTGAGGGCAAGAAATATTTAAAACTCTACTGATGGCGATAAAATATCTTCCATATTTTCGAGTGATTTTAAGTTAGCTTTCTTGTGCAACCTTTTTACGGATAATCTAGAACTGAATATGTAAAGATTATTTTAAGCATTGTCTGGTTCACCCGCCCTAAGGGAGATTGATTTCGTTTTCTAGAGTTTGGCGTGTTTTTTCTTAAAGTATTTAGTCAAATTTGTTTGAGCTATGGTCTTTCGTAGTTTTAAAAGGTTTAGTTTAAGAATATCAAATCAAGCTCGGGGCGCACTCTCTTCTCATAGTGCAGCTTTGGCTATTGGACTAGCTTAAAGTAAATTTGATGCAGTATGGGTATGGTCAAATGGTATGGTACGAATGAATTGCAACAGCAAAGCTTGAAGGCATCGCTGGTCATAATACCATACAGGGTATAGGTAAAGGTTAGGGTTTTTAGTGCTTATTAAAGCTAAGCTCTACATAATGTGAATGTTAGACTGAAAGCTTATTTGTTGTGGATCTTCTGGGCCTTTACGAAGGATATGATATAAGAGGCCGATGAAGTCAAAATCTAAGCTCAACATCTCTTTAAGCAAATCAACCACCGAGATGCAGTTTGACCGCAGTTCAAGAAGTCTCATTGCAGAAGCAACTAAAACAAACCAAGTCTTATTACAATGAACTTTCAGAGGAAGAATAGTAGCTACCTCACGTAACTAGCGCAACCTAGAAAGCTCTGGCAGCAAACAGAAATACATTATAAAATTAAATTGTCAGAAAACCTTATTAGTTTGCCAAAGAACATCTCCTTAACATATCTTCTTTTTATAAATTGTAGAGATAATTTAAAATATTTGATAGAAGGCAGAAGGTACAGAAACTAATTTCAAGATCGCGTGGCCGATGAAGTCCGGTGGCATAAACGATAGCGGCACCGAACTTTAGACGGTACGATCGGGGTTCTAAGACCATCAGCTCATGGTAAAGTCAAGTCTCAGGAAGTCAGAAACAGCAGTCCAAAATCTGTTCAGGTTATAATGCCAATGGGGCTGGCCGATGGTCGAGGCGAAAACGGCGCCGGTCTTCACATGGCAGGGCCGGGGTTCAATTCCCATGGAGACCACCTCCCCGTACGCTATTGACTCAACTAACTATTCAACTTCGCGTAAAATCAAGACATAGAAAGCCGAGGTTGTAGTGCGAAAGAAGTAGAAGAAGAAGTGCCAAAGAAGTAGAAGATTAATCTTCTAGTTCCAGATCAAGCGAAAAAACAAGGAGCGATTCTACAGGATAAAGGTGATTTTGTACCGGTAATAATTTGACAGATTCTAGAGAAAGAATCCTGCACAGCAGGGTTGTCAATCTCATTTTTACTCACAGGAAGGATTGCATACGAAGAAAGCTTTCGCAGGCCACATGGAGCAATATGAATCGTATAGTTAAATGTTTAGGGATTTCTCCTGAGCGTTCTGATTCACTCTCTGAATAGTATCTGAATCTCTAAACTTTTTGGCATAAGCCGTATAAGAATCAAGCTCAGCTTTAGCCTCCAAATTTTGGTGGCATGTTTTTGGCACGAGCCTTAGAACGTCAGTCGACATGAACATTTTCATCTACCATCTATCAAGAGAATTTAGGACCTCCTAATTTGGGACCTCCAAATTCACACAAAATATGGTTTTTGTTCCAGTTTCGAAAATGTTACTTGCTAACTAACTTTTACATCTATAAAAGGGTCTCATCGTTGAGCAAATTTGTCTGAGATTTGGTCTGAGAACCTAATTCACAAACAAATCGCGATAAAGACTTTGATAGTTAAACTTGCGCACCTGTTTCAATATGATCTTCTATCGGCACAGGTACTCTATTTTATGGTTAAATTTCTCTCATTGTCTGACATGTCTTCTCCAGTGGTGGGTCAAGAGCGCAATGGCAGTTGGGGTCCCTCTAATTGTGATGTTAGATTTCCCTCACCGATAAGGCTCCCCTGGCCGACCAGGTCCCGAGTGGACCCCACTCCTTCCGCTCCTATGTTGATCCGCCACTGGTCTTCTCCAGTGTAAAATGAAGAGGACATTTATTTATATTTTAACTATGACGGTAGCCGGTCAGAAAAGAGTATGGTATGGTCAGAAAAGAGGACCTATTAAAAATGCAAATCTCTTTCTCTCTCTCTCTCTCCTTGGCCTAGAGACCACTCAGGTCATGTCTGCTATTTATTACTAGACTTACTAGATTTAATGGAAGCTTGTAGTTGGATAGTCAGTTCTCACAACGGGGGACGGGATTTCAACCCCGATCCTGCCAGTCTTCAGACTGGCGCCGTTATCACCACCGGGTGGCCCTCGTAAATCATTTATAAAATGAAGAACATTTATCGTAATTACCATTCAATCAGGAAAAATCTCCAATATTGACCCTTAACATAAAAGAAGTCGAAACGAGATCCATCTGTCTATTACGCGAATTGAAACGCGGCCGGAATTTCAAATCATTTCAGCTGCTTTTGCTATGATTGCTATGATGTTTACGCTTCGATTGCAATGCAACAGTAAGCGAACAATTAGAAATTGGTAAATTCCCGGCCATTTACCAAAATCTTCAACTCAGCAGCTTAAACCAATCGCTATTCCATTCCGTCGAACATTAGCGGGACGCACTTTCAAGCGAAGCTCATGCTCAACCACTCATGACATCGAGTAAAATTCAATTAACAAATTCACACAAACGATCAGTTCGCTGTAGCCCTCCATCTGCAAGGTCATTGCCGGTTGCTGATTGAATTTTAAATTGTACGGATTCCAATCATTTTTGCCCGGAAAGATGCTACAAATTCCCATTTTTACTGACCTACCTAAATAACCGAGCGTTCGGTTTTATCGTTTAAGAAACAAAAGCCCGTTGCATTCCCACTACAAAACAACGTATCTCAACGATTGATTGGTTCGATTCGCACGAGAAATGGGGGGGGGGAGGAAAACTTTTTCCCCAAAGTTTGCCTTTTGCTAGGACGCGCCGTCCCGTTCTGCGGCTCTTCAAATTCACCGAACTCTGCCACAAGCGGCCACAAAGCATTCAATTTCGATCTCTCTCTCTCTCTCTCGTTCTGGTTCTCTGGACAGATTTCCACTACTCGGAGCTGACGATAAGTCAGGCGAGCAAGGAGCATTCGGGAAATTACACCTGCGTTCCAAGCAATTCGCAGCCAGCCAGCGTGGTTGTACATATATTCAAAGGTAGGTCACCAACGGTCATTATGGAGCTTGGTTGGTGAAACTTTGACACGGGAAAGCATTTTTAATTTCCGTTACTGGGTCATTTGTGTTGTTGTTTTTTTTTTACCGGCCCAAGCCAGTTCCGGTTCCGGCCAGTTTCCGCATGTTTTCTTTTTTTTCGGTTCTCCCAAATCATTTTTCGCTGAGCCTCAATTATTTTTCACACAAAATTATATGTTTCAGTTGTTTAAACTTCCAACAGCATCTGGCGGTGGAAAGTTTAATTAGTCCACCATACACTCGCGCACACATATTTCATTTCAACTGATTATGTTTATGTTTTTGCCTTCGCTTTCAATTCAAATTTCAAACCAAATGCTCCCACGTTTGACCCGGCCTGAAAAGGGAATGCTAATTTTTTTTTTATCATGTTCTTCCTTTATCATGTTGCTGGTCCGTTTGGCGTGGGTTAAAAAGTTCCCTTTATTCGCCATGTGCAATTTTCATCACACTGATTTCTCTTCTCTCTCTCTCTCGCCGTCCTTATCCCGCGCCATGTAGGTGATAATCCGGCGGCTATGTATCACGAGCATCGCAGCTCATCAACGATACCGTACCGGGACCGGTTGGAAATGCTGTGGTTGCTGGCCAGATTCCTAATGGTGCTGCTGGTCGTACGGTGCTGGCGCGAGGCCGACCTAGCCGAGGACAGCACGCACGCTCGGGCGGCAAAGTGCACTGTGACCGGTGCGAGGGGGCCGGCGGACCGGTGGGATGTAGCGCCACCAGCCAGACGCAGGACACCGCACGTACAGATTTACACCGACACCGACAACCATCCACAGCCGCCACAGGAGCTGCATCAAGCGGGATGTCATTTGATCGCGTACTTTTGAATCGACCGCCCCACCATCGACAGCATTTCGGAGGGGGGGGGAGTGAGTGGGAGGAATTGCGGGGAAGATTCATCCCCCCATGGGAGGAGGGACTCACGATTGCATCGAAGTTAAAGCTGTACAACTACGCGGATGGTTATGGCAGTGACGTTATCTTGGTTGCTCACAGAAACGTTTCGTTTTCATTTTTAAGCGTTTGTGGCTTTGGTTCGTTATCAACGTTTGGTTTTATCTCGCTTTTACTTCACGTCACATTACTTTTATGTTTTATTTTCTTTACTTTTTACAAGATTTACTTTTCCTTTACCTTTTCTTACTGTTTACTGCTTTTTAGTTAGCATTTTTTAGATACTGAATTTCTTAGCATAACGCATTATAGGATAAAAAACAAATGGTGTTACATGTCACGTTTAATAAAAACGATATTTTGGAACAAGTCTTCTGAAAGCTGTGCGTGTTTTCCATTTACACGGTCTGTTCTTGCAGTAGTGTTTTGCTGAATTTAAACATCAGGTAAGGTATAAAGTACTGGAAAGTTACAACATTCCAGCAAGTTTATTACACGGAAATGTTACAGGCGAATCCCACGGTTTATTAACGTTTTTCAACTTTTTTTTTGTTTTCGTCCCAGAGTTTCTTATGCTTTTCTGTATGGTATTAGTTTTTTTTTTCCTGTTTGTTTCCCAAATATTTTTGAACTTCTGTTAAAATTGTTCAAACCACCTGTTCTTATCCCGGCCAAGCTTACCAGGCTTGTAAGTGTTGGGTGCATACGAAGACGGACACTCACATGCTCTCTCCGTGAGAAGCCTCTCACCGGTAGACGGGCACGAGTGTCCTTTGGGTTTGTAAAGAGCGAGATCGTTATCTGCTTGGGATCGAGATCGTTATCTCCGGGGAGTCAAGATCCAGCAGCCGAACAGAAAAGAACCGTGGTGGTGACACCCGTGCACACATACTAATAAATAAGGGGTAGCTTAGTAAAGTATTTACAGTGTGTCCTATTCTTGTGTATCTCAGCAATATCACATCGTAAAAGTAGGAATGACAATGGCCAACATCACATGCCAGGTGAAGGTGGATGGAAAACTCTCAGGGCCCTTGGTGGTAGGGCTTGCGCCAGGGAGATGGGCTTGCCTGTCTCCTTTTCAACCTGGCGCTAGAGAGAACCATCCGCGACTCGGAGGTGGAAACTTCGGAGACCATCTTCTATAAGTCAATCCCGATCCTAGCATACGCCGATGACATAGATATCATTGGTTTGAGGCTTTCCTATGTAGCAGAAGCTTGTCAAAAGATCGAGCGAGCGGCACAGAACCTTCGGGTTGGAGATTAACGAGGCGAAAACCAAAATGATGGTAGCACCACCAGCGGCCCTGCTAACAAACACTTATTTACGCAGAGGTGATGTACAGATAGGTGACCGCAACTTCGAAGACGTCCAAAACTTTACCTATCTGGGGTCAAAAGTCAGCACCGATGACAACATTGATGTTGAGTTACGCGCAAGGGTGCTGGCTGCCAACCGTTCATACTACAGCCTGAGGAAACTTCTCCACTCTAAATACCTGTCGCGACGGACGAAGCTGGGACTGTACAGAACATTTATAGTCCCAGTACTCACTGACTGACGAAGCCCTCTTAGCCGCGTTTGAAAGGAAGATGCTCAGAAGGATTCTTGGCCCCGTATGTGTGGAAGGACAATGGAGGAGCCGCTACAATGACGAGCTCTACGAGCTGTATGGTGATCTCACCATCGTGCAGCGAATGAGACTCGCCAGGCTCCGGTGGACTGGTCACGTCATGAGAATACACCGGACGACCCAGCCCGTAAAGTTTTTTTAGACCGTCCACACGGACAGAGGAGGCGTGGTAGGTCCAAATTGAGATGGAGTGATGGCGTTGTTGCGTCCGCCAGAACGGCCGGGAAAACGGATTGACAGACGACGGCGCTAAACCGTGAGCGGTTTCGAGGATAGGGCCTGATAAACTAACAAAACCTGTTTTGGAAAAATATTCTCTTCCTCTTCTTCTTCTTTTTTCTTGGCCTAATGATCAATTAGATCATGGCTACTATTTCTGGCTTACTAGATTTATTGTTCTCGCATAGTTAGATGGTCAGTCCTCATAATGCGGGAACGGCCCAGATGGGTTTTGATCGCCCGTCCTGCCGTGTGAAGACCATCGCTCCTGTATCATTCACCACCGCTGCCCTGTTTTACAATTAATAAAAAAAATCTTGAGGAGATAGACACACATGATTGCTTTTAATCAATAGGAACAGTCTGGCCGCATTGCTGTAAGTTCTAGTAAGCTGATAAGAAGCCACTTTAACACCATATTATTTTTTATGCATATGTTTTAACATTTTTTTATTTCTTACTTACTTATTTACCAAATTTCTTACTTGTAACTTAACTTCAAGCGAATTATTTATTTATATTGAAAGTACTACGGCTTGATGCCATATTGTCAACTACAAACGAATATTTAGACAAAAATTTCATCTTTGTTTCGGTACAATTTTTTTTTCTTTGAAATTTTTTACGAAAAGAAATAAAAAATTGAATTAATTAAATTATAAAAAAACTGAGCAGGTAACTGTAGAAAAACTGTGGGACGATTACGAATTCTCGTTTCCAGGCTTAGTTACTGTCCTAAATAAATTAGTTTTAAGTGCAGTATATAAAGTGGGCAGGTCGACACTCATCTACCGGGTCTAAAGCACGCCGTTTTGCGATCCTAAACAGTTCACATCTCGTTCCATGCATTAGCGAATGGGACGAATTCTTACAGATGCGCCGAATTCGCGCCTTCAAGATTCTGTAGATATTTGGGAAGACGTTAAAGTTAAATTTAAAAGTACCCAGACCAGACTATCAAATCTGCTCGTTTCTTATGGGGTGCTGGAGATCGCCAACGGGACCACCCGAGACGGTTTCGCACGAAGCACGTGCGTCCACAAAAATCTGGCGTGCATCTGCGACAAGTCCTTCGAGGAAGGATCAGGAAATGAGCGTGCTCGCTAGTTGAAACGAGCAGAACCTGAAGCTTTTGGGGATTGGGTACTGGATACTCCTTTTGAAAAATATGATAAGAAGCTATTAAAAAGATTAACAAAAAACTGGTTGTTTAAAACGAAACAATGTTTCTACGAGACCACCTTGGCAGCATAATACTTCCGATTGAAATCAACACGCTACAACGTATAGGGCAGCCAATATATCGTTTACCGTGAGAAATCACTCGACAAATAATAGGGAAACGTGGAGATTATGAACCACAGGTCCCATTATGTTTTATTTGAAGCTATCCGAAATAGGTTATTAGTACATCACTGATTTCTAGGTCGTTTGTGACGGTGCTCCGCTGAGAATCCAGACCGTGCTTATCGAAATTGTTATATCGTATGCACTAGAAAAATGGATTAATTTTAGACGACAATGATAAAAACCGATGTACTACAGATAGATTAAACTTCATGAATTAATTTCTACTCAGACCTTATATCGACCATGACGATCTGATGCTCTTTAATCTCGATCAGATATCCACAGGAAGATTGAACAAGGTCCTCCAAATAGATTGAGGTTTCAAATAGATCCTCGCAATCTCTAACTCCTTGGTCGGGAAAATCGAAGATAAAACGAACAAAGCTGTTCCCCAACTGTTTTGGTCAAAGCCAACAATGTGTAATTGAGTGAAGCGCTGAAACACTGGCACATTGCAGTGTATTACGCTGATCCACAGGTTAATCAAGTATGGCCTCTATAGTTAAATAGAAAGTGGATCCCCAGTGTATGTACTTGAAGTCTAAATTCGTGTTTAGCTAGGATGCTGGCAGCCAAACGCTTATACTAGTACCTGCCGGTGTCTGAAATGTGGCGCCTTATACGAGCTCTTTATTGCAAGGTCTCTTGGAAGCTGAAGCTTAGGCAGTGAGTCTCCATCGATTACAAGGGACTCAGGACGATTACGAGGCTCCTTCAGATACAAAATCACTTCTATCAGGAAGCCTCTTGGCATCTGAAAATAAGGTTAGAGAACGAATTCCTGTAACTTACCTATCAACGAACAGTCCTCTTCTACTATCAGGTCTCTTGAACGACGAAGCCTCCTCCATCACGAAAGCCCTTGAACGTCGAGGCCTATTCTAAATAGGAGTTCTGTTGGCAGCTGAAGGTTAGACAATGAACCCGCTCCGACTATAACAACTGTTTTTGGACAACGTCCCAAGAACAACGTGACCTCTTCCATTGCAAGGACCTTTGAACGAAGAGGATCGTTGAACGACGAGGCCTCTTCAATTAGGAGATTTCATGGTAGATTTAACTTCGGAGGAGTTCTCTTTACCTTCAAGACCTCTGGTTACCAAGGACTCTTCCAGGAATGATAGGTGTCGCATAGACGACAATATCTATTAGTAGACAAGCTTCCATGTACGAGGAGGTCTTTTCAACGTTATTTAGGATATTCCCGTTTGCTATGTTTCGAACACCAGACAGTCGCGAACGGCATCTTCTAAGTTTCGGGCATCCGATTTGGATAGGTCTTCGTATCTTCGTACCATTTTCTGAATGTTTCGCCGTTTTCCGGATCAAAGGAGAATTCGTTCATGTTTATGGCCACGAATCGCTGTGTTCTACTGATTCCCGATGTCGTCTCCGATAGCTTCTGTAGAGTTCGAAGAATTTCTCGTTGTACGTTGACGGCATTTGGAGGTTGGTTTAATGATTCGATTTTCTTCTAATTTAATATTCTATACAAGTTTTACAGCTTCCAATTTTAACTTTGTTTACTTGGTTTCAAAGTAAAATTAGATCTAACACCGTTGGACAAGGCTCCAAGGCAACAAATGGCCTACTTTGCCGTCCACTCGCCAGACATGAGATAACACTCACACACAAAAAAAACACAAACCCACACTTTTGTATTCAAACGAAGCTCTTTTATTTTGACACCATGCACCATTTGTTGTGTTTTTTTAAGGTTAACACCATCATAAATTTAGATTCTCATTGCTGGATTGTTTCGCTTTGCTGAGTAGGAGTATTCTAACCAGGTTAGTGTTACAGGACGCCTTACGCACTGCGATCGCTAAACATAGGGTGGTTTATTATTCGTGGAATGATTTCTTCTAGCCCTTCGGTAACGAACGTTTCGCAACAGTTTACTATTCCCTTAGAGATACCACAATACTAGGGGTATAGACATGTGATCGTTTAGCTTCGCTTCGCTTTAACTGAAGCGTCACACGACCGCAGCTTGTCCAGCATTGAGATACGTTACAGCAAATTTCGAAAGCAATCTCCTATCTCTCTCTCTCTCTCTCTCTCTCTGAGTGATTCACAAGAAACATACGTGCACACGTGCATTACAGCCACAACAACAAAAAACCCGCCATCGATGGTAACAGAGCATTATTTTGATTATTTTTGTTTGCCTGATCTTGTATTGCTTTCGCTATACACTACACACGAATATAGTAGGAACGAGCGCGGTGCAGTGCAGTGCAGCATTCGATCGATCGCGCTCGATCGCCTTCACATCTCCACACACACAGCGTATTACTTATTCTCATCACCACCTTCCGGTACAATTTTTAGCCAAAAAATCTTACAAAATGGAACTTTCAAAGGACACCGATTACGACTGCACAGCAACACATTACAAAAAACCGTTCCAGCCGAAAGCCCTCGCTCACGGCTTCAAACCTGTTTTGGGGTTTCCGGTTAAGTCTTCGCTTCCCGCCAATTCGCTTGCTAATATTGATAGTTTCTTCTTGTTTTTTTGTTTACTTTTTCGTTTGCTACAAATTTTTCGCTCCCTTCCAAAGGCATTTGATTATCTTTACACACATCCGCCCCCTTTTACTTTGTTTTGTGCTACGTTGTTTGAAACATATTACTGGATAAATGGATCACATAAAAGTAAAAATCGGTATCATCTGGTTGATTTTGTGAGTTATGGCCGTTTAGAACACAATAAAAGCAAACTATATACACAGCGCGAGGTGCCTTTCAATAGCTTCCGAAGGTTTTGTTTCAATTTTAACTGGGTTCTTTAAGAGGTTTTTGGTCTCGTTTTCGAGATGACATTGACCAAATGTCCATCTTCCAATTACCACACAAAAATCTTTCCTCGAGGAAGTTGTGCCCAGGGCTTTTTAGTCAGGAGGATAAGGGTTAGGATCTTGATGTGCCGGATCCTCTTCTTCAAGCTATTCAGCGAATTAGACTCGTCAGGCTCCGGTGGGTTGGATCATGGCATGAGAATGACACCGGACGACCCAGCCCGTAACGTACCTTCTCCCGGCCGTCCAAATGGTGAGAGCCGGGATAATCCATTAGCAGACGAAGGCGCTGAACCGGCGAGCGGTGTCGAGGATTGTTGGAGCAGACCAAGACCGCGAAGGCTCGTAGGTCTTCATGGTTTATCGGAGCTTTATATCTGTGCCCATCGATAATAACACCGTATTAACCGGTTATTGTGATGTAAAATGATTTATGTAAAACACCAACAAACATAACGATCTTCACACTGTGGTTATCCAGTGGAGCATTCGATGAAGGCTTCAGAAACCATTAAACGGCACGGGCTGTACTACGAAATGCTTCCCATTGGCTCCCATTTGCTACTGCTGATCGCTAAACCTAACTTAAACTAAAGTGGACATCAATATCATACAATGTTTGCATTAAAAATGAGTAAAATACTTCCAGTGTTTGGTAGAGGCAATGTAACGGAAAGGAGTACCAACAGTTTTAACTTATAACGAGATTCTAAGCATGAGATTCTGTGGAATCACGTGTGGTTGAGTGAAAACAATTGTGCCACTCGCGATCCGATCATGTGTGACTTTTTCCTTTTTGGCAGCTCAACTTTCCCCGTTTTTTGTTTTGTGCATTGGCGTACTTAACATATATAACAAATCGGTTTTGCCCGCAACGTATACACACCCACAACTTCTAAATATGTTTTACATACACAAACACCTTAGCCCCTCACTAAACTAGTTACAAACACACACGCACACGTACACATACGTACACACACACACGCACACCTATTTTCACGGAAACATATACAGCACCCAGCGGCTACAGCAACAGCGATACAAAACAACATATTAACATTTGTAAAGGTTAAGCCCACTCTCTCTCTCTCTCTCTCCACTTACAAACCCGGTACGGGGCGGGGCTGTGGGTGATACTGTTTGCATTGCATGTATCTAACAGGACGTACAACACTAATCGCGCTCCCTTCAGTTTACCATTACCATCTGTGCGCAGAGATTCCAGTTGAGTACAGTAATATTCGTTGATCACATTTAAGGCGCACCGGCCAGTATATAGCCTTAGATCCATACATACATAAACCCTGTACACGGTACGATCGCCGGATCGAAATGCCCGGATGTGGCTCGTTTCCGTCCCCCCCCCAAATTAGTTGGTTTGCATCATTTTTCCATTCGTGGCGTGAAGCGTCATCCGGGCGCTGATCGGTTTTGCTGCAGGCGGCACCATATTCCCCGGGCTGGTTTCACTGCGTTTGGACAGCTGCGAGGGCGGAACACGGCGACGCGGGCGAAGCTGTGCGAGGCTACTATTTAAGCGCTTAGCCGGTACCGCTAGACCCATCTGCTGCTGCTGCTGCTGCTTGCCTGTGGCCACTATCAGCGCTCGTGCCGCTCTCGATTTCATATCGGCCGATCCGAACGGATCCAGCATGCGGTAATGTTTCTGTCACCGAACACTGTTGCTTTGCAGATAGATCTATCAGGGGGGGATGGGGAGAACAAAGGATCGAACGATCGGTTCATTAGCTACCACGGACACACGGGACCACCGATTGCCGGCCTTACCTCACGCAGTATAACCCAATTCTGGCTGTCACTGTTCACGTGCAGACGCAGCTCTTTCAGTTTGCCAATTTTCGGATCGATGACGCCGTCCGCTATGCCGTAGTTGTTGAAGCTCCCGACCACCAGAAACCCATCCTTGGTAACGTTGAACGGGAGGGTGGCGCTGATGGCCGATCCGTTCCCGCTGGCCGGCAGCACCTCCACCGTGGTGTTGTAGAACCGGTCGGAAGGTTGTTCGAAGTTGCCGCTTCGGAAAAGGTACCTGGGATGTGGAAGAAAGGCAGGACGGTTACATACATGTGTTGTGATTCCCACCTTTGTTTGAATTTGTCCCAGCATCTAACAGAGTTTTAATACTAAAAGTCTGCATTGTTTATACCTTTGCTGGAACCGATTTAAGCCATTTAAGCCCGATCCCTACTTACCTCCGCACAGTGGTTGGTTGTTTGAATTTAAATTCAATCAGATCGCCGGGCTGTGGCATCAGGCCCCAGAAGAAACTGTCGCCCGAGTACGCTTTCTGCAGCGTGTACGATTTGTACGGCTGTATCCCGGTCCGTACCACGGCTGGCGGGTTGCGATGGGGATGAAAGTTCGGTATCTTGCCGAACTGCTTGTCCTTCAGCTTCTGCACCTTGCCCCTGAGCGACGATTGTGTTCCAATGTGTTGAAACAGTGATGGTTTGTAGTGGATCCACAGTTTGGATATCTCTTGCTTGCAACTCTTCTGTAAATGCGGTGTGAGGTCAAGCTAAATCATGCTGTGCTGTATAAGGCGACGTGGGCCAAGCCGTTGCAACTACTTACTCCATCCTTCTCCACGCTGCACACCTTCGTGTAGATCAAGTGATACAGCAACCAGTCGACGGGCTTATCGTTGAAAAACATCTGGAAGAATGTTATCAACCAAGGCAGATCGGCAGACTTGAACATTTTTCCTGCGTGAAAGAACATGATTAGCCACCAGCGATCGCGATCCGGGCCAACGATCCGACGCCCTTACCTATGAAACCTAGCTGACAAAAATCAAGCACAAACCAGTTCGCGTGCTCCTTCTTGGCCGTTTTCTCCAGCGCAAAGTTTTTCATGATCGTCACGAAGCCCTTCTTCGTGAGTATGTCGTCCTCGAGCTGCAGATAGAAGGCACCCTTCGGTTGCGCGTACGCCATCAGGAAGGCAAAGTCGAGATTCTGCTTCGAGCGCCACCGCACCCGTTCCTGCGAATCGTTCAGCGTCTGGCGCAGATTGTTCATGTTCGGATAGTACGAGGCGGCCGGTGCGATAATCTCCAGGAAGCCGCTATCGATGTAGCTGGCAAAGCGCGTCCGTATCTGGTGGGCCACCGTTTTCACGTACTCTAGCTCCGTTTCGCCCACGTACACCACGATCATCGTGTCGTTCTGCTCCTCCTCGTCCATGTTCGAGATGAGATTGTCGATCGTTTCGACGAGATACGATTGCTTGTCGCGCTTGACCGTCGGGATGCCGAGCACGATCGAGACGCCCTGGCGCTTCTTGCTCTCGATGTAGCTCGGCTGCAGCGAGGCCGAATCGTCCAGCAGGTGCGGCAGGAAATGGAACGCCGTCGGTAGCTTCAAGCTTTCCGCCAGCCGGTTCGTTGACGTCACATTCCGGATCAGCGATCGCGAGTCGGGGCTTAGCCCGTCGAGCATGTCTAGGTTGGCGAGCGAAACGTTCGCACCGTCCGTGGAGCTGGTGCCGCCGGACACGGTGGCTCCGTTCAGTGCGGCCAGCCGGAGATACTGCGAGAGGATGGCCACATCCTCCTGTTTGGTGCGGTACATGGATTCTAGGTACTGCATGCGCATCTGAAACTCGGCCATACGTTGCGACATCGACTGTTCGGTGGTGTAGTCGGTACCGATCACCACGATCAGCACGGTGCACGGTATTAGCACGAGCACTATACCGTAGAGGCAGCCACGCCTGCGCATGGAGGAGGTGCTTAGTCCCATTTTCATGGTTTCCGGTAAGATAATATTATCTAGAACGGCGGGAGAAACACAAAACAAAATTGAGTAATGGTGCAAAACCGTGAATGTAGAAGTAATTTACAGGACAGGTCATTTTCCAATCATACGCCTAATCAATTCCACCATCACCCTCTAGGCACATTGCAAGACAAGACACAACATAAACAACATGTTCCCGCAGCATGAGCAAACCGCTGTGGAAGAATGTCATCAGCACAATCAAAGCAACCCGCAGCTCATAGCCTATTGCCCTAGGTTATCAAGAAAACGGTTCAATCTTACTTCCCCGTTCGTAGAGCTGTTGTTTCGCACATCGCCACTCACGAACAACAAAAAAAAGTGTGCCAGTCAACACTACCATGTGAAATGTTTCACATAACAACGACCAGCTCTGGACCAGCAGGTCCAAATATTGGGTGGGGGGAGACAAGTTGGTCGGTTGGTTTCGGTGAACATTTGCGCAACAACAGCTGTGGATATAATTTTAACGTGCACCCCACCGCCTGCAGATTCCGCAGCTGCATTGACGCCATCGATAGCCACATCTCCTCTCCTCCGTTTCTCACCCGCTCGCTCACACCCTTCCGGACTGCGGCTACGCACTGCGAGTACAACGCCCATTAACTTTCTTCCATTTCCCGAAACACGGCGGGGCACGTTTTCCACGTACGTGCGTGCGAACGATGCACGGATGCATTGGCGTCATAGCGTCCGATTACTCACCACCATTCAGGCAACTACTATTGAAGCTTTCTATTTCTACTGGTACAAAAAGATTCGCGCCGTTTCATTGCATGGTTTGGGACATCGATTATTGCAAGCACGAATCAAGCGAACGGGGGGCACACTGCACTGCACCTCGCACTAAAGTACCACCGGCCGACGACTGTGTAGGTAATTCATGCTTGTTGTTCACTTTTCACGATCAAACCGAAGAAAATGCACTTTTTGGGTTGGGTTTTGTTGGGTCGGTCCCCGTCGTCGTCGCCGTTCTGTGTGAGTGTGAGGGTTTTTTTGCTTTATTTTTCGTTCGGCTTTTATTTTGTTTTGTTGTTTTTCCCATACTGTCACTTTACCGTCAGCTGACCAAGCCTACAAACATCGGCCCGAAGACCGCTTGGCGCTGTTTACAGTGTACAGTTGAGGGATTGGGATGGAGTTAAGTAGCAGGGGCAGTAAAATCACAAGGGTGTTTTTTCCGTTTCGCTTCTAGTGGTGAGTGGTCGGTCGATCTGGCCCTATGGATCGGTATTGTGTGGATCCTTCTCACGACCTTCTGGAAGCTACCGAACTTCTTGAGCTTAAGGATTTCAATACGAGTCTGCCGTACTAACAAAGGGGTTCTTTTACTATTTGGTACACATGTTGCATCTCCATCTTTATTCCAGGTATGGTTGCAGCTTGCTGCGGATTGTTACAATATTTTCTTCCCCCTTTCTTGTATATTTTCAGTGCAATAGCAACCCTTGACACTTTTAGTAGTTCACGCAAGCAGGCTTTGTACAAACATATCGAATTTTTTTGCCAGTGTTTTAGAAAATTGTAAAGCAATTATCGATTAGAAAATTATGGATTGGACAACGAATGATAAGATCTCACAGTACTATAACTACACTTGTCTCAGCGGTAAGTATGCCAAATCGAATAGAGCACCTTACTTCAACTCACATGCACGCTTTTCCCAAATACAGAGAGAAATCTTGAGCTTGCACGCTTGAAAACACTATACGAAAAGTCCTGCCATGCTGAACATTTTGCACTGGTGGAAAAGGAACTGCTTAATCTAAACGAGACACTTAAACGAAAGCTGACTATAAATGAGTCAAACATTCGCAATGTCATTCAGCAGGATTGGTTCTTGGAAATTCCCACCGAATATATGCAGGTATTACTAGGCACAGTGGACAGATAGGCGGCCATGTTAAACGTCCTTGTTTTCACTCTTCTGGTTAGAAAATACTTTCCAACTTTGATGAAATGAACATTGCCAAACGCAAATCGCTCGACCTGTTGATGCTGAAGGTGCACTCACTTCGGGAGCGGTACCGCACCCTACTGGTTAAGTATTCAAAATACTTCAAATAGCGCTTGTTCGATACTTACCGTATCGGTTTTGCATTTTTTTTTTTGTAGATGAAAATCTTTACTTGTAGAATTCAGGTCGAAACTCACGATCCGCGGGCAACAGAGGAAAAGGTTAAAATCCGTTTGGCAGCGTTGCAGTTGAATCGCTGCGAGGCATCGATAAGAAATGCTCGCAATGTTCAAAATTACTATCGCCGTATAGGAAATTTCATGTTTAAGGTAGGGTATTGCTTACGGTGCTTGGTCCCGCGATTTCTTTACATATTGCTTCGCATCCCTCGTAGGACAACCTTTATAATGACCGATCACTGGCAGCATTGAAGCAAGCAATTAAGGAACAAATGACACTGATACGTAAAACTACCCTCATTGGACGTTCGGTGATTGATAAAGTGATTTCGTTGAATAAAGATCTCAAGGTACGTGTGGCTCTTTATCACATTCCATTACCTTGGATTATGATTTACACACTTCACTGCAGAAATCTACAACCGGGTTTAACTTGGACCGGGCGCACAACATGAAATCGTTGATGTATCACAAAGCCATTTTGACGAAAGAACGAACGGCGATAACAAATGCAAGCATGGATGAGGTTGGTACTGCGACCGGATGCAACAAGCGTTGACAAACATCACAGACATCGCTTTTCATTTTTTGATGGCAATTCTTCAGATTGATCCTAAACGATGGCCATCTCGGTACGATTCAATCACCCCAAGCATGGATGCGTTGCAAAAGGAAAAGGAACGATTGCACAGCACAATTGAACAGTTGAAACATACCTCACTGACTGTCTGGGAGTCCAAAATTCTTAAAGAGTACGTGTACACCCTTAAGCGTTATGCATGATACAGGCAAGACACATTTATATGAATTTCCTTATTTAACGTAGAATGGATACAAAAACGCAGAAAATAATGCAACTGGAGAAGGACATTTACGAGAACGAACGGGTCTACAAAGAGCTGGACGCAACAACAGAAAACACAAAACACTACGTACAAGGTGGCTTTACATTGGACTCAGCAAGGTAAGTCTTCGCAGCAGAGAGTTCCTTTTTAGCGTAATAAATTCTACTGTATTCTTGCAACGATCCGAACAGCTTGAAAAGCCAACAGGCCAGCGTAGTTTTGGGCCTTGAAGAGGAAAAATCCAACCATATCGCGCTGAAAGCTTCCTTGGCTCGTCTTAAATCTTTACACATGCGTTTGGATCAATTCTTTGCATACATCCCACAAATTCTGCAACAAAACAACGTGAATTCAGCACCTTCGCTCGACGATGATGAGTCAGAACGAAAAATTACCATGTCCGCATTGTTACGCTTGTTCCAAACTGACCAAATCGTGGAGTAAGAATTGATTGTGAGGCTCAAACCTGAATAAAAAAAAAATCTTCGTTTCAAATTTTGGATTATAATTGGAAAATCAGATCGATTTTCCTACCAATCCATTTTTTATTTATATTTCCAGTAAGACCAATCGATTCAGTTCATTGCCTATTTTTAAAACGATCAATTATTCCCTTCGCGGTGTTAACGGTTTTCATTCAAATTGACAACTGGTATAGCTGACATTGAGCATTATACCAGCACACAGCATTACCATGCTGAACCGAACCCGATGCCGAAGCCGAAGCTGTCCCCGTCGAAAGTTGGGCCGAAGTTTGACAGCAGCAGGGTTCGTGAAAACAAGAGACATTTTTTTCTCTCTCGTCGTCGGAGGTACACGAAATTTAGCAACTTAATATATAGAAAATTCCAAGAACCAAGTCGTATTACATTCTCTCCAGCCGCCAACACTTTCCACTTTTCACGCTTTGTGCCATTTCGTGTACGAGTGAAGAACAGTTTCCGTTTTTGCGTTGCTTCTTCCCATCACTCCTTCCTCCTCGGTGCTGGTGCTGCTCCGTGTGTTAGTGTGAATTGTGCGTACAGAAAAAAAAGCGTGCGTGTGGCCCTCTAGACACGGACGACGGCGTACGTGTATCGAAAAGGTGTGTAACTTTTTATACGCAAACCGACTCCGTTTCTCGTTTGCCGCTGTGCGTACATCATCATCGTCCAAAACATGAAGCAAATTCCGCTGACCTGTTCCGGCCATACGCGTCCGGTCGTGCATTTGGATTTCAGCGGCCAGACCGAATGTGGATATTTTCTCATTTCGGCGTGTAAAGGTAAGCTCCCCCCGTACCGAGGAAGCCAACTAACTCTAGGTTAATTAGTTCGTCAAATCAACGACGGATTTGCATCCTTCCATCCCGATTGCACAGGGCAACCCCCCGTTTGGTCAGTTGCCCTTCACGGTCAAAATCAACGGTGTAAAAATGTGTTACTTTCCCCCATTGCTTTCGTCACCGTTCGTAAGGATGAACAAAGACGGTCCCTACACGAGTAGCAATATATATTAATTATTAACCAGTAGCGCACTACAAGGCCAGCTGAATGAAAATCCCAAATCACCGTCGCACTGCCCTGTTAAAAACTTCCATCCGCCGCCCGGTTTACGTACCCCCCGCATGCGTCCCCGATAGCCTTTGTTTCACTGTGTCATTGGGACGCCAAGGTCCTTCCGCGATATGAAAAAATCGCGTCTCACAGTTGCCACATGACCCCACCGCAGCGAACGGACAAGAACGGGACAGAAGAGTAATGAAAACAATGTGTTAAATCACCTCGAATGCAAGTGCGTGTGCGGCTTAAGGGCTCGCTGGATCGATCGTGCATGCCTTCCTGGATTTTACCCGCTGGACGTTGCGGGTAATGTCTTCGACGGTGTTTGTATAGGTTTTTGTGCAACGAACAAAAACAAAAACAACAACGAGCCCTGATCAGTGCGTGCCGGTCACGTATAAATCAAAACCATCGGCCTGTGTGTGTATGTGCAGTGTACCACGATGCGGAAGTAGGAACAACCAATAACCAATTCAAGTAAAGCGTCGTCGTATCCAAGGCGACAATGAGAGCGCGCACCACCACCACCACCCAGCACCGCGCGCGCAGCACACCCTTTATCACGATTGACTCGTGCGGCCTCCTGTGATGGAAACTAGTTTCGCTCGCAAGCTGCTACTAGCTCTAGCCCTAAGGGGGTATGCTTCCCGCGTGACATTTCGCTCTTGCTTATTGCTCCATCTCTTTCCACTCTTTTTTTTTTGTTTACGTTCTACGTCCTACGGGTCTGCCCGCCTGGTCGTGAAGGTGGTTCGCAAATCTGGGGAAGTACGAGTAGTATCCGCGCACAGATCCCTTTCTAAACTTGGGCATTCAATGTCACACTCGCTGCGGTTCCGGTTCTCCCGGTGCGAAGAGCGAACATTATAGTAAGATTTACAAGCGTAATGATACGACATAAAAAAGTGTCGAGCGGGGCGTCATGCACAACATAAAATTATATCCCCATGTGGATTTATATGATGTTTTGTTGCAGTTGATAAGCCGGTCGTATCGTACCCTTTTGGCCCGAGGTACTTGCTTTTGGTTTACGTTCAAAACGAAACAAAAATGCTATTGCTACAATCATACCAGATAGAGAAAAGTACAGGGTGTACCGTCGAAAAGGGTTATATTTTTTCGAACACAGTGACTCAGATGGAAATTTGGACACCCCTTTACATTGAAACTTTACTGGATATTTAGGACGAATTTCGGTAAAAGACTCGAGAAGGCCCCCCCTAGAATCTTTTGTGTGCAGCACTGTGGCCTGTGTGAGAGAGGCGAATGAAGTCTCAAAGACCCAAAGCCTCTATAAATAAACAAAAAAAAAAAAACCGTGGCCTGTCATTTTTATTGCACAGTGGGATTTTTGTATGGTCATAACTCGTTTGATATAAACATTGTGCATTGTTCCTTAATACTGTTAATAGACAGCGAGTAGAACTTGATAAAATACATTGTAACAAGTGGTTTGAGATTATGATATTCTTATGTTTCCTCCTTTGCTGAATATCAATGCAAGGTAACAAGTATTCATCGAATTACTGTTCCGTTACCGTCCGAGAACGCCGTGCATGTTTTAGGCCCGATTGTTCACCCCTAGTGCGACTGAAAATTAGTACGAAGCCCTTGTAAGCCAAAATGAATGGTAGGGTTAGCGGAGAGGGGGTTTTAATCAAATAATAACAATATTTTATTCGACTTTCTTCAACCAATTTTGACCACACTGAAAGCACACTGAAAGCTCACTGTGAAGCTCTCGCAACGTGTACTGCGGATTGCATACCTTTAGGCGTATATCCTATAGTGCCTAACAAATTTTGTCAGGGAGGGGAGGGCCTTCTCGAGTCTTTTACCGAATCTTTTGTGTGTAGCACTGTTGGTTGTCATTTTTATTGCACACTGGGATTTTTGTATGGTCATAACTCGTTTGATATAAAAATTGTGCGTTGTTGCTTCATACTGTTACTGGACAGCGAGTAGAGCATGATAATATACGTTGTAAGAAGTGATTTTAAATTTTATTATTCTTATTTTTCTACCTTTTCTGAGTATATATGCCCGTTAGCAAGTATCCATCGAACCAATGTTCCGTTACAGTCCGGGAACACTGTGTATGTTGAGAGGCTGATTGGTCCCTCCTAGCGTGACCAAAAACTATTACGTAGCTCCTGTAAGCCAACATAAAAGGTCAGGATAGAGGGAGGGGGAATTAATCGAATAATAAGCAATATTTCATTCGACTTTATTCAACCATTTTTCACCACACTGAAAGCACACTGTGAAACTTTCGCAACGTGTACTGCAGATTGCATACATTCAGGCGTAAATCCGACAGTGCTAAACAAATTTTGTCAGAGGGAGCCTTCTCGAGTCTTTTACCCTTTTTCATTTCGTTTACTAAGCAAATAGTTAAAAAGTCTGAAAAACACTGTACGGTATACCACCCTGTATTGTATCCTTGTCGATGGTCAACCATTGCCAGTGCTACTTTGATCGGGAGCTGCACTACCGAACGCATGCACATGACAACAATCGGAAGGCTCGATGAGATCGATCAGTTTTAACCCACCTGTTGTAAAAACCATACACACTACCCTGCTCTAATTTGTATAATAATCACGAACACGAATCCTGCTTTTGCTTCTTCCAGATGGCAAACCGATGCTGCGGATGGGCGACACCGGCGACTGGGTCGGAACGTTCGAGGGCCACAAAGGTGCGGTGTGGGGCGTGGCGCTGAACGAGTCGGCCACGCTTGCCGCTTCCGGTGCGGCCGATTTTACCGGTAAAATTTGGAACGCGGTCACGGGCGAGGAGGTGCACAGTCTGCAGCACAACCACATCGTGAAAACGGTGGCCTTCAGCCACGACAGCCAGTACCTGGTCACGGGCAGCAACGAGAAGCTGGTACGGGTGTTCGATCTCAGCTCGGACGGCAAGGCGCTGGAATCGTATGCCGGCCATGCCGGCGCGGTCAAGCGTGCACTGTTCTGCCGCAACGAAAAGTGCGTCATTAGCTGTGCGGACGATAAGTCGATGCGGCTGTGGGATCGCAGTACGGGCCAGGAGGTGTCCCGGGTAGAGTTTGCGTCCCACCCGAACGGGCTCGAGCTGTCGAAGGACGGTAGCATACTGACGGTGACGTACGGCAACTGTACCGCGTTCTACGACATGGAAACGTTGACGCAGCTGAAAGAGATCACCATTCCGACGCGTGTCAGCTCGGCCAGCTTGCACCCGGAGAAGCACATCTTCGTGTGCGGCGGTGAGGACTTTAAGATGTACAAGTACGACTACATTACGGGCAACGAGATCGGTAAGCAAGTGGAAGAAGCGGAGGGGGAAGGAAAAAGGGCGGCCACTTACTTGGGAATTATGAATTATGTTTTGCAGAATCATTCAAGGGTCACTTTGGACCGGTTCACTCGGTAAGCTTCAGCCCGGACGGTGAGCTGTACGCTAGCGGCTCCGAGGACGGTACGCTGCGCCTGTGGCAAACGACCGTGGGCAAAACGTACGGGCTGTGGAAGTGCACGGAACCGACCGATCTGAACAATTCGACCACCACCAACAACAACAGCACCACCACCACCAACACGACCACCGGTGGCAGCGTGACACCGACACCAAACAACAATGCGGCAGCCGTGGCCTGCCCGCCCGTGACGACCGCGGCACCGGTAACACCGACACCGAACGCTAACCGGGAAGTGACGGCCAACTGAACCGACGGGCAGTAAAGCAAAGATGTGCAGCATATATGCGTCTTTGCCTTTGCCACAACATCCCCCCTCTCAAGAAAGCAAACAGACAAGGAAAACTGCTTTACAAGAAGGAAGCAGCAGCAGCAGCAGCAGCAGGCTAGGGGTAGGGCAGAGAGGCAAAACGGGAGCATACGGAGGACACTGGGCACTGGTTTAGGCGGCTTCAGCAGCAGCAGCACTGGTTGCGAGAACGTTGCAGTTGCCGTGCCGTCGTCTTCGTGATGTCTACGTTTTCCCTTTGGCAGCAGCACCAGCCACAACAGCAGCAGCAAACACCAACTCCTTTAGCCGAGAACTCGTTTTGTGCGATTTGATGATGATGGTCATACAAAGCTACTTACTAGTACTACTCTTTCTACTACTACAACAATACTACACACTCCCACACACACACACACACACACACACATTCGCATTTGACCGAGGAACGAAGGATTTCGCGAGGATCACGTTCACGATCCCGGAGGACATTGTCCCTTTCACAGAGCGCGTTAATCAAGAAGCTGTGGGCCGTTACGCAGGAGAACACACAGTACGAATAGGTTACAAAATTCCAAAACTACTACCAGCATCCCCAGTACGTGTGTGTGTGTGTCATCATACCACAACTGCTACCAATACTACTACTGTGTTCGATTCGACCAAATAATCAACCATCTCTTCATTCGTTTCGTTTTACCACATTCACAAAGTGCTCTTGCGTGTTGCGCGTGAAGCACGCAGGGTAGGTGCGTTTGTGGCGGATAGGCAGGAGGCAGGCTGGGCAGGTAGGGCCTTATTTTATGCATATTCCGTGCGTGCGAGTATGTTTCTAGTAATTTATGTTTGATGTACCCCCGAACGAACTACGTGAGAGATTGTGTTTTGTGTTGATTTTTGTTTTTAGTTACTTCGAAATAAAGAACTAATTAAACCTGACCTGAAACTGAAACCATCTTCGGGGACCATCTTCTGTAAGTCAATCCAGATCCTGGCATAAGCTGATGACATAGAGGTCATTGGTTTGAGGCTCTCCTATGTAGCAGAAGCTTGTCATAGGATCGAGCGAGCGGCACTAAACCTCGGGTTGGAGATTAACGGGGCGAAACCCAAAAGGATGATGATGACCTTCGAAGTCGTCCAAAACTTCACCTATCTGGGGTCAAAAGTCAGCACCGACAACAACATTGATGTTGAGTTACGCGCACGGGTGCTGACTGCCAACCGGTCATACTACAGCCTGAGGAAACTTTTCCACTCTAAATGCCAGTCGCAACGGACGAAGCTGGGACTGTACAGAACGTTTATAGTCCCAGTACTCACATACGCCTCTGAGACATGGACTCTGTCCACTCTGTCCAAAACTGACGAGGGCTTCTCTTAGCCGCGTTCGAGAGGAAGATGCTCAGAAGGATTGTTGGCCCCGTATATGTGGAAGGACAATGGAGGAGCCGCTACAATGACGAGCTCTACGAGCTGTACAATTATCTCACCATCGTGCAGCAAATTAGACTCGTCAGGCTCCAGTGGGCCGGTCACGTCATGAAAATGACACCGGACGACCCAGCCCGTAAAGTCCTTTTAAGCAGTCCACTCGGACAGAGGAGGCATGGTAGGCCCCAAACGGCGTTGATGTGTCCGCCAGAACGGCCGGGATAACGGATTGGCAGACGACGGCGCTGAACCGTGAGCGGTAGTATCGAGGATTGTTGCAGCAGGCCAAGACCGCAAAGTGGTTGTAGCGCCTGATAAGTAAGTAAGTAAGTAAACCTGACCTGACGCACCATAGTGTTTGGTAATTGATGTGCAGCGAGCATTCGTCTCCCTAGTGATCCTTCCCTCCATAGCAACCAGACAGAGCCTTTCACCAATGCAACGGGAGTCAAGGTGATCAAAAACGTACATCAAACTAGCTTTGAAGTTGGTATACGGCAACATCGGCAGTGCTTGGGAATCGGGACCAAACAAAAGTTATTGAAGGTGGTTCTAGTAAGCCGCCGGATGATGTCCTCGACGTTCCTGCTGGTTTTAACTTTAAAGTTCTATAGTTACCCTGCTCTGCCTAAGGTAACTAGATCCATTCGTGTACCATACCATCAAAATTACTAGAGGAAAGTAATCGGCTCCCCAGAACTTCACCATGTGGCATATCTTGGAGAAGCTGTGAACTTCTAAAGCGATGTTGATATCCCCAGTGCTTGTCGTAATTTTAATGTCGTCCAAAACATCTCCTATCTTGGGCCAAAAGTCAGCACCGTCAACGACATATAGATGTTGAACTACATTTTTAGTCCCAGCAGTGGAGGATCAACCTAGGAGCGGAAGGAGCGACCGTTCGGGGCTTTTTGTCGGTCTTACGCACAAACGGGTCACAATTAGAGAAGCCCTCTAACTGACATTCCACTCGGGGCCTTCAAAGACCTTGATCCGCCACTGGGTCCCAGTACTCTCATACGCCTCCAAGACATGAAGTCTGGCAACAAAAGTGATGTCGCATCAGTGTCCGCAGCCTCAGACATTCCCGATTCAAACGCCTCACCGACCGAGTTGAGGAGTCAACACCGACGAAAGGAGCGCTGGGCAATCTATGGCACCGTTAAGGATTCCCACAATGAAGGCAAGTCTGGCACGTTTAATGCGTTCAGACACCTGGTTCTGTAGGCCAGCAGCTACGATCCCAGCAGCGTATGGCGAAACGCGTAGCTCTGCGTTGAGGGGACTCGAGCCGCGCTAAGGAACGGATCGAGGAAGGCCACCACCCTGTGTTCGCATATTCCGATCGAACCAGGGAGCAGTATAAGGACTTGGTACAAAGGGGGTCACGAAACTCCCGTGTCACGTTTGTAACCAGTCCAAACGATTGGTTACACCTAGCCACGACATGATCCAGCTGTTCTTCGAAAGACAGCCTGAATGACAGATGAAATCGTTAACAGCAGTTCGCTCTCGCTAGAATTTTTCCGTTCAATTCGTAGCTAAAGAGAGTAGGGGTGACCGTGATCGGTGATGGTGACGCATTTGTCGTAGCAAAGACTCAGGGCTTTTCGTTAGCACCAGGGAGCCGAACTCAAACAGTGAGGCTTGTGGGATCTGGCGGGAGCACCGTCGACAGGTCGTTAATGTAGAGCACGAACAGCAACGGGCCAAGATTACTGCCCTGCGGAACACCGGAGCATGCTCGGAGCGATCTTGAGATGCAGGAGCCCAGCCTTAGGAACGGTCGCTCAGGTACGAGTTGGTAAGCCTAGCCTATCGAGTTTGGCCCCGTATGTGTGTGTGTGGCAGGTCAACGTCATGAACTCACTGTTGTGCAACGAACTAGACTCATCAAGGCTACGGAGAGCTGGTCATGTCATGAGAATGGCACCAGACGACCCACCTCTTTACAGGGTTTCCGAGAAGAACTAACGATGTGCGAGCCATTTCTGGGCAATGGCTAGGATGAAGTAAACAATTGCCAGGTAGAACTGGCGATCTGTTACCCTTTCTGGACTATGGCCAAGTTGAACTAGACACAGGCTAGGTTGAAGTGGAGGATGGCCAGGTTGAACTTAAATGTCAAATTTGAAACGATTGCCCGCAACGTAGCTTGTATGTAATAATAAAATTATTATTTACTGCGCTTTGAACATGTTTCAATGCTCTAAAAGAATTTTTTTTATTGTAATGTTGTTTTTGCTTTCCAATATATTTTTTATTTTTCTGTAACATATGCAAAACAATAGTTAAAAGAATTCGAGTCATTGACTATAAACATAAACTTCATCTGTCATTTTCTGTCAAAAGGCAAAATTTATACAGGTAATGAAAATATTTTATTTCTACATTACATTTTCAAAGCAAGCCACGCTTTCTGATCACAGTGAGATATTTTGAGTTAAATTACAAGTGCAGTGAAATTGAGCAATATATGCTAAATTTAGGTGAGTTAAATATAATATCTTGAAGCAAGCCATTGCAAATTCTAATGCTCAAAGCGCAGCAAATAATAATTTTATAATTACATACTGCATAGCAATTTAAGCGTTCTCTACAATTAATATCATTTTTAAAAATTATTACAATTAATATGGTTTTTACCGGTCATTTTTTATTTATTTTTTAAAATCAAGCGTTACCCCAACCGTGTACGAACGCTTCAGCAATCGTTTCAAATTTGACATTTCGATTCAACCTGGCCATCGTCCACTTCAACCTAGCCTGTGTCTAGATTAACTTGGCCATAGTCCAAAAAGGGCAACAGATCGCCAGTTCTACCTGGCAGTTGTTTACTTCATCCTAGCCATTGCCCAGAAATGGCTCGCACATCGTTAGTTCTTCTTGGAAACCCTGTAAGATGTTTTACCCATGGACATAGGAGTCGTGGTAAGCCGCAATCTTACCGCACGTGATACGGATAAGCTATAATTGCTTGTGTGAAGAAATTGCTGTAAAGAGAAACCCCGCGAAACACACACTGCAAACGGATTGTTTTTAAATTTTTGATTTTATTCAATTTTTTTTTTTTTGTTGCCCATGCGTTGTGTTGTGTACTGCTGTTTCCTCTGGTTTTATTACCCTCAGTATTGATCTGCGCATTTGCAGTCCTTTCTTTTTGTTGTTGTTGCTGCTTTTTATTTACTCCAATACAAGGAATGTATCCTCCTATATATTATTATTATTATTATTAATATTATTATTATGTAGGTATGATTTTGATAGGAGCTATATTCATATTTATATATGCCTGATATTATACATATCCTTTCTATATTTATATATATATTTATATTTATATTTATACCATTTTGTTTTGTTTTGTTTTGTTTTTGTATGTGCGCGGATGCAATTTTCACATTTAGCAGATTTTTTTGTCTGTTTTGTCCTTTTCCTCGCGATTATGCGCGCCTGTCCGAGTAATAGTAGTGTCCACATTATTACTAGAATTCCAGTGTTACAATTAATTGTGTAATGTTAGCGTTATGATTAATATTAGGTTAATAGTTATCGTTATTTATACACATCAAACTTGCTGCATTGTTTTGTTTGTTTTCCCCCTTCCTCAGTGGCCTTATCATAATAAACATGGGGAGTGCGAGTAGCACGTTTCAGCACGACGTCGTCCTCCAGCTCCCCCAAAACCAAACCGCCCTAACGCTGTCCTCCCTTGTTGCAGGGATATCGTGTACACACAGTGTATTACACTGCTCGCGTAGCCATGGAGATACCAGTTTGGCCGTTGTTGTTCTTCCACAATCGAACAATTGCTTTACGCTAAATCAAGATACGACGAAGAAGATGATGCTCGCTTGTGTTCGATGGAGCGGAAGCAAATGTATTACACAACGGAAAAAGTACTTTTAATGTAGCACAAACACATAACGCACGCTAACAGACTGTGAACAAAAATGGAATTTTCCGCGGAGATACGTGCGAGTGCGGCTGGGCTGGGGGTTTACTTTTTCTTCTGAATTCTGTTTCAGGTATTATATAAAGCAATCAAATAATAACCCTCAACCCCAAAAACTAGCTTGCTTTCATGATTTGCAGCTAGTTAGGAAGGGGAAACACAAAATAAATGTGTTGTTTACACTGTGTGTTTACATCTGCTTGTTCGTTTCTTGCTTTTATAGCCCGCCATTTTGTCCGCTATTCCGTTGCCATGGAAATGCTTTCTTGAGTTCAGCAGCCGCAGCAGCTTTGCCGGAAATAATTCTTTTGAATACAGAATACACACGCACACAGAGAGAGGGAGAGACACACACGCATACATACATACGTTACTTATCGCAACACACGGTTCAGAGACTGTGGTTATGTTAGCTGGCTATTTACAGTACAGTACACGCATCCGATACACGGATTCTTCTTTTTAAAAAGCTTTTTAATTAGTCCAAAAGTGTCTTCTAAGTGAACTTACTTCTTAGACGTCGTGACGGCGGCGGACCCTTTTCTTCCGCAATATCCGCTCTTTGTCCGCTGTGTTTGACAAGTGTTTGATTGACTCCTCACTGGTTTCGCGATTCAACGATAAAACGATTCCACCAGCCAATTACCACCGAATAAGCCAGCGATTTCAACACAACTCCATGTTTGGCTACTCTTACTCTTCTGCTTTCTTGGCGGCTGGCTCATAGATCAGCCCAACATCGACAGATGCATGCATGGGAAGAGAGACATCGAATCATCTTACGCTGCATGCTTATTGTGTAGTGTATCGTGTATGTGTGGTTTCGATCGCTCACATGTGCAGCGCGCTTGTCAATTGCTTTCTTATAATATAGTATCTCTTACACCTAGTTTCGACCCACCAGTGCACGCCTTCACCAGTTCCTCACATTCATGTACACTATATGTTTGCCGCCGATCGCATTTTGCACCACCACACCACCCTTACCTTCCCTAAAACACATGATTGGGGTTGTTTTTTTATACACAATTACACACCGCCTTCCACACACACACATACGCATAATATACCGTGTCCCTAATTAGTTATTCGTCGGCTTTTCTACAAAATTGTACAACAAAATGCGCTTAAATTGGCCACAGCTTCGCAACAAACTGCACCTTAAGATTTAATCTATGTATGTGTGTGTGTGTGCGTGGTCACGCTATGTGATCGCTCTCTCTCTCTCTTCGTCTGTTCTTCGTTCTAACTCATCTTAATTTATGTCAAATCTTTCTCCACCGCCTACTACTACTACTAATTGCCAAACTCGCTTCGCTTTGTTTTTGTACAAAAATATACGTATGAATATATATATATAACAACACGAGACACACATCCACACCGGCCCTGGCCATGGAACGGGCAGAGAGTACAACATTCTATATTGTACATCGTGTATCGTCTGTTGTGTTTGCGCTTGGCGAACGATCATTCGTGGGCTCACTGAGAAAAACCATCATTGCTGTATCAACTGGCAGCGCAGCAGTGGCTTCATCCATTCGTTCGTAGATAATACTTGACAGTTATCACCGGACACAGTTGTATTTTCTGCTTCGACGCATATTTACACGGTACACCTTACCCTCCCTCCCTTCCCGGCATGCCACAACACACTCGAGGACCATTTGTTTTTTCCTACTAGAAATAACATTGATCTTTCCATCAGCGTGAATGTAGTTTCTTTTTGCTTTGCTTTGCATATATATGTGGTTAGAGCTAGAGGTTTCAACAATTAGCTTTCCTGCTTTCATTTAATTAGTCTCACAAAGTTCACTGAAGGGGGGGGCAACAGACAGGCAAGCGCTTCTCCAAGGGGGAACAAAAACAAACACCTCGCTAAACAATCTTGGCCCAGCAGCAGTCCGTAACTGCGGTTCAAGATGAAAATGTTCTCCTATCGTGACCAGGGCCCAGGGTATAGGGAAGCGGAACTAAGAAGGACCTGGACTTTAACCAACCGCAACAGGCTACATGCTAAAACTCGAACTCCGATTAAACGATTGCTGAAATGGTCTTCAGCTCCGAGTCGCTATACGGTTCCAGTCGGTCATGGCCGGCCTGTACTTTCATCCGCTTCAGGTCGGGTAAGCTGAACCGATGCGCCTCCTGTAAGCTCGCTCTATTCGCTCGAATTTTGCTACCCGATTACAACATTAGACATTTCTACCTTCGGAACTGAAGCGCACTGGTCCGCCTCTTCAACAACAACAAGACTACCAATCGTTTTGCGAGATGTAAATGATATTTGTCCTGTCGGTTGCTTGTTCTCTTTCCCCGAAAGGAAAATGATGCTGCTCCCTACCGCGTGTGGCCGATGATCGCGCGCTTAGTGGCGTCACACAGCCGTGATAAGAGAGTGTAGGTGTTTGTGGGAAAGGAGAGAGAGAGCGAGAGAGAGAGTGTGTGCGTGTAATGGAATCGTACAGTCGTACATATGTTTATCACATGCATCACGCACACAACCCTGCAACGGAAGGAACACACGCGGCTGCCAACCGTTGCTCGGTGCTTATCTGGCGACGGGCCGTTGATAGGGCCTTTCCTTGCTTCACTTGGTTGGCGGTCCGGTCTGGAAAGGACTTAGCACAGTGACGGCGGCCGCCTGTGGACTCGCTAGTACGGCTAAATGCGAAAAAAAGGACATGAATCCCTGGTTAGTGCTAGCCAATGTTGATCACGGATCAAGCTTACCTCCGTACGGTGCTTGAAACATCGGGTAACCGAGTCCCACGTGGGTGTGATGGTGTGTGTGCACGTGACGCTGTGGCGGTGGACTTCGAGTTCCGCCGTTGCCACCACCGGAGGACGATTGCTGTTGCGAACTGCCAGAACTACTTCCGCCACCACCGTGATCTTTGCCTTCGCCAGCATTACCACTGCCGCTGCCCCCGCTACCACTATTTGCTCCACCGGGACCACCGCTGGCACCGGTATTGCCACTATTTACACTACCACTGCTCCCGCTATTGCTATTTACTGATGATCCTGCAACGAATGATGATTTAAAGGAAAATTCATTACATTTTTATTAAACTTTATTTTGTGTTGGTTTTTCCTTTTCATTGTGTTCCAAATTATTGTTAGATGATTATATTCAGTCCAATACCTTGCATAATTTAACATTTCTTTATACGTCTTCGTTAATGATATATTTACCCGTGTTTTATGCTTTACAAAACAAACTCTTCTTCTTTCATTTTAACCACTTCATATGTCATGCCTGCCATTTCTAGCTTACTAGACTTTTTGATTCCGCATAGTTGGATGGTCAGTCCTCACACTATGGAGGAACGGCCCAGAGGAGGCTTGAGCCCCGCATCTGCCGTGTGAAGACCGGCGCCGCAGAAGCATCTACCACCGGGCCGCCCCAGCCATCGTATCCAGCCATACAGCGGTATCCCTGCGTTATCAATTGATTTTAAGCTACTAGGTGGCACCACCAGCGACTTTCCTAACAAACACTGAGTTAGGCAGCGGCGATGTACAGATTAGTGATGGGAATAACCACTCTGTAGCGTGAATTAAATCAGAGTGAATGAGTTATAATAGTGAGTTACATCTTATACTCACTCTTTAAGAGTTTATTCTTAAATAATGAACTCTCCGTGCCAACTAACCACTCACTCACTGCGTTTTAACTCACTCACTGCGTTTTAACTCACTCACCTCGTTTTTACTCCCTAGAGAGTTAAATATCGTATTGGCTATATCGCATTGGTCACGAATGGTTAAGAATGTTAATAGATTGTTCTACCAACAACCAATCTTTCGTTTCAAAATTGACCTCGAGAGGTCTCGGCCTGCCATTTCTGGCTTTCTGTTGATTCATTCCGAGTTCATTCCGATGCTCATGAACATTTTTTTGCTTGATTGACATTTTGCTATGCATTAACAAAGTTTTGCCCAAAGATCGCTTCAATATCGTATAATAACTGACGAGCTGTATAGCTGAACATTTTAGATCGGCCAGACACACAAGCGAAAGATTTACATAGTCTCTTTTAAAATAATTTATTTATGAACAATCTATCTTTACGGCTCGTTACCGTAATGTATTTTCTTAAATCATCGTGTGATCGTGACCAATGCGATATGCCAATACGATATTTAACTCTTTAGGGAGTAAAAACAAGAAGAGTGAGTAAAAACGAGGTGAGTGAGTTAAAACGCAGTGAGTGAGTGGCTAGTCGGCACGGAGAGTTACATCATTTATTTATTTATTTATTTTCGATTATGACGGCTTGACGCCGTATGGTCGAGAGTTAAATCATAGGTGAGTTAAAATAACTCTTCGTGATGATTTAAATCATCCAATTCATTGCTAAGATTTAAGTCATTCACTCATTCTGATTCAGTTTGCACATCACTGTACTACAGATAGGTTAGGCCAAAATATCACCCATCTGGGGACAAAAGTCAGCACCAACCACCAACATCAGTGGTTGAGTTACGCGGCTGAGGAAACTTCTCCACTCTAAATACACTGTCGCGACGGACGAAGCTGCGACTTCATAGAAGATTCTTAGTCCCAGCACTCACAACAATCTCTGGGACATGGGCTGATCATGTCAGGAAAATGACACCGGACAATCCAGCGCGTAAACTCTTTTAAGGACAGAGGAGGCGTGGTAGGCCCAAACTGATTCGTCTACCAGAACGGCCGGGGGATAAGCGATCGGTTGTAGCGCCGGTTACTTGAAGGCTACCTTATATGCGCGTAGGCATTAACAAAGCTTGATTTAAAACATATTTTAATGAGCCCTGATTTGATCAGTAAAAGTCAAGTCTATGCCCCAAGTTCGCGAAGCGGATCTCAATGAATGATGCTTTCCTTGGCAGGGTGAAACTGATGTCAAATTTTATTCTTACGCCTCTGTTTGAGAGGCGAATGCTAAAAAGCCTCGTAAAAAAAACAAAACAACAACAACAACGCCTCTGTTTGATTGACTCTGCACAACTGGCCATGTCCTAATAAATCTTATGGTTCAAAAGCCTCCTTTTGTATTCCAGTTTAAGTTTTAGTTTAAGAAACCACACGCTTAACACACTCGTCGTCTGTTAGGTACAGTGCAAACATATCAATTCTTACCTTGCATATGGTTGCCCGATGAAGGAGGTTGCGATGATTGCTGTAATGGCGGTGGCCCACCACCACCACCACCACCGCCGCCGCCACCTCCGCCACCACTACTACCACCACCGCCACCACCACCACCACCACCACCACCACCACCACCGCCACCACTACTAGCATTTGCTGATTGTTGTTGCGCGGCAGCAGCTGACTGTTGCTGCTGCTGCTGCTGCTGCTGCTGCTGCTGTTGCTGCTGCTGTTGCTGTAAAGACAATCCTGCGCTACTACTGTTTGGTGGAGGAATGCATAGATTAGGATTTTGGCAACCGGGTTGCTGCGAGAGATTGGGACTTGATACGCTTACTTTAACGCTGTTGCTGGTCGGGCTTTTCATTGCGCGCTCGCTCAGCTCGTGTATCTTGTGCGAGTTGTAGTACTGACTGGCGTGGTGCTGCAGCAGATCGAGCGCTTTCGTGCTCGGATTGCGCGACAGATCCTCGGGCGGGTGGTTGAAGCGCGGTATTTGCAAGTGGTACGGTGGCGCAGAGTACGGCGCGGTCGAAACCAGCATCTGCCGGTACATTTGGTGGTTCGGATCGAACCCGAACGGGGACGCGCTCATGTAGAGCGACGGTGAGTAGTACTGTGACGTTGGCGGTGGCGGCGGACCTTGCGTTTCCATGGTTGGCTTTTGTCCTTCCTGCTGCTGCTGCTGTTTGATTTTCAGGGCACTTTCTTTCTCCTCCTGCTTGATGCTGCCGCTACCACTGTCCGAACCTTTGCCCATGCCTTTGCTACTGCTGCCGGAGGAGGACGACGATTGGCCGGAAGAAGATTTGGAGCTTTTGCCCGAACTCTGGCTCGTTAGTGGTTGCCCGTGCAAGCCCGATTGCTGTTGCGATTGCCCGTGCGATGAAGGCGAGTGTGGCTCGTCTTTCGGATTAAGACCGGGCGGAAGCCCCGGTGGACCGCCGGGATGGCCTGCGGGTGGTGGATTACGTCGCTGATCGCCGTAGCTGAACATTCTGGAAGGAAAACGGAAATAGAATGTTAGAAAACCGATCAACACATTCCCTTTGCTTACGCCAATGTACCTGCGAAGATCTTCCTCTCGTGATGTGGGGATGTGGGACGGCGGTGGTGGCGGACCACCGGGTGGTGGTGGGCCAACGCCCAGCCCGTGTCGGAACATGCTACCATACGGACCGAGCGATTGGGGTGGCAGGGAAGGCGGTTGTTGATTTGGGCCAGCCTGTTGCGGATCTTTCGGGTGCAGGCCGGGTCCGTGTAACGGTCCGCCGCCACTTCCACTTAGGCCGGGTTCAGTCTTTATGTCTTTCGTAGATTCCGATTTGATGAGTTTCGAGGCCATAAGCTGGATAAGAAGAAATGGATTCAGTTGAAGCATTACGCTTCGACGAAACAATTGACGACCGTTCGCCTCGCCACTTACCGGAGAAGCACCCAATTTACTGTACTCGCTAGGGCTTTGACTCTCTTTCATTCGCTCTTCCTTGACTGTGAGAATCGGGCTGTGTTTCGAGTCGTCCGATATCACCGACAGCTGACCATAGCCAGCATCGAGCCCAGGGTAATTATACCCGGGTGGAACGTAGCTGCAAGTACCAGACGTTGTATACAATTAGCACGCATTCATAGTAGAAAGCTGCGGAGGGAGGGGGATAGGATATTCACGCACCTGTAGGGATAGTAGTGCGATAGTACTTTCCCACCCGGCGGGGGTGGTGGAGGACCAGCGTTTAGTATGGAGCCATCCTTCACATCGGGTCCGCCGGTCAGTGCGGACAGTCCGGCAGTTACGGAAGGATTCAGCATTAGCCCACCGGACGTACGCACACCATCTGGCCCAGCAGGTGGCCCGCTCGGTGCCAACGATGGCGGCGGGGGTAGTGCGGACGACGCAGGAGGTTGTGACTGATGCAACGGGTGTTGGGGTGGTCCTGCGTTGCTCGGTTTGTTCATAAGATCCAACGGCGGCTCCTTGTTTTTACTGTACTCGAGCGGCCCTCCAGCGACCGTGGCAGACTGCTGCGGAGGCGCAATGCTACTGGCTACACCGTGAGGTAAGGGGACCGCACCAATCGGCGGAGGCGGTGGAGGCTTATTCGGGCCAAGGTCGGCCGCCGTGGGGAAGTATGGACCACCGGGGGGCGGTGGCGGAGGTGGTTGCTGATGCGGTAAACCGGCGTAATAGGGATAAAGCCCATAGCTGGATAATGCACCGAGAGGACCGCCACTTGCCGCAGCAACGGGGGCACTGTTGCTAGGATTGTTCACCGATTCCACCGGGGCTTCGTTAGGTTTTCTGGTGCTTTCCGTCAGATGAGATCCTTTTGATTTTTCTACAAGAAGGACACAGGAAGAAGAAACCATTGTTAGCGGTAATGGTAGATCTTCTGTTTATGATATTTATTCGGTGCAGAATAGGAACCAAAAGGGCGGCCCGAAGGAAGGACCTGTCTTCACATGGTAGGACCGGAGTTCAAATCTACATCCTATCTAACACCACATGACCTTAAGAAGTAGTTAGGCCAAGCAGAGAGAGAGAGAGAGATAGGGAGAGAATAGGAAGCAAAACATTACCTGCTGCTCCCATGGGCAGGTCAGTCGCATCGGTAACGGGAGTAGAATCGTCACTGATATCACTGTAAGCAGGACTCTGCACGTCTTCGGTACGGTTGGCCGCCGACGAAGCCAGTGAATCGTAATCGGTGTTGGCGGAGGATGGACCGGGCGATTTGCGACTCTTCTTCTGCTTAGCGTAACTGTGCGGAGGTTTATGGGCTGAAAGTGACACGACTATTATGAGAAAGAACGTTACGCATTTTCGCTGCTATCCTACCTTCCGCGGGTGTCGAAGGAGCAGATGCAGGAGGATTCGACAACATTCCCATGTTAACTGCCGGCGATCGGGCTATTGCTGCCGGTGCATTGGCATTTATGCCTCCCGCTGCTGGCTCTTCATCTGCAATGGAACAAGAATCAGCGGTTAAGCACACCCGTGTCGTAGAGCATTTTCATGTTGATTCCTACCGTTCATTGGTGCTGAACCTCCATCGGTCGACAGATCGCCGGCGGTACTACCGTGAGCCACATCTTGCTGCTCATTGCCTCCAAGCGATTGTCCCCCCGAAGGTACAGCCGATGACGGGCTTTGATCGGTGGATGCTGGCTGATGCAGAATGCTACTTGCCGCAGCGTCTTGAGAGCTACCACCCACAGCGGAACCGCCGTTGTTGATTGTGCTGGCATTGGTTGTGCCAAGCGCAGACTGTTGTTTAGATGCTAAATTTTGTTGTGACAATTGACTAGACATCGTTGAAATGCAGGAGGAAGCAGAACCGGGCCCGGTTTGTGATGGTGACGGTGCAGCGGACGTCGCTATGGCAGAGCCAGAGCCGGAGCCGCCCGGCGCGGTAGACAGGGCTAGTACGAGCTCACTGTTATTGCCAGCCGACGATGAACCGCCGCCACCGGCTGTGCCCGATGCAGGAAGCGCTGTGCTGCCGACCACCATGGACAGGGGCGACGGAGCCGTGCTGTTGGTTGTGGGCGAAGGTGCTATTCGTTGCGGGGACTCGGGAGCTTGCAGTGAATCCTCATCCATCGAAGAGGCACTGCCCGCGTGTGCGTGGCTCTGATGGTACTTCAGCCCGTTGGCGTGCTTGTACTTTTTGCTACAGTCTTGCTCAGGACACTCGAGTAACACCGGCGAAATAGCACACGCTGCTGCCGTGCTGCTTTTCGCCTTTTTGCAGGCCGATCCTCCACCGCCGCCGGTGCTGTTGCCGCTCCCGCTGCTGCCCCCACCACCACCACCACCGCCGCCGCTTACCTGTACGTTCAATCCCGTTACGAGATTAACGATTGATGCGGTGTTCGGCGTGTGGCCGCCACCGCCACCGTCGGCGTTGGCTCCATTATTAAAACCATTGCCTCCAGTGCCGGAGCTGTTGTTGCTGGCCATATTTACAGGCGCCGAGTTTATCACATTATTGCTCATGGTGTTGCTCTGCTGTGCACCATTGTTACTGCCGACTGCTCCCGAGCCGCTACCACCACCACCACCACTGCCGGCACCCAGTGGGGAAGGCGACTCGTCTTTTGATTTGCGCTTTTCTGCCCGTGGCGGAAGGAACGCTACCGGGGAGGTCGACGGTGTGTTGCCCCCCGCACCGAGCGACCCACCGTTGTTAGCTGCTCCAACAAGAACAGCTGCACTGGCTGTGAGCGTAGGAAGTTTCGTGCTACCGGTTGCACCGCTGCTTGCCGCATTCGGCTCAATAATACCTCCTCTTCCTCCACGCCCTTTCGAACCACCATTTCTTAACTTGCTGTGCATCTGTAAAGTAATAAAAAGAAGGTTAAATCACGAACAAATTACTACAGCTGTTACTAAACCCATTCCCCTGAATGCATACCGAGCTTCGCGTTTCGGTGAAATTGCTTAGATCGTTCGATGGCAGCAATGCGGAACTGCGACCCCTTTTGCCCCGTCCTTTCGGCGTTCTCGAGTCTAATTCTTCCGTGGGGGAATCGCAAAACCTGAAGAAACACAAAAATGGCAGAATTTAAAACGATCTTCGCCTCTTCCAAAAAAAAGGGTTCGAATTACTTACCTCGGAGGTGCCCAATCATGCTTGGTGCAATCGATCAACGTTCCGACGTAGGTTTTGCCTCGCCAGGTAACGTTCACCACCAAAACACCGCCCTCCGTTTCATGCCAAACGATTCCCTCCAGCGTGACGGACGTGCCCGGCTCGCAAGGACCCAAACAGTCCGGCTCCGTGATTGTGCCAACGGACGTACCGACGCACACATCCACCATTTCCTTCCGTTCGCCCTTGTGGCGCTTGGCGGGCGGAGGACTCGCGCCACTTTTGTCGTCGTGTGCCGCAAGAGCCGCCGACAGGTTGGGCGAGGAGGATGCAACACCGCTGGCAAACATTCCCACACCTTTTGTTTTGTTGCGAGAAGAGGATACAGATGTTAGTTACCGAAAGTGATACGTTGCTGTGTGATTTGTACACCACCGTACCCATCATGTTTGTTGGCGTCGTTCCGGAAGCATCACCGGCAGCAGCTCCGACCATGGTTCCAGCCTGCAGTTGAGCTTTTAGCACACCGGTTCCGCCAGTATGAATGCTGCCGCTGTTGGCACTCGTGATGCTGCTGCTGCTGCTGCTGCTTGACCCTCCTGCTGTGCCGGATATACTGCTGCTGTTGCTGGCATTATTCCCACTGGAATTGTGTGTTCCCGCACTGGGGACATTTAAGTTAAGCAGCTAAAATGGGAGGAATGAACACGCTTTAATACGCATATGCACAGTGTTGAGCATTATATTTATGTTTTACCTTACTGATGTCCTTTCCCAGTACCGGAGGGCCAGGAGCGTTCGGGGTGTTGCCAGCACTGCCAGCGTTCGCACCCGTACCAACACTGCAAAAAAACACGATCGGTAAGCAAAATTGTAACAAACGTCGTAGTGCAAGAAGAAAGGAAGAAGCTTTAGTGCTCATTTTTTGAACGATTATAATAATGTATCTAATTTCTCTGTTGGACTATTTCCACGTCTGATTACATATTTCATTTCAATAGTATGTCATTGTCACGAAATGAACAAGTCAAACTCTGAACACTGGAGAGTGTGAAGAGAAACCGATCAGTTCGACATATCATGCCACGTTGTTGAAAACGAAAAGACCCGTAAAAGGTTAAAAAAAAGGTTAAATTCGATCGTACGATTTTGAGCCTAACCTAATAAATTAAACTGTATCCTCAAGCAAAGTAAAGGGGATGCTTATAATGAACATTAAAATATGTACCTTAAACTCCCTGGAATGATTCCTCCTGCTCCGATTCGGTGCGATGAGCCGAGTGTTATACTGCCACCGCCACCATGATCACCGCTGTTGCTTCCGGACTTGGCATAGACGCAGGACGCGCTGGAGCAGGGCTGCTGTTGAAGTAACCCGTTTACTTGTACATCGTGATTGACCACACAAATGCAATTGCTGCCACTACTACTACTACTACCAGTCGAGGACCGACTATTGGGCAGTCCGGCCGGACCAATCCCACCAATATCTGCTGGCCCGCCGCCACCACCACCACCACCACTAGCTCCTCCGGATCCTTGATGCTGCTGCTCATTTTTGTCCCGTTGATTGTGGTGTGTAGCTTTGTCCTTGCCCTTGTCTCTCCGGTGACTGCTGCTGCCGCGCTTGTTTGAACCGCTTTGTGCCGGTTGCTGTGGATGCTGGTGCTGCTGCTGGGACTGTTGCTGTTGCGAGGTAAGCATACTGGAGGAGCCCAGCTGCTGTTGAGCGCTGCCACTGCCGCCACCACTACTGCCGTTACCCCCAATCGTGCCCATGCTACCGGTGGACGACTGTGATGAATGCTTCTTGCCGGAGCTACCCAACACGATGCTACCGCCGGTGTTGATGCTGTTCCCACTACCAGCTCCACCGTTATTAGCCGCGTTGCCACTGTTGCTCATACTTAAACTACTGCTGTTACTGCCGTTGGGTGTATTGCTATTGAGAACGTTATTGCCACAGTTGACACCGGAACCGATCACGCCCGATCCGCCGGTTCCATGGCCACTGCCACCCGTTGACGAATTTAGACCCGAACTCATTACTCCTCCAACTCCTCCCGTTCCGAGGGTTCCTCCACCGCCAATACCCGTACCATCGGCATCAGTCGCTAAGTGACCGGTAGTTGTCCCTCCGCCGCTGACGTTCATCGACGGTCCACCACCACCCAGCCCACCAACACCGGCCGGCAACGATCCGGATGCGGTGCCTACCAACGACGCCGTGGTCATGCCTGTAACGCCAGTGGTGTTCGTTAGGGCAGCGGACGATCCGATGCCCGTCGTGCCGACCCCGGTACCACCTCCCGCACTTAATGTGGCCGTTGTGGGTGTGGTGCCATTTTGATCTGATTTGACAATTTCGTGCTTTGCTTCGGACGTTTTGGTGCCAGGTTTAGTGCGCTTTATCTTCATCTTAAGCCCCTTGTCCAAGGTTGCTTGATGGTCAACGGACAGTTTGGTCGTCGACTTGCTGCCCGAGCTGCTGGTAGTCGAAGACATTGTGGTATTGCTGCTGCTGCTGCCGCTTCCCGCCGGTGCGTTCTGTTTGCTTCGACTACCACTGTGGGTGTGCGAACTGCCACTGCCGGTGTCGGTGGCGTCGTTGCCCGAATGAGGTCTCACTCCTTGTGCTACAGAAGACGTAGGAGCAGCAGTGCTTACCACTGCAGGAGGTTCTAAGCTACCCGTCGAAGTATTACTTGAGGTACGAGCTCTACCCTGCGATTCTCCACCTTTCTCTGCTGAGCTCAAGCTGGTACTGCTGCTACCGCTACTACTATTGCTGCCACTCAATTGCTGCTGCTGCTGCTGCTGCTGCTGCTTGTGACGATGATGGTGATGATGATGATGGTGGTGATGGTGATGGTGATGATGATGGTGTCCCTTCGAGCTACTCGTGGCGCTTCCTGCGCCTGACGATGTATGCTTCTCTCTAGTGTCGCTTGAAACACTGGTCGGACTGGTTTTCCTACCCTTTCCCGAAGCGTCACCACTCCGCGCTTGATTACTTCTATGACTACTAGTTACGGACGAAATGACTGCTGTGGATTCACCACTACTGCCACTTCCACCACCGCCGGTTGATAGGAATTGAAGCACACCACCACCCGACTGTTGTTGTTGAGACTGCTGCTGCTGCTGTCTCTGCTGTTGTTGTTGCTGCTGCTGCTGCTGCTGACTGGCACCAGTCTTCTCAATATCGGCGTCTAGATCGATGATTAAATCTCCGATTCCCACGTCCCACTCGTTGTCGTCATCAAAGTTAGAATCCTTTATATCTGCCGCAGCTGATGACGCTGCAGGATTGACGATAGCCGGCACCACCCCAACAACACCCACTACCAGCGGGTTGTAGCTGCCTCGGTCCGAATCTCCCGACGCAGTATCAAGCTGCTGAAGACGATGTTGCTGATGGGCAGCGGGGTTCCCTTTGCTACCACTGAACGACTCGTTACAAGGGTTGCCAACGCCGTCACTGCTGCCGCTATTGCTCTTGCTACCGCTAATACTAATAAGGTTGTTTCTACTACTGCTACTACTGCTGCTGCTGCCGCTGCTAGTGCTGCTGTTGCCTCGTGTGCTGTTGCTGTGGCTGTTGGCGCCGCCGCTGCTGCTGCTGCTGCTGTTACTGGTGCTACCGCTACTTGTTAGATTATTAGCTCCTTCGTTATTGCTATCAGTTCCTTGATTCATTAAGACCACCTTGTTCTGGTGGTGGCTGCTGCTGTTCGCCTCGTTGCGACTCATTGAATCCATGCAGTGAAAGAATGCGGGGCTTCCGCCGCCAGCGGGCCCATCAACAATCTTTGCCACCGGTTTGCTCTGGTCACGTTAGCGGCGACGTTCGACGACAATAATAATAATAATAATAACGTAGACCGGAACGCTTCACACAAAGGCTCTTTCTCAGGTTGTATGCAGCCAACGGGCGATTCGGTTGTCCTTTGGAAGAATTGTGTATCGTTTACTTGTCGCTCGGTTGACGAAACTGTAGATTCGGTTGAAATGGCGCACGGGTAATGATAGCAACTACTACGATCGCCGTTTATAACTTGATCAACGTTCCAGCTATTTCGCAGTTGGGCAACAGTCTCGAAGGGCCACGGCCCTTGGGCCAGCAATACCATTTTAATCTAAAAATAAAAGTAAAATAAACCAATACAGGCGTCAATAATCATCATAACTCAATTTCGTACGTGCTTTTAGCAACGAAATTAATAATTTTACTTGTATTTTTTTTAACTGTTAACCTCTTTCCCAAAATTGCTTACCGGACAAATGTATTGATCTTTTCAAATGCATTTGATTGAATACAGCAGCATAATAGCGCGCCTTACTTCTTCTTATCTACGTTGATTATAACTGTTTCGGGTTTACTGTGTTCCATCCATTTCGTTTCGTTTGTTAACACTTAAATCTTAATGTTAATTTCGATTGCTTATCAATTATGCACAGCTGCGTCTAAAATTTACACAAATGATAACACTTAATTATTTGTAGATAATTGACAGTAGCTTCCACTTGCATTATGTTACGAATATTACTGTCCTTGGAGTATGATAACATAACAATTTTTATGCACAATCTCATCAACATTGAAATCTGCGGCACACAACAAACATACAATAACACACATATGCTGCAAAATCGTTGTTCTTAAACGCTTTAACCACAATAAATTCGATGCCACAATAAGCTCGATGTATTTGTGTTAAAATTGTAGCGATTAACAATAAAAATATTCAAGCACACCGAACACCAACCACAGTTGGTGGGGTTTCCGCACAGCAAATATCCCTCCTAATGCTAGCGGTCGTTGGGTCGCCCTTTACAGGATATACAGCCATACAAAAACGTAGCATAGAACTAGTGCTTTCTCATGCACACATCTTCACCCGATGGCCAATACTACTCTCCGTCTCCGCGGTATTATCGTGCAGCGAAGATCCCATCATCGTGCATGGTATACCGCATCATCATACTACACTACTACTACCACACCACCGAAACTGCTTGCTGCTGCAAAACAACACACACAAACAACGCTCGCGCACCTATCAATCTCGCCTGCTCTCTCTCTCTCTCTTTCTCCATCACACTCATTCTCTCGCACACACGCAGATTCACGCTCTTTCTCTTTCTGCTGTACGGCCTTTCTTCTCCGCTCGTGACAACTTTTTCAACCAATTTCCATTTGTGCGTAGCAAACAAACAACATTAGAATTTGCCTTTCCATTAGCAATTTCACATCACAAGGCTACCATTTAACAACCGTCACCTACACACAACACACGCGCTTTCCATCATCAGGCTTCCACCGAACGAAAAACAAGAAACATGAAGAATCGCTTATTAATTACAACCGAACGCACACATTTTGGGGGACGAGAGCATTTGCAGTGATTTTCTGCTGTCCGGAAGCAGCCACACATTGAGCCATGTATTTTAATGCACACCTTTCACAGCACCAGTAAACGATCCGATTGTTGTTTCTGTGCACTTTGGTCACCGTTTTGCTACATTCTGTGCACGGTTTTACCCTCAAAATTCGTCCATTCATAGCCCTCCAGCAGCACCCCAACCAAAGTGACGCGTTAAACTGTGTTGTAATAAAAATGGATACCCGTGCATTCTATGTTTCTGTTTTCCTTGTACAAACACACGACGGGCCCGCTGCTGCTCACTAACACACGCACAGGCGCGCGCGCGTCAGTTTATACTACACGCCGGCCGGGGTTGAAACGAATCGCGCGCGATACCCGTAGCTTTTCGCGCTATCATCCTCCTTCTTTTTGTTGCTACTCGTTACTACGGAATGCGGCAACTTCTACTAGATCCTGATTCAATCAGTGGTACGCAAAACAATTACAATGTTGGGAGAACTATCCCGATGGAACGAACCGTTCGAACACCAGCAACACATTTTCAATCCTGATTGAACGCTCCTTGGATTGAGATTGAATAACACACATAAAATCAAACAAGTCCAGAGAGACTCCGGGGATTCGCGTTCGTCTCGCTCAATTGTCTTCCGCAGCACAGGGTGCCTCGGAAACCCGCTCCTTGTGTCCTTTTCCTTCCAGAAGAGTGTAGGGTTTTTCTGGAGGAAACCTTGAGGCAGTAAATTGTAGGACAGGCTTCAAACGAACTCTACTCTTCCTGGTGTTTGTTCTCCCTTTCAAACATTCAAATTCATTGTTTAATTTGACATGTTTGCGGATTTGATTTGTAAACGGTGCATGAATCAATTGAATCATTACTGTGTATATGCAATTATATTGAGTAAAATAAGAATAAGGAAATTAATTCAAATTTAAACACAAAATCCCGTTCTCACAACAGTGAACTGCAGACTGAGAAAGCATGGCAAAGTGCGAGTCCTCATAAATTTAACCGTCTGCGTTCCCCTGGCCCGAGAATCCGAGCGGTCATAACTCTCATGATCATGATCGTGCGAAAATTATTCTCTAAAGAAATGATCCTATTGTGAATTCAAAACAGTACAAAAATGTGATGCTAGCGAGAGCGAACTATTCGAAGCAAACGCAGTTCCTCGATGTTGGTTGGAACCGGCTTGCTCAACATCATAGCAAACACTGAACGAAGAATATAAAAGACGATCAACGAACAGGATTAATTCAAAATAGTAGAACTTGTAAAGAGACATAAAGAAGCATAAAGTTGTTACCGCAAACATGTTAGATTCCTTGAAGGATTTTATAAACAATGCGATAAAACAATTCATGATTGTTCCATCCTCGAGAATAATCCAGCTTGAATCCTAAAAAGCACGCACATTAATACATTAATTTAATTTGTCTTGCATACGAGAAGACGGTCCCCGGACGGGATTTGCATCCCGGTCCTGCCGTGTGAAGGATCTGGCACCGTTATCTTCTCAGCCACCGACCATATAATCACAACAAACCATACTTAATTACACTTAATTTACAAAAATATCCTAAATTCTATTTTATACCAACCAAAGTACCCTGTATGAGCTTACCTCTATAATATGGATGTGATGATTTTATGTACTGGGTCAATTTCACATGATACTTTCAAAAGCCACAACAATTTGATATCCAGAAGATTGATATTTCGCTGCTGTTCTAGCACATCCTCCGCACACGGAACACGTTCTTGGAAGAAATCACTGCGCACACATTATTATTTGTAGTCGGCTTGCGATACATTCCCATTGCATACTACAGGGACATTAGCGCAATGTTGACGGGAACTTTGCACACTACGCACAACCGGCAGCAAGAGTAGGCCGCGAAACTGGCAGGAAGCTGGCAGGATCAACGATGCATACAGATAATATAAGCACGTACACACACACACGCACACACTTACACACTTGATGTACACCGCGATTCGGGCAGGCAGAGATACACGCACGCACACACAAACACACGCTCCCATACACACACACACAGAGCAAACTTTACACTTGCATCTCGCTCCCTCTCCTCCTCTTCAACCAACCCCAGGAGCTATTATATGACGGGCTACTTTTTCTGCTTCTTCGCTGTGCGTTGACTTTTTCACACGGGAAGAAGGCTCACTGATCCATGCAAAATTGCCTGTCGTATATGCAACCCGCTGCGCTATAGCACACAATTATCACACACGCACGCACGCACGCACACACGTTTTCTTCGCCCCCGGGGGATGCACTTTTCGCACTGGAAAATGGATCGCGCACCAAGGTTCCGGGAAACGCTTTGCGAACCACCCTCTTACTTTTCACATAGATACGCAGATCCTTTACCGCAGCAGTCCACTCGGGGTCGGGGAAAAAGTGCACCAGCGAAGAAGACGACGATACACACTCGCTGGTGTCGAACGCAAAATCGATACACCCGACAACTCGCCGCGCACACAACACTGACAATTTCCACAGCGGCCGTACCACTACCGTTGTTAGTGCATCGCTTTAGCTGCTCTATTCAGTCATTTTTGCACTCTTTATTTACGGCTTGAAAAATTACCGACGGCTAAGCTCATGGCTATACAAATATGGAGGAATGAATCCTTCTTTGCACCTTGGCCCAACTCAAGTGATTGACAGTTGGACGGTTTGCGGTTTCGTTTATGCGATGCGCTTGGGTTCTCCACTTGTGGTGCTGCGTTGTGCGTGTTTCACCACATTTTGGCCGTTAGCACCACATGCACGGAAAGCTTGTGCAGTATTTGAAGCTTTCCCTGGGCGTAGAACGATGAAACATCAAACAATTGAAGCTGATCCATTAAGTTATTCTCTCCGGTACTTCATTTTGTGACCTGCCTTTTTCAGTTGCGAGTTTTGTTCAAATAACATATTTTTTCTTTCAATAATAGAAACAAGACAAGGATTCTTAAATGCTGCATTCTATGGCTCGATGTTATCTTGTACGACCTGAACTGTGAAAGGTCGTACAAAAAGCAACAAACGTCGTTCGAAGTTCGTATGCATCGAGCGAACCATCATTGCCCATTATCTTGAGGGAGTTGAACGCATCAAGCAAGTTTTGGTGTAGCAATGTCAATATGCAAGTATAGAAAATAAGCCACAGAACTAAGAGCAGTAGTATGCGAAACCGTCTCCCCACACGCAAGACTGAGTATGATTAGCTACGATTTTAACCGAGCCATGAAAGCTAGAAATGGTAGGCCAACAACTTTTTCAGATGTAGAGCAAAAAAGAAAGACTTACCCGGCGCCACAACCGATATCGGAGGCCATGGTGTGAAGGAGAAGTCCGTCGTTAGTCGATCGTTTCAAAAGGGAATTTCAGGCGCACGTGTCTCTTTTATTGCTTCAATTCAGTTAGGAATTCCCCCACGCATCCTCTGACCATGTACCAGAACTGCTTTATAAGGTTGTAGTATCCCCGGTTGTTGACTTAGAACTGATTGTTGCATTAGATTTGTGATCGTCTGGTCGGTCTGCTGAAGATTCCATCTCCAAACCACGGATGGTGCCAGGTTGAGGCGACGGGAACAGTCAACTAGATAATGGATTGTGCAGAAGTTCCGCGGAGTTGTTTAACGGTAAGATTCAAAGTTAATGCTAAATAAATATGTCATCTATAGCTTAACGTCCGATTCCACTCAAGCAAAACACGCTCGAAATGCCATTCTCGGGTAATGCATGTAGTTTTTGTTTATTTTACAATCTAAATCTAATCTAAACATCAGAACAAAAAAAAATTAAACACAACTAAAAAAGTTAAGAGAGTCGCACTCCATACGGAACGAACAGATCGTGTAAATTCCATGGCAATGTATACACGAACGACGAGAGTTCCGTTCGCTTGCGTAAGAAGTTACTTGACAAAGGTCGTCCTACATAAAATAAAGTCCCCTAACGTGATACTAATGCCTAGGTTCGGTAGGAGCATTTACATAGAGTCAGCTATTTCTTCATAGAAAAAAGTTGCATAAATTATAGATTTTGCATCAAAACTTACTTTAAATCTAAATCGAAACTATTACGCTCTAAACGTTGCCTAACTTTACTGGTTTACATGAAGTTTCCCTATAGTATATGCATTCAGCTGTCTCCATTTGTCCAAAGAAAGGGATAAAGAGCCTGTGTTGATGTGTCCTTTCATCAGAGACATTTATTGGTCCAAAGTTGTACGAAGAGTAGTTAGTTCAGTTTGCATTACATTCTCATATCCGTTTTTAACAGTTTCGCAATTAATCAGCGCCAAACACAAAAAAAGAAAGAATCAATTACAGTTACAGCATTCCTGCAATTTTTTTTCCTCGCGCCCTCGGCTAAAGTTTAGCGGAAAGCTTTCCAACGCCAAGCCGTCTTATGGCTCACAATTGAAAAGGTTGTTGGTTGTGGTCCTTCTACTAAGTATACCCTGTGTAGTCGAGTCAAGAATTCTTTAAACTTCAGATAAACACTGAATAGCAAAAAAAAAAAAAAAAGGAACAAACAAGAATGATCAGACCATTTCTGAAGCAAATCAATAGCAATCTTCTTTGACCTTTGACCTCTGTTGTCATATGATATCCTGCGTGCTCAACTCCCTTCCCAGTGCTATGTGGCGCTTTAAACGAAGCGCCACATTCGCCCAGCCAGTAGGCACATCTCGTATGGATAAGCAAAAGTAGCAGCACACAACACAATGTTTATAATACTAAAAGATCCTTCAAATAATCTATCGCACTTTTACCGGTGGTGATTACATTTTTTGTGTGCAAGGGAGGGGAAATAGACTGAATGTAAGAATGTTTTTTAACCATAAATCATTATTTAGTTCATGTAATGGTTGTTTTGTGTTGCTGCTTCCTCGGTGATAGAGCTTTGATGGGGCTGAATGTGAAAACGGGGAGTGGGGGTTTGGGCGAAGAACGAAAGGGATGGACGGACGGACCCACTCTTATGGTTTACCGATGTAACGCTAGCGGATTGATTTGGAAATTGCTCATTTGTTCGTTGGACCCCCCTCCTGCTCCGTTTCCACCGGGAGATTCTTGCTGGTGATGGTGGTAGTGGTATGCAGCCAACGAAGGAGTGGTTGTTGAAGACACATCTATGAACGATCACAAAAAGATATCACAAAAGTTCATCATTAAATGAGACAAGCACTACTACAACTGTAGACTACGAAATTCTAGTGACAGATACAGAAAAAAACAAAAATTATGCTAACCCAAACCCCGGTCAATGAAATTTAAATACAAACTTGTAACTGCAACACAATTACAACCCAAACAGATCGGAACTATACAACCATGGTCGATGTGTGAAATGTTGAATTGATGAGAAATCTTTTGAATGATCGTATGGTGTGTGGCTGCTTAATTTGTCTTGTTTTCTTTGTTGGATTTGTGAACATTTTTTTTGTTTTATTCTCAGCGTATAATCGTTATGTATTACCGTGTACGTGATCGGCTCTCGGACCTTGCAAAGTAGCTTTCTCAATCTAATACACATTTGTCTCCTAATTTACGTCAAGTTTGATGTCCGTTTTTAGATTAATCTACGGGCAAACTAAGATCAACGAAATGCTAGAAATGCCGAGGCCGAGACTCAACCCTGTCTCCATTCTTACTTTCCTAACTACGACGAGTGCCAATAACAAGCTCCCCGCGATGTTATTTCTAAAGTTTTCTTATAACATTTTTTTTAAATTAATTTGACCTGTTTTACAATTGGAAGTGGAAGAAGTTATTCTCACATAGAACGTCTGAACAAATTTTACATAAAAAATAACGCTTGTACATTTTATAGCATACCGTTACTTCCGTTGTGCGTCGGATTCGGTGTCGAGGGTGGCGATGGCGAATCGAGCGATATTACTGACGAGGAAGGATCTTCTGCAAGGTACGCAAAATAGAAAAAAAAAAATGAATTTTATAGCATTATACGTTCCTCTGCATAGTGGAGCTAGCTGCATGGTCTTATTGAATAAAAAAAAAAACGAGTGTATTAAAAGTTCAACAACAGCAGCATTTTTTCTCAACTTTTGCACAGATCTATTGCGAAAATAATCCACCACGTAGAACCATCATGTAGTTCCTTGAAACTTGTGTCTAAATCCAAGTGTAGTGTGCATAAATAATAAAGAGTTATGGTAGTTATAACTTAGATTAGAATGTAAAACCTTATAAGCTGAAAAATTGCATGAATATTTCATATAAAATGAGTCAACCAACAAAAAACTCACTAATGATTATTACAATGAAACACAATACATTTTGCTTCATCTAATGTCCACCACAAATGTAGGCCGTTCGAAGGGTACGGGGCAAAGGAATGGTGTGTCGCAAAAAAGAAGTTGCAAGATACATTAGTTTTATTATTATGCATGAACATCTATGAGTGTATCACACATATACACAACAATCGCGTCGCATTGTAATACCCTGGTACGATCATCAAAATCTACCTTCACCTCAATATACTTTACAACTGAATCAAATGATAAGAAGTGTGCCTCCTCTTCCGTCATGTTCTCCACAAACTCAATTTGATCATTTCACTTCCACCTATATGGATCGATCGCTTGCTCTAAGATGGCGGCGATCAGTTTTTTTTTCAGTTCACCCTTAGGGTGAGTACTCTATACACACACACACACACAGACACATCGGAAGGATAACTGTTGGTATGTTATGGTTTGTTAGTAATGTCTCCCTGTGTGTTTTTTTTTTATTCGTTATCTTCATCGTTATCTAGTATCTCTTCGCTGATGACAACACTCTCACTTTCCACGGGCTGTTGTTTGTCTGAGTTTTGAGAGAGCGGTGCCAAAGGAAAGCAAGCAAAGGAAAGAGAGAGAGAAAGATGAAGAAATAATCGACAATTAGACACAAATGCAATTTTGTCGCTTTATTGGTAGATTTTTGTTTTTAAATATTGTGTTCGTGTGTATTGGTGTAAGTTTATGTGCGTATACACTTGGGGAGAACTCAATTTAAAAAAAAAAAACTTTAAAAAAAACAACAACAGAAATGACTATTTTGTTTACGGTTGCGCCCGCTTCTGGGAAATATTTAGCGAAATGTTCGCTAAGACCATCGTGTTTTTCATGGAAAATTGAAGAGACTATTATGAAGAAAAACGATGATTATTCACTCGATCACAACCGCCGTTCAGAATCACTTGAAAAAAAATGGTGAAGGAGCGAATAAGCTTAATGTTTGGGCATCCAATAGACACTTGTTTCCAGCTGCAGTCGCATTACGCATCGTTTGCTTCGATTTGCCGTTACCATCGTGATTTGTGATTCCGATGATCGTCATGTCGCGCAATCGATGGTGAAAGCACGCAAATCGAAGCAAACGGTGCTTGCTTCTGGAAACAGATGTAAATAGGATCAAGAGTCAATCTTTCCAGTTTTTACTAAGTAGGATGACAAATTGGTTAAGTGACAGAAAGCTTCACGAAACCCGAAATCAATCCACCGAGTAAGGTATACTGAGCTTTTTTATGGGCCTACAGGTTTGTGTTCTTTTCTATAATACAGTAGTGCTAGACCTGTGTTGGGAAGTTGGGATGCGCCAACCTTACAATCCCGAATTCGAGTCATCGGATTACATTAGTCCTGATGCGCACATAATATATGTTGACTATATAAGAACAATCAACACGCAGCTATAAAGCAAATCTAACGCTTCAAATAAGCGCGGATACTTTATTCCAGATGACCAAATTCACCCGAAATAGTCCAAGCGGTCGAAACGTTTAACACTTTTCAACTAGTGTGAATCGAGACAAAAAGCACAACTTGGGTAAATTATCCGAACAACTGAAATTAAGATAACTCGTACATGCGTATTAGGCATAGTAAAGATGCTTCCGGGTGACGGTACGGTTGAAATTTGAATTGCGGAATGTCGGTGTAAGTGCTTAGAAAACGTATTTCCGATCATGGACAGATGATACCGCCGCTCAACCGATATAACCGATGCTTTCAGCAGAATGAGCGTACAACAATACACAAACTCAAATTTGTCTCCTTTTCTTTAAAATCATCCTCGCGTTATCAACGAACGAACCAATCAATGTACAATCTATGCAACTGTTAACATACTCCGAGTGGTGTTCGTATTTCTGTGTTAAAAGCTAAAGTAATCGGTACTACACTAAACTGTACTTACCGTTAATTTTCGAACGCGTCACTACTGCACCGGCGCTAGCCGACGAGTTGCCTGTGGCAGCAGCAGCAGCAGCGGACGTCGAGGACGCGGACGACGAGGGATTGTTGCTCGAGCTGCCAGCTCCATTTGTGCGGTTACTGGTTTTCTTTCGCTTGGAAGGAACTTCATCATCCGAGTCACTCAGTGTCAAATCCACCTGTTGGGGAGAATGGGGGAAAAAAGCAAACAGTTTGTTCAATAAATCATCGTCGTACATTTTTTTTCTTTTCGTCATACCGTTTCACTGGAGGTAGTAGTTGAGGTGGGTTCATTGGTCGAGATGACGGAAGTTTGCGACACAATCGGTTTCGGTGGATCCGTCGTTATTACTTCTGCAAGAAATCAAACAAAGCAATAGCATTAGGAAGGCTTTCGTGTATTTCATTGCTAAACAGAGACTTTCAAGTAATGTTTTCAAATCAATTACTCAGTAATATGTAGTTAGTAAACACTTACCCACGTCATCTGATATAACTTCGACCTTTTGTACAGCCTTGCTGGGCGACCCATCGTCCGAATCGTTCTGCTTGACGCGTGTACTCCATGAACCGTCGTTGTGGAGCTGAATCTCTGTATCTTCGCTCGAAAGTTTGTTTGAAACCAGCACCTCTTGGAAGTACCTTTAAAAAATCAGAAAAAATGTGACACATGAGAAGTCTTGTGTCTCCAATGCCTCCGTCCTACCTACCCGTCAATAACTAAATTGTTGTATATGGCCGGCTTGTCACAAACCGGACAGTTCCATGTAGGTTTGCGCTCGTTCATCTGAAGGTACAACGACGCATCAAAGCACTGTAAGTGGGAACACGTGGAAGAGCTGCAAGTGTAAAACAAGCGGGAAATCAGATCAGAAAACAAGGTTGGTGGGCCACCGAAAAAAAGAACGAGAAGTTTTACTTACCGACAAGGGGTGGTCATGCGCATCTTTCCCAGTGGACAAATTAACGACACTTTCAGCATCGTTGTCGCGATTTCACTGTCAGCATCCTCGTTCAGTTTTTCTTTGACTAAAAAATAAAAAAAAGTCTTGTTATTGGATGCGCATGTTGCTAGCTAAGCCTAATGATATGCTTACTTAATGCTCGTGTGTAATCTGCCGCTTTTACACCCTTCGTTTTCAGCCTTTGAAGCAGTTGTGCTGAGGTCAGCTTGCGCACCAGGTAGCAGGCGGCTGCGTAGCCGCGGTTGTACTCCGTGCACCAGGACACGGCAATGTGGTTTGCGACGGTCGGAGATAGCTTCACTTGCGGTGTAATGTTTACCGGTCGCGGAGGTCTCTTTGGTTCTACGCCGGGTTTGTTTGTGGGTATAGGATTCTGGAAATAGAAAGCATGAACCGAAGTACATTAAATTCACATATTTTCTCCCATTATGCGTTCTCTCGCGCCTTTTAGTTTGTGCTTACCGGCAATGGACACAGCTTGTTGTTCACTTTCACCACAATGTTGGGAGGGAAATAATCTTCCTGCTCGCAGGTTGTTTCCAGCAGACAAAATCTCAGCTGCACCTGTACAACGTGCTCCATCTTGTTTGGATTGCTGATGTCACGGTTCAGGGCGATTTCGTTCGCCTGCTGTGGTGTTAGGTGAAAGTAAAACGAACCCTCCTGCACTCGCTGTGAAGTGTTGCTAGGAACCAATGTGGCCGGTTTCAGCAAGGTGGCCATGACGTCGAAAAAGGCCAGCTTTTTTAGTTGTACGTCAGGATATATCGGATAATCGCCGTACCCCGGCACACCGATACCGTTGGTGTGCACCTGCCCGACGCGGTTGTCACTCTGCACGGCATTTGCATACTGCTGCTGGTACATTCCCGCTGCCGTACGTGTATTGTTGGCACCGTGAACGTTGCTGTTGCCGCTGGCGGCGTTGGTTCCGACGGAACCGTTAGTACCACTGTTAAGGTTAAGATGTCCACCCGCCGCGAGCAGCGTTTGAACCGCTAGCGAATTACTCTCGACCGACTGCAGCACAACCTGTGGCAGTAGCGATTGGTTCACGCTGCTGCTGCTGCTGCCAGCTGGGGCAGTCGTCGAAGTTAGAAGTTCTTGAGTCTCTTGCTGACTGAAAAGAGATAATCAAAACAATGCGCATTACACTTCCGACGCTTACTGCTGCAAACTAGAGCAGGAACAACTCTTCAAAAACTTACGCCTTTCGATGAAGCTCACGAACTCGGTGCTTGAGTACGGGCACGTTTTGTCTTACTAAACTCAGCACGCGATCCACCAGGTCCGATTTGCGACCGCTTCGACTAATATTATTTTCACCAAGTAACTGTTGTAAATCGCAGACTCGCAGTTGGTGTACCAGTTCCTGGAGTGAGGACAATAGAACCAAAACCAAAAAAATCAGACACACTAAATACAAAGAGCAACCTCAATACTGTTGTAGCATTCTACATTACAACATCAGACCACGATTCCTATGAACCGTTATCCAAAAAAAAACACCTTGTTGTTGCGCCATTTTTGTTTATTTCATACACCAAACATACACGACGCCTCTTCCTCTTGCTGCACAGAGTAGCAGACCCGGCGTGGAAGAAATGGTTGTTGCTTTTGGCCTGGGCAACAACCTAGGTCGGGGAGTTTGAGACAACTTGTGTGGTACCGATTTTATGACCAATACTCACTATTCCATCGGAACAAATTGTGCCTCCATTATAGCTTCAGTAAGCTGTGCTGTAAACACAGCAACACAGTCTTAAGCACACCTCGATTGCTTCGATCAAAGCAAATTTTTGCTTTGCCTACCACAAAACTGAACTGACGTCGAGCAACTCAACCTCGCGAGACCGAAACATGGGTTCCGTACGGTATATACAAGCAGAAACAACTCACACGCACACTCCGAAACACCATTTATGCGCGCAGCAGGCACACACACTCTCAGGGGCCACATACGATCGTACAGGCTTCTGCCGCCTGTTTCTCACACTTGGTTAAAAGTGTGGTTTGGATTCTGTGTATTGAAATTAACACAAGAAAAAGGAAAAAAACACACTCTCACAGGATGTTCCTAGAGACGCTGGATCCGATGAGCATGCACACAGGCAGACTGATGCTACTTTGCTCAATCTACCGGTGTTAAAAGCGTCTTTACAACGTTCCTATCGTCGTTTATCAATCTAATTTCAATCAAAGCAATAAACACATCGCGTCACCAGGAAGTAACTTATCCTGGCCGAAAGAGACACCCCTACATCACCGATAGTTTGGGCGGTGCAAGCTTTTATCAGCAAAATGCAAAATCGACACATTCGTGGAAGAAAGTGACCGAGGCGCTTCAAATGATCTCCGCCAGATTCTTGTTGATCATCGAATAGAGACGCTTTATTTGCAGATTACTTCGATGCTGGCCGGGGCTACGATTCTACACTTTCTTTGCAAGCCCGAAGCAATTGCTTGCGATGCGATGTACGGGGGCGCAGGACGACATGGACATACCTTGAGCTCTGAAAATTCAGCGGCTTGCCGCGTCTTTCTCATCTTCTACCGACTGCTGTAGTGGAATGTGCATACGCGACAGAAGATTCTCTTAACGTTACATCGATTCGGAGTACGGGATACTGGAGGCATACGGTACAAATAAAATGTTCAAATAACAGTAAAAACAGAAAGCGCACTGAACTTCTCGCACAAGAAGAGAACCAATTTCATTCAGCACGCACACGCAACCAATTGACAGCTGACAGCTGCAAAGCGAACAAGGCAACGAAATCTTGCGAGCACACAACGACCGGTTGAGGTTATTAGAAGAGCGAGTTTTTAAACGCGATTTCAACCGTTCAGTTTTTGAGAAGAAACTTTACGACGTTGTATACGCGCGCGATGATAAATGAGTTGTGAAAGTAGATTGCAATAAACAAACAATTCGTTGAAAATGAGCTGTTTATTTTTTTAATGATCTACTTTTTCCACTCAAAGCCAATACACTCATCATGCATTGTGTTTTGCGTCATTCAAACATTAGCAGAAGTTCTGATAAGGCTCTACAGGATTTTCAATGATCCACACAATCATCTGCACAGACAGCATAGAACATATTTTCGATAAATCACACGGAAAGCGCCACGAATAGCGATGTACCGTTGCAACCAAGGGTGGTGAAATTAAATTTGAAAATCTTTTTCCAAACTCACCACAATTCGTGGTATTCGCACATATTCACCACTCACGCTTCGCTAACCACCTTGGTATTTAACCGTCAGTGTGTCAGTTCGGGTGGTCCGTGGCGTTCGAATATCCGGCAGTTCGCTGAACGAATAAACGAGAGTGTACTGATTATCGTATTTACATTCTTTGCGGAAAAACCGTTCGATAAATACTCTGCGGGAGCCAAAGGAGGACAAATTGTGATAAAAAGCAGAGTTATTTTATCTGCACAGCTCAGACGGAAGCGTCTGATTTGCAAATCCGCTGCAGTGGCGTGTGGTTGGCGGTGCCGTATGACAATAAGTGTGTGAAAAGTAGGCGCTGGCTGTGTTTGCATTATTTTAGGGTGTTTTAATTTGATTATCATTGAAACGAAGCCAGCAAAGTGTGGTCCCGACGCCCCCCCATCAAGAGTGGTCAGCGGTGGTGCCCGGTGGTGAGTTTATTGCTCGCACAACGTTCAGAGCGGTGCCGGAAGGCAGACGAAACAAGCGCAACCCCTAGAACAAACAGCAATCTAGCATCACGAGTTAGCCGGCCGACAGACAGCATTGGTACAGACAGTGGCAGTCTGTGGAGATCATGCGCGCATAGTTTTGTCATACGTGTACTAATCGAATTTGTGTGAGCCTGTAGTTACGGTGCACGGACCGCGGACAGTAAGGGATAAGTGTTGAACGAGGGAACTAGAGCATGATGAAATTGAACAGACCCCGGTGGTCACCGCTGCTGCGGCGGATTACTTTGCTGTTGTGCGCCGTGGTGCTATTTCATAACCCCGTAGCAGTGCATGGAAATGATGAAACTTCCGCCGAGCCCCAGGTACGTTGCTTTGTGTGGTAACAAGCGGTTAAAATGACCTAATATTTCTAGCGCCAATCAGTTCCGTTCTTCCTGCGAACTTTGCCCTTAAAGACCCGGGGTTTGTAATGTTTGTTTTGCTTCCGGGGTTTCCCTTCTATCTTCTCCCCGAAGCCGGCTGCTGAGGATGCTGAGCTGTACGAAACCCCAAAGATAGACTCGAAACGTATGTATTTTGCGGAACATTTCGATGATCTGTACGGTGACGACGATGCCATCGGTAAGCGTTGGGTGAAATCGAAAGCGAAGAAGGACGATGCGGCTGAAGAGGTGGCAAAGTATGATGGCGAATGGGCTGTAGAACAGCCGCAGCGACCAATTCTAGCCAATGACTATGGGCTGGTGCTGAAATCGAAGGCAAAGCATGCTGCGATTGCATCGCATTTGCTGCTCAATCGACCGTTTGTGTTCGAGGACAAGCCGCTGGTGGTGCAGTACGAGGTAAATTTACAGGAGGGTCAGGAATGCGGAGGTTCATACATCAAGCTTTTGTCCGTCGGTGATGGAACGAAGGATTTGAAGCAGGTAAGGGCGGCAGAGGTGGTCTCTCGCGTGCAATATGAATTTGCTTCTAATAAGTTGGTGTGTTTGTTTGTACCACGTAGTTCCATGATAAAACACCTTACACGATCATGTTCGGGCCGGACAAGTGTGGCAACGATGTAAAGCTTCACTTCATTTTCCGACACGTCAACCCTGTCAACGGTACCATTACCGAGAAGCATTGCAATAAGCAGAAGTAGGTTATAGTTTAAGTGGGTTTCAGGAGGGTTCTTTCAATACACTAACACTTTATGTTGTGTGTGTGTGTTTTTATTTTCACCAGGGACCGACTGGACGACCCTTTCAAAGACAAACGGCCCCATCTGTATCAGCTGATTATTCGCCCGGACAACACGTACACCATCCGCGTCGATCACAAAACCGTCAACGAAGGTTCCCTCCTCACAAACTTCACGCCGGCAGTAAATCCACCGGCCGAAATTGACGATCCGGAAGACCGTAAGCCCGAAAATTGGGACGACCGTGAAAAGATTCCCGATCCGGACGCATCCAAACCGGACGACTGGAACGAAGAAGAGCCGGCCCAAATTGCCGACCCGAAGGCTACCAAGCCGGCTGGTTGGTTGGACGATGTGGAGGAAATGGTACCGGACAGCAGCGCGGTAAAACCGGACGACTGGGACAATGATATGGATGGCGAGTGGGAACCACCGTTGATTCCAAACCCGCTGTGCGAGAAGGCAGTCGGGTGCGGTTTGTGGAAAGCGCCGATGGTGGCGAATCCCAACTACAAGGGCAAATGGCGTCCGCCACTAATCGCCAACGTTAACTATCAAGGCAAATGGGCACCGCGCAAGATACCGAATCCGGACTTTTTCGAAGATTTGACTCCGTTCCGAATGACTCCTATTGTGAGTAGAGCCATGAAGACGGCAACAGAGCAGTAAGATATTACGGTCTACAGGTTTTAACGATCTTTTTGTTTCTTTTCGCTTGGCGTTTTTTAGGCTGCGGTAGGCATCGAAATCTGGTCCATGTCGAGCGACATTCTGTTTGATAATATTGTAATTTGTGATGACGAAGCAGTTGCAGACGAATGGGCAGCACAAACGTTTGATCTTAAGGTCAAAACACTCGATCGGCAAGCGGTAAGTTTTTCCTTCTTTACCAACGGTAATCATCTGGAATGCGTTCACACTTGGGCCGACACTCTCAGATGATGTCACAATAGCTGCACGTTGTTGCGCACGAATGATACCGATCGGACCGGATATCAAAACCAATCGAGATTGTTCAGGGGTCTACGGGTAAAATCAAGGATCAAGGGGTAGCCCAAAAAATCGTAAAAGACCGTTTAGAAATTATTTATACGTACGATGTATTTTCCAAATTGTTTAAGGAATCCGTGATTAGTAAAATTCAAATGAATGATCCATTTCCCCGCTGCAGCAAACACTTTGGGACCGTGCGATGAGATACATAAACTACAAGCCAGGCTATTGGGGAGCCTATTTCGTTTACTGTTCCATACCGTTAATAGCATACATATGGTTCCTTTGGTCGCGACGAGATAAAGAGGTTATTAACGTTTTATTCCGCAACTATGCATAACGCATACAAGTCCGCTCGATTTCGATACCAGATGGGTGTCGCTTTGCTGTAGAACCGTGGTGCCGTACGATTATTGCCTAATAAGATGCCCCCCGCCAGAATATGCTCCTCCTTATGCTCCCACAGTAGTATTTCGCTAATGATTATCACCCTTTTACTACCCCTCTTCCTTATCGGCATTCCTTCCCAACAGGAAACGTTTGTTTCGCGTGTCCTTAAGTACTGCAATAGCAATCCGTGGATGTGGGCCGTGTTGCTAGTAGTCGTAGGTTTGCCAGTTGCCATAGTGATCTACTTCATGTGCTTTGCTAAGGTAAATTGCATTTCGTTCATCTTTGCCTTAAAAGAAAAACGATTTACTAATCTCTACCTACTTGTGTTTTTGCCTGTGACGAGAAGTCGGACGCTAAGGCTGAAGTCGGACGGAAGAAGAAGGATGACGATTATCCTGCCCCGGCGGAAGACGACCTGGATGCTCCGGAGCTGGAAGACGATGGTGGACGGTCGAGCAAAACGAAGCTGAATGCCGCCACGACGGGATCCTCCGGGTCACGATCAGCCAGCAGTGCCGGTGAAGCTTACGGCGAAGAGGAGAACAATGAGCAGGCGAATGAAGATGAAGCGGACGAGGAAAACGTCCCACAGGAAGAAGAGGCTCAGGAGGTGGGAGGTGGTGTTGAGGAGGACGCATCGTCAAGCGATGCACCGGTAGATAGTAAGAATGCGGAAGGTGGGGAAGGCCTTAAGAAGAGAAAAGCGCGCCGAGATTAGACGGGGAGAACTGGTCGATGGATGGTAGAACAATAACATTGGAGCCGCGCGCGCGTGTGTGTGTGTGTGTGATGGAGTTTTGCGTCCTCTGACCCTGCGGGGTAACGCGCATTGCAAGGTAGGTCCGAATTGATCCGTAACACTGTAACTAGCATTGTAATCGTAGGATTCATTGCGGGCATTTTTAAGGTCTGATTGTTTTCGTCCTTGGTACTCGAGAGGTGTGTGTGTGTTCCTTTACTTTAATTTGAATTTGAAACTCGCATTTTGATTGACACACTCTCACACACTCACACGTAAACATTCAAAAAAGTTTATCCATAACTGAAGGACTTAGTCAACCGGCATTTTAACGCAATTTTGTCAACACTTATCTACACAGATGAAAGCATTTCGGTTGACCCGCTCTAAATATGTGTCCGGTACAGATTCAAAATTTCAACAAATCGAATTGAAGCTAAATAATTTGAATAATTTATCAAATGCATGTACGACGCACTCACATGAACACACATGAGACACGCGTTCCGACAAGTTGGATCGGAAAGGGAGAAAGAATCACACATATATGTAAGTAACCAACACGGGAAAGCAATCTGAAATACCAATACTTTATCCATCAATCACCACCATCACCACCACCACCAAAGGCAAAGGCGGCTCTAGTTTAAGTAAGTAGGCATACGGATACGCCCGTACGCGTGTTAACTTTCCTCTAATTTTCTTTCCTTCATTTCCATTGTGTGGCATTTCTATGTGTTTTGTTTTGAATACCTTCTTCAGCTGTGTTTTGCATAAAAAACTAAACGAAAGCATGAAGGTATCATCTAGCCGGATCAAATTAGGAAGATGCGTTTCGCGATTCGATTCTCCTATCATCACGCTGTGTGTGTTTTTTGGCACTTGATTTACGGAGGGTTTTTCCTTGTGTTAGTTATCCTTATCGTAAGGCTGATTCTCTATATAGGAGGTGGAAAATCACACAGCAAACCATATGCTTAACTGTAAACATTCTCATTCGATAGTAGTTGTTTGAAACGTTCGGACCGCTCCCATTAGCGCACTGCGTGCGTGTGTGTGTGTGAATGATCCACCCGTTGAATGATGCTTCTGGAGGATGGATGCGAGTGCCCGATAAGAGAATAAATAAAGCGTAATTAATTGACCATCGACATGGGGACGACGCATGGAGGATTTAGTTTTTTTGTTGGTTTTCGCATGCACAGGAATATTACTGGAGGATTGGGAACTGGCAAACAGGCAGGCTGGACTGGACTTAACCTTCCTGGCCCTTGGATTTTATTTGAGGAAGATATATCTCTGTACGACAAGATCTGCAGATTTGACAAAAGCATTTTCGTTGGAATCGATCGAATCTCATCGGATACTGAGGCACGAGGACGGTCTTATTCATGCGACTGTGTGTGAGGAGTACACCCATCCGAAATGCGAGGACGTTAGGATCGAATTAAGGATTAATGCTGCAGCGACAAAGTACCTGCTTCCCGAAGGCTCTGGCCGTGTTAGAGCCTCCGACTGAGAAGCTTCCGACCAGGACGACAAGGACGATAAGGACTGCGGGCACTACTTCTACAGCGGCGAGACGTGTACTAAGCTGCCGAAGATCGCTAATGAACCACCCTCGGAAACGGAATGGCCCCCTGACCGTGTTTAGTACGACATGCATAAATTGCCGATACGACACACTCAACATTGTGTTAATAGTATATTTTCTGATAACATTAAGACAAACGTATATGACCGATAGTAAATGAGCGCGTTACCGCACGATGGAACGGAATGCATGCTGCTCATTCCCTAAACATAGCTTCCATGTTGCGTCGATTTTTCGTCACCTTGCTTCGCTTCTTGGCCGGTGCGCGATGCTTCATGCCCGGTATTACGCCGCCCTTGCTCTCCGCATCAATGTCCAACGGATCGTCACGGTCCGCCAGCTTGCGCTTTCTCGCCTCCTTGGTGCGTGTCTTTTTGGCCTCCTTGCGGCGTGCCGCCAGGATCGGTTGGTTAATCTTTTCCTGGGCCAGCTTCACCCGGCGCCCGGTACGCTTGCGGCGTAGCGAAGCTTCGATCGCGTTACGGATCTTGTCGTACTGCTCGGTGCCCAGCCGGGCGCAAATTTCCCTACCCACCTTGGCCGCCACCTTGCGGAGCGTAATCTTGGCCGGATCGTTCGTTGCCCGTGTACCGGCAACGTCCTGTGCGGTGAGTTCACGTACGGCCGGTATTAGCAGGGAAGGTGCCAGCTGTACCAGCGTGTCCTGCTCCACGATCGCGACCACCGACGCCAGCCAGTGGAGTGCGTGCTTTCGCTGCAAGGTTGGGGAAACGGAAACGGAAACGGAGTTGAATGCATTAACCCACTGCCCAAAGCCACGTTCAACCTACCAGCGTGAATACGTGCGGCGTTCGTACAATTTCGCTCTGCATGATGTATCGGACCCGGCGCACAAGCCAGTAAAGGTTAACTTTTTTCGAGGAAACTTTCTCATTCTCCAACGGTACGGCACGAAGCACGTTCGCTACCAGGAAAAGGAGCTGCGTGACGAGTGCTGCTGCCTCGTCATCATTTTCACTGACCATACCACTGTTCGGCGTCAGCTGAGCGCACAGGTCTAGCGTGAGCGTTTTGCAGTCACGCAATGGATTGCCGAAAAGGAATTGTTTCACACCGGACGGTACGGTACCGCCCTCTTCATTGTCCAGCCAGCCGCCGCCGCCGTCGTCGTCTGCTTCCATCTCGTCCTGCTCGCCCTCACTGCTGCGCCGTCTCTTTTTGCGCTGCGCCAGAACGTGTTTGATGCGCTCGTGGATGGCGTCGTAATCTAGCTCGTTCATGATTTGATGCAGCACCTTGAGGGCACCGATACGCACCCACTGATGAGCGCTGCTCAGCAGCGATTGGACAGTGTACGCTAGCGAATCGACCGTATCGCTGTACTGCGGTGCGGCACTCACCATCGCCGGGTACAGACGCAGCAGCTCTTCGAAGAAGTTTAGCGTCTGTATGATCAAATGGTCGGCCCACGGGTCGCCGTGCAGTAGCGTACTGATCGGCGCGAGTGGCTTTACGAATTTTCCTTGCGCGGCATTCGGGTCCGCCGTTCCGTTTGCTTGCGGGACCAGGTTGTGTAGCAGCAGGGGAAGCACCTTATCTAGCCAGCTGCTGATGAAGCCGACCGTTGGATCGTTTCGAACGATGCGCAGCAACAGTTGGGTGGCGAGTTCGCGTTGCTTGAGCTGCGTGGAGCACAGCATCTCTCGCAGGAGCACCACCAGCGCACCGGCGTCTTTGGAATCGAGACGCTTCAGCAGCGCTTCGATGCAATCGGCCGCCAGCGTCCGGATTTCGATGGCATCATCGTTGGTCAAACGGAGGCCGAGCACCAGGAAGATGGCCACGTGGTTTTCGACTAAAGTGGACTGGAAAAAGGAGGGAGATAGAGAAGGAGGACATTGTAAAGGAGAATATATTCCTCAGCATTTGTTAATTTGCCTCTTGAAGGGCTCTAGTGCCTGGAGTACAAACTACTTCTTCACACGGACTGCTCACGGATTGAGCTCGATTCCATTTTTTTCCCTCCGGCCTGCACCAGGAAGATAAGCTCGACTGTCTCTTTTTCGATCTGGCGTTAGAGAGAGCCATCCGTGACCCGGAGGTGGAAACTTCAGGGCCCTTCTTCTATAAGTTAATCCAGATCCTGGCATCCGCTGTAGAGTAGCAAAGGATCGAGAGCAGGCCGAATAGCAGGCCGAGATACCTCTCGAGGTTGTAGTGCCTGGCCAGGGTCCAGAGGTGGCTGGTCATGTCATGAGAAAGGCACCGGACAGCCCAGCCCAACAAGTGTTTCGGAAGCGTGGTGTTCAACTGAGATGGATGGCGTTCTACGATCAAGTATTGCCTGTTCGAACAGTCAACCTTACCTTGGGAAGCTTTTGGAACAATTTTTTAAGCACCAAACAGGCAGACTCCCTGCCATGCAGTACGGGATACTCCAGCTGCGAGGCAAAGAACCACAGATGGGTGGGCACCTTTTTGCTCATCGGGAAGTTCATAATGTAGTCCACTACGTTCGCTCGACATTCCGCCCTGAAAGTGGAAGCAAAAGCGCACGCGTTAGCAGAAAGCGTTACCGTGCCGTTACGTTACGTTACCGAACGGTGTCGCTGTCCGACTGCACGGAAAGCTCGAACAGTTTGCTCATCAGCGCGTGCAGCTCATCGAACGTGAAGCGGCGTGCGAGCAGCGATCGCAGCAGCACAAATGCCGTCGTTTGACGGCCTCCGCCGACCGCCAGATCCTGCTCGATGTACATCACCAGCAGGCGCAACTGTTCCGGCGAGAAGCTGTACGAGTGTTTGCCATGCTTCAGCACGGCCACGATGGCCCGAAAGCTGGCCCGCACCATACCGAAATTGGGATTGTTAATGTCGAGCGCAACCGTGTTGTAACGGTGCAGTATGGCAAAGATCGCACTCACGATCTGTTCGACCGTTTCCTGCTGCTCGAAGCTTTTCAGCGGCCATTCGCTGGACCACAGCGCGCTGAAGCAGTTGATGGAGTGGCAAATAATTTTCGAGTGCTTCGAATCGAGCGACTCAACCAGCGTCGGCACGAGTGGGTCGATGAGCTGCAGCAGCAGCTTACCCTCGTCCGAATCATGCTGCATCCCGAACTGTTTGCGTCGGACGAAGCTGAGCAGAATTTCGAGACCGCACTCGAGAAAGGCGGGATCGTTGCCTTCGGCTTTCGCCAGCATGTGGTCCAACGTTGTGGTTCCGGCCGCCGAACCGTACCGTTTCGGTTCCTCGGGAATGATGTAGATGCTGCCCGGTTTCGGCACCGCTCCTAGCAGCTTCTTCCCTGTCTGCTGCTGCTGCTGCTGCTGCTTCTCGTCCGCATCCCCGGCGGTATCGCTTTCTTCGATTGCACATTGAGTGTAGATTCGGCCCGTCACCAACCCGTACACAAACACGAGCATCGATTCCGGGCGGATCGATTCGTTCGCTACGATGCCTTCCGCTATCTGGTGCAGCGCATCGTGCACCTTGGCCACCGTCTGGTGCGTGCGGTACTTGCTCAGGATCGCCCGGAACGGCGTAAACAGATCCACCAGCATGCGTTCCTGTGCGTTCCGGGCAAGGAGGTAGAGCGTTTTGTACGGTTTGCGGGTGGTTTTCGCTTCCGGCGTGGAGTTCTTCCGCAGCGAACCCGTCTCGATCGTCGTGCCGTTCAGCAGCCCAATCAGCTGGCCGAAGATGTCCTCCGCACAGATGTGCACCACCGTTTGCAGTATGTTTTCCAGCACCGAACCGGTGCCGAGATGTTTCTGCGCCCGTTCGATGATCGTGTGGACGGTGAAGGTTAGTACGTGGCGCTGGAAGCCGCGCGTTAGCATTGCGAGCAGATTCTGCAGCACGAACGGAATGTAGGACGGGCCGAGCTCGAGTGTGATGTGCGCCAGCGTGTTTCTTGCCTGCACGCGGGCCAGCTTTAGGCGGGACTTCAGGAACGTGATCACCTTAATGATCAGCTTGGGCAGATTTAGTTCGATCTCTTTGCGCGGCAGCTTCATGAACAGCTTCACTATCGCGATCGCTATCGGCAGCTTAAGCATTTCCGTCCGCTGCTTTGCAAAGCGTGCCTTCCTGTCCACGTGACCGCTGCTGCTCGCCACCGACACCGGCGCTTCGGTGGCAAAGTTGAACGACGACAGCAGATTGGGGATGATTGTCTTCGATATGTCGTGCACGATTTCACGGGCCACACGCAGCGCAGCGGCTGGATCGTTTTTCGTCGGTTCGTCTTCAACGACTTCCCCGACCATTGCTTCCTCCTCCTCGGCTTCTTTCAGCTCTTGATCATCGTCTTCCGCCTTACCCTCCTGCTTGTCGATCGTTTGTTGTTCCTGCTCGGGAGCAGTTTCTGCTTCTGTTGGTTCGTTTTCATCCGCATCGCGCTGTAACGTAAGCTTTTTGTCCATCAAAGCGTTTGCACCTTTGTGCGCATGGCCACTCTCTCCGTCCGGTCCAGCATTGATCGCTGCCGAAAGATCGAAATGAAACGCATCCATGATGCCGATCACGATGCGCAACAGCTGCTTCTGATACTCCCAGGAATGTTTCAGCTTGCGCAAGTACTGGTGCAGCACCATGTGGTACCCGCGCCAGGGTAGAAGCCGGCAGAGATTGATGATACAGTTGCCGGCTTCCTCCACCAGGTTCGTCAGCTTCCTGTACTCGTCGTGGCAGATGTAGTGCGACACTATCGGTAGCAAAAAGTTAACCGTTGTGCGAGCGGATGGACCGCCAGCTCCTAGCACACTTCGGACGGTCGCGGCCGGGTTCGCTTCGGCCATGAGCGCCAGCTTGACCGCAAGCCGTCGCATCGCTTTCCGATGCTTGTACGTTTGCAGGTGGGTTACGTTCTCGAAAAAGTCGCGCTCGGCCCCATCGCCCTGGCCGGTGAAATGCCACAGCTCGGCAAACACACGGCACTGCGGGTGTGTCGTTACGCCCGGTTTGCCAACCATCCTGGCAAGCTCGCCGAGCAGCTGAATCGACTCGTTGCGACGCTCGTTAGACGTCCGCTTAACCTTAAACCCCTGCATGATGCTGTGCAGAACGATCCGATCGAGACAGTAGTCCAGCTCGGCGGACCATTCGTTCGCAGACGCCAGGTACAGGACAACCTTGCACACGTACTCGGTCGCATTTTGGCGGGCGGAAAAATCCTTCTCGAATTGTAGCACGTGGAACGCTTGGGAGAGAAACACGATCGCAACGTTGCCGGTCATTCGTTTGCCATCGGGCGCTTCGGTCGTGAGCAGGTGCTCGATGGACCGGTAGGCCGCTGTTCGGGCGGCGTGATCCGGCTGCTCTACCCACCGCTTGTCCATCGCGTTCAGCTCGTGCACGAGTGTGTTGATCAGTCGCATCTCGGCCGATCGGTGGGCAAGGCTTTCGAATATTTGATACACAATTTTACGCGCACCTGGAATGGAAATATAGAAAGAAAGCAGAGCGTTTACCGAAGACTGAGCTGAGGATTAAGGATCAGTAGCGAGGGACTTACCGCGATCTTTCACATTCTGCAGACACAGTGCCAGCTGTTTCAGGTAGCGCAACGGCTCCCTTACGTCGTTCAGCAGACGCGCAATCACAACGTGCAGCCTTCGCACGTCCTCGCTCACCTGCGCATGCCCTTCGCCCCCGATCTCGCTCACCTTTCTCGACAGGATGGGGAACAGCATGTTCAGCAACGACACCCGATCGCTCTCGATCTGCGCCTCATCCTTCTGATCGCTGCCAATCATTCCCGATTCGGCCAGCCGCGTCAGGATGAGCAGCAGATCGCTCGAAATCACCTTCCTGCCCTTGATCGCCTGCCGAATGTACTGCAGCAAATCCTTCACGTACGGTATCAGCAAACGGCTGCGGCCGCGGAACAGCGGTGGTTCGTTTGGTTCCGCTGTGCTTCGATCCTCACTGTCCAGCATGGCCGCGAGTGCGGTAAAGATTTGTCGGCAAACCGGTGCGCTCGTTTGGGAACCGCGCAACAGCTGGATCACGGCGTCGAGTGGAGTCATTGGCGGCGGCTGTTCCGCTTCATCCGTTTCCATGCGCTGGTCTTCCGCGTGGTCACAGCGACGCTCCAGCAGGGTATAGAATCGTTTGCTTTGACACCAGCCAAGCAGAAGCTTGAGGAGTGGCGTTGGCGAATGAATGCTATCGCTCGGAAGGTGCTCCAGCTGTGGCCAGACGTGTACCTGCATGATGGCGGCCAGCTCGTCCTCTGTCCAGTGGTAGCTGGAGTCGTACTGTTCGAACAGCTCCACCAGCGCCAACTGTGCCTGGCTCTTGTACTTCCGGTAAATGCTGTGATCCATGCGCATGAGCAGCGTGTCGAAGCAAATCTTCAAATGCATTAGCTTCGCCGCAAACGCGGGCGATTTGAGCGGAGCAATTTCCGTCTGCAGCGCGGCAAGGAAGTTAAGCAAAGTTTTCACCTTGAACGGTGTCGGTACTGCCACGACCTCCGCCCCATCGTCCAGCGCAGCCGTTATGCTGCGCACGGTTTCGGTTGGCGTGTCTTTCAGCAGCCCCAGATACACCTCAAACCAACGGTCGAGCAGCAGTGCAAGCTCTTCTACCCGCAGGCGCCCGATAAACGTTAGAATGGTCGCCTTATGCTGTCCGCCCGTGCCACCGTTGCCAAGGTTTTGCTTAATTTTTCCATCCAGCACTTTCAGCACCAGCTGAAGGACCTTCGGCCGATGTTCTTCGGCCACCTTTGTCCGTCCGCTGGCGCTGGTGTACCCGGCATCTTCCGTGTCATCCTCTTCCGACGGTACAAACACGGACAGTAGCGCCTGCTTAAGCGTTTTCTCGCTCGTCAGCCGATTGATGAAATCTTTGTACGGTGTTAGTTGTGCGCCACCGAGCGCAAATATACCGGTCAAAGCCACTTTCTGGATTTCCTCGTTACGGCTGCTGACGAGCGCTTCGTACGTAGCGTACAGACGGTCGGAATGCTTGCGGACCACCTTCGGTGTCAGCTCGGTACAAATTCTCAAATAGCTAAGCAACACTTGGTGTGTGCCCGCACCGGCGGATTGGCTGCTTTTGCGCTTTACAGCTTTGGTAAACGATGGTGCTGCGTGCTCTTCCACGGCATCACCATCGGTGGGCTCGGTGAGGGTTTTGTTTGATTTATCTTGCTCGAGATAGGTGAAGAACCGTTCCACGATACGATCACCCTTCGAGCGGCAAAAGTTGGTACAGCGGTGCAGCATGCGCAGCTGCTGAATTCGCACATTCATGTAGTCAATGTTGGCCCGCTTCGGGAAATGTTCCATCACTTTGGGGAAAAGGGATCGTCCGGCATCCGGCACCGTGCCTTCCATTTCCTCGTCCTCACTGTCATTTACGTTGCCCGTAGCTTCCGGTGCATCGTCATTTCCAGCTTCATGGCCATTTTCACGCGCACATTGCGCCTCCTCTTCGTGTGGCTTACGCTCTTCGGCCATCGTCAGCATCGTGTCGAACACCTTCCAAAACATGTCCTCATCCTTCTTCACCATATTGTCAGCATACGTCTGCACGACCGTGCCGGCCGGTTCCCACAGCAGCTTAAAGTTGATGGCAAACACCGACAGCATGTAGCGAATGACTGTTTCGTGCCATTCGGTGCGTGCCACGTTGGCCGCCTGCTGGCACAGGTGACTGTCGTAGGTAAGGTTTTGGAAGAGGACCACTTGCTCCCGGTAGGTGTGTATCAACGGTTCGACACACTCGATTTGTGCCAGCGTACGGTACAGTGGACCCATACCGGTGGCTAGCTCGGGAAGCTCGGCAAACACAGCCATTACAGCGCTGGCCAGCCGTCGTACCGTGCTATCGTAGGAGGCCGTAAGTGGATGTATGAAACGATGCACACGCTTAAATCGGTCGAAAGTGAGCAAATTTTTGTGCTCCTTTGTAATGTACACGATCAGCAGGTGCACACTGTTGAGCAGCAAGCACTCGTGCGTGGTTACCACGGGAAGCAAACATTCCAGCAGATCGAAGTAAGCTTTGCCATCCATTTCCTTCAAGTGTACAACCGTTTCCACGGCTAATGCGATGAGTTGGACCACCTTTTCCGAGGTAACGGCGGTGCCGTTTCGGAGTGACTGTGCACCGTGTTTGATGAAATCGCATATAGCTTTGTTTGCGGCGGATTTCTCCCGAAAGTTGGCCAAATGCGGTAACACGATTAAAGCACTCAGGTAGCAATCTCCAGCACTGGCAAGCAATTGCGTAGGGCTAGCAAGCAACAGCTTGTTCATGTGAGTTTCTAAGTTTCCCTTCGACACCACGTTCACCGGGAATGGGTTCCAGTCGTCCAGCTTCAGCCCATTTCCACAGAGCGGCGATTTTTTCAACAGCAGCCCGGCCAAAAAGCTCATCCTTGCTTCATCCAGCTCCAGCTCGAGTCGTTTCACAAAGTTGGGCCATATCAGTGCTTCAAACATTTGGCACTGTACGGTGGCCTCGATGAAGCGATCGTACAGCGGACGATGGTCCAGCAGGAGCACATTCATCGTTAACCGGCTCGCTTCCAGCTGGGTAAGGGGAAGATGTCTCGAGCGGAGCAGCACTATAATGTGATTGACGATCGTTTCCTTAAACTCGAGCGAGGGTGAAGAGAACGTAGACAGCAAACGGATCAGCTGTGATACGGTGACCGACAGTGCGTCACCGAGCAACCGGCCGTACTGATGCTCCAAAACGATTCCACTCAGCTGCAGTAAACGTGTCAAGTATTTTACGACTTTTTCCTCATCGGAACCATCGCGCTGTGCATCGAACGCCGCCAAACATCCGTCGATGGTACCGCGCACCGTGTCCCAGAAGATGGGCATATCCGCCGCCTGGATACGGCCCACCACATCGGTAATCGTCTGGGTAAGTATGTCCTGCAAATTGTCCGCTTCGGGCTCATCGAGCTGCTGCAGAATGCCGTACAGATGCTGCATTGTTTGCTTTGCCGTCTGGTGGAACTGGTCCTGCACACCGTGCAGCACCTCGAACAGCAGCTTTCCGCACGCGTACGTATACGCACGGTTCTGCATTTGGCACTTCAGCATCAAGCGCACGAACGGTTCCTTATCCTTGAGATCGCGCACCAAATAGCCGAGACATTCCGTCGCAAAGTCGATGGCGTGCGGCGGGCTGCTCGTTTCGTCCAGCAACGGCAGCAACCGGTGGAAGGTGAGCGAGAAATCGCTGCGCAGGAAGCTGCGGAGAATTTTGAACAAATGCGCCAAACACAGCAGCGTCCACTCGACGCGATCCGCACTGTCGGAGTGCAGAAACTGTACCACCACCTCGAACAGCCCGGCAAAGTACGGTCGAAACTCTTTCCGCATATCCTTCGCCAGTGCCACCACCAGCTCCAGCAACGGTTGCAACGCATCGTCGGTCGCTTTTGTCAGACAGTTGGTGAGATGCTTCACGATCGCTTCCTTGTTAAACAGCAGCAGGGGCAATGTGGCCGTTTCCTTAAAGCCTCGCTGATAGGTAACGTACTCGTCGGTTAGATTGTGTGTCGACCACTTTACCAGCGCCTGCTGGAAGAAGGTACCGTCCTCGCTTTCCGGCAACTCATAGTCCGTCTCCACCCGGTACAGCGCTCCACGGCGCACGTCGATTTCATCGATACGCTCGCGAAACGATTTAAAGTGAAACGCGTTGGAAGTTTTGTGCTTTTGCGGTTTGTTCTTCATTGTGTACACTTGTTGAAAGAATTATTCGTAAAGCAAACACCATTCACTGAATCTTTTGCAATGTGCCGGGTACACGCGCGCACATGGTGCGGATCTAAACAACAAATGAAAGCACGGCCACAACTGTCAGTCTTCGAGCACGGTGTATAAACATAAGGTGCGATGATGTTATTGTTTTGATACATTGACAGCCCGGTGAAAATACTGCGCAAATCATGGGAAATTCAAATTTTCAAATCTTTACCGTTGCTTTCAGATAATCGCACTATTTTAGTATACCGCTGGTGGCGTTTATTCCTATAAATATTCCTATCTCCGTGGTGACTCAAAGAGAAAAAAAACACTGCTCATTTTGAACGGATACTATATATATATATATTTGTTTTGTTTTTTTTTCTTCTCTTCATTATTCCTCCTCCAAACCTCTCGTTAAATGCTCTCATTTTAACACGCAATGCGAACTGAGTTCCAAACATGTGTGACTTATGAAAATTAAACGAAACGATGCAGTTTCTCCCTCACCGTACACGCACGTACACACAATCGATTGGTCGTTAAAAACTATCCTCAATAGCGGCCACCATAGGAGCTCATGATGATGTGTTTGTAGCTGTGGTTGTTGTTGTTGTTGTGCTTGGTGCTGCGATGTTGCTGTTGCGTTCTTTTGGTCGCGACTTTGAAGCGTTGCCTACTCGTTTCAGCTTCACCTTTTTTGTGTATCAGTACGCAGCCGGAATGTTTTCGTTCGAGGTGCTCTTGATCACCTTCTCGTTTTCGTTGCACGTGGCCGCCGTTACGATGACCGCCGCCATCACGGACGATTGGGCCGAACCGGTCGTTTTGTTTATTGTGCTATAACGGATGGGCATCATACTTTGCCGTATGTTTCGTTCCGGACGAATCAATATGATGTAAAGCTGCAAAGGCGATATACCGGGCGATATGAGTAAAGAGCACAATCGCTAAAGGAATTTGGAGGGAGCACGCGCTTACCTTTGGTGAGAATAAGCATACCAGCGTCACGGTGGCCGACAAGCTAATCGTCATGGACATTGTAAATATTCTAAGCTGCACATTATTGGCCGTACCAAAGTACAGTGGTATAAATGCAAGCCAAATAACGCAAGTTGTATACATTGTAAAACCTGCAAGCACAACAAAAAAATGATCGTGAGTGTGATCCGCGTACGGCGGCCCCTTCCGGCGCAGCACAACACTTACCAATATACTTAGATTCGTTAAAAGCTTCGGGCGTTTTCCGCGTTAGCACGGCGTATACGGTACAGATGACTATCAGAAAAATAGGATAAAAGAATGCGATCATGTACGATGCGTCGGTGTAGGAGTTGCAGACCAGCAGATTATCTTCCCGCGTGGGGTAGTAGTGCATCGCGTGTGCCGGGGACACGATCATCCAGACTGCGTTGATTAAAATCTGTTTAGATGGTCAGAGAGAAGAAAAAAACAGTTGCTGTACACAAAACCGTACCAAATGCGTGATCGGTACGATCACACCTACCTGAAAGGAAACCAGTATTCCGCAAATGACCAGCTGCGAGTGCGGACTTATGAAAGACGGACGTTTCGCTGATTTGGTGCTCGCATTGAAGATGCGCGCAATACGATTGGTTTTGGTGAGTAACGCCGCATAGACGACGGTGAACGAGAAGCCGGACCAAAATCTAAAGTAAAACGGGAGGACATGGTAGTTGTTTCATTTTTGCACCGTACAAAAACCGTTGCAGCCCGCCCTCATACCTTTGCACTCCGCAAACGATATCGTTCGGTTTGATGACCAGCGTGTAGGTAACGCCAAAGCAGAGCAGTATACCGCTAAGCAACACGTAGCTCAGCTCACGACCGGACGCTCTAACGATCGGTGTATCGTTGTGTCTGCAAATGAATGAAGAATCGTTAGAATCGATATTTACAGCCAGTGAAACAGAGAGCAAGAGGGCACTGTGAGTTTGAGCCATACTTCAAAAATACACCGATAACGAAAAAGGTGATCAGAATGCCGAACGAGCTGAACGTCATTGCACCGATGGCAAGGAATGATTCCGGCCGTAGGTACGATTCCGGAATTTGTTGACACTCTTCGTGGTAGACGTCCGGCAGCGTGCCTCTTGGACAGTTGACACAGTGCGTTTCGTCATTCGGACTTCGAATCTGTTGAAAGTTGAAAGCGAAAATGCAATTCATTAGTAGTAAGACCTGCAAATTGGAAGTAGCGGGGCATTTTATGGGCTACCTTTAAGTGGGACATCTTAAAATTATTAATGCCTTATTATATGAGTCGGTTATTACTCTTCTACTAATGAACTAGTTTAGTTTTTATTTAGCAATAACTCACGCGATGTTGGTTCGTTGAAGAGTCCCTTCATTTATAAAGATATACACAAAACCCATACCTGATACTGAGTGCAGTTAAAACAGTGCCAGCAGCATCCTTCCCCTTCGACGTACTTTTTTGCCTGTCCGCGCTCACACGGCCGGCTACAGACCGACTCGGGCGGCATGGAATCTTTCGTGCGGAATTGAATATCTACAGCAGGGTTTTGGAGAAGGGTCATTAACGGAGAGTAGTATGGCCAGACTACCACAGACTACCGCACGTACCTTGCATGTTCAAACGCAGCTCACCCTGGTAGTATTCGCCAACTTTGATCCATTTGTACCGTTCCGGTGCGACCTGCTTGAAGTGGATAATGTTGTACCGTGCCGGGCCGTCTCCGTTCACGTCAAAGTTGAACCGATCCCCGCTGAGCCCGATAAAATCCGCCTTGCGCAGATACTTTAACAGCTCCGAACCTTTGGTCGGGTTCATCGCATCGCAAAGACCCGGTTTGCCGCGGCACAGCTCTTGGTGCATGTTTCTACGGGCAGGCAAAACGCGATTGTAAGTTTGCTAAAGCTCAAAACCCGCCAACCCTTTACGTACTTGAACGCATATCCAAACGCCATCACGGCATCGCTCACGAACTGCAGCTGATCCTCAAAGTCCAGATCCCCCTTCGCAAGCTTCTCCGTTGTCGAGCACACCTGCTTGTAGTCCTTGTTGTACGGGGTGTACGGTGAGTTTGGATATTTGCACTGGAAATTGTTTTCCCAAAATTCTACCAAACCGAGAAGCAAACAGCAGTTAGCTGCAGATGAACCACGCTAGGGGACGGTATTTTGCACAAACTTACCTACAAACCAAGGATTACGCTTATTGTTAATAACGGTCAGGTTGAGAAAATAGTCTTCAAACCCGAGCACTGGATTGGCCTGCGGTTGCACGGACAGCGTACCCTCCACCTCGGCCTCATTGCCGTCCGACACGAGATTGCGCGCGCTCCAACCGTCCGACCCGATCCACGAAAATACCCCTGTAACATTTTGCCGACGGACTGCCTTCATCACTTCGGCCACTTCTTGGTCCGATCCAAATATAATAACACCTGGGGAAAGAAACGGGGGGGGGGGGGGGGGCGGTATGAGAAAGGAGCGATTCGGGCTTGATGCATGGTAATGTATACCTTTAGCACGTGGCTTGGTTAACAGTTTAAGCACTATGTTATCATACGCTATCGTATCAGCAACGCCAGAATCTTTTACTAGTTTCTCCTTAACAGCTATGCAGATGCTATGCTTCGATAGCAAGTCGTCTAACTCTTCGAACGCCTGTTTGCCACCACAGGGAGAGAGGAGAATTAAACACTTGCTAAGACAACACTTGCACGAGAACAGCCGTTTACCTTAATGCCGTAGTTACTCTCTTCGTAAATAATGGAAATGTAGCTCCAGCCCAGCTTCTGCACTATGTCCACTATTGCCTTCACCTGGTAGTGATCCGATGGAATGGTCCGAGAAAAGTATTCGAATCGTTGCTTATTGCTCAGCTCTGGACTAGTGGAAAAAAAGGAAACCTGAAAGCAAGTGGGCCCACATTATCTGTAACTTCTCGTACAAGCAACAACCAAAAAAAAAATCCGACCCCCCTTTTTCTCACCTGAGGTATTTTAAATAATCGCAGCAAATTCGCTACCTGTATCGAGGTCACGGACGATGCGGCCCCAACGACGCCGGAAATAATTTTCTTCTTGTGCCCCTTGCTACAGTTATCGTAATCGTTGATGTCGTCTATATTGCTAATCGAACCCTTGATAAAGTCGACCGCCATCTCCAGCCCGTACGTGTCCTTGTCGCAATCGTCCAGGATGTGGGCGCCAATCGTCACGTTCGGCACCAGGCCCTGCTCGTTGATCTTGTCCAGCGTGTACAGCATCGTTTCGAGCGCCTGTATACCGCCCTGCGGCATGATCGGACCGCACGTGACCGAGTCTTCGCGCGAATGGACCATCATCAGTCCGCCGAGTATGAGGTCACCCTCCACGACGGCTTCCCGCTTGACGGGCCACACCGAGATGCCGTGCTTCGGTGGCTTGAGGCCTGCCGTCGCCAGGCTCGGATCGTCATCCTGCAGCGCAACGAGCGTTTGGTGGTGACCGTCGGCAGATGCGTCCAGCGTCCAGTCCAACGGTGGATAGTGGTGGATTGTGGTGGTGGTGGAGGAGGAGGACGACGACGATGACCCATTGGCACGCTGATGCTGACTGCCGTAGTGGCGCTTGTGTTTCATCGCGATCGTTTCGACCCGTGGCTGGTGATGGTGGCCGGTACGTTTGGTGTGGTGTGGTGATTTTTCGTAAAATTTCACCTGCCGTCCGCAGTAAGTTTGGTGGTGGTAATTGCTATTGCTACTGTGTTTGCTGTTGTGGTTTATGTTGTTGTACTGATGGTGCTGCTCCTGATGAAAGCCCCGGTGGCCCCCGCGCCGTAAGCTGTGTTCGTAGTGATCGTGCACGTCCCGCGATACGATCAACTCGACCAAGCATATGATCACAATCGTGCCTACGAGACACATCGTGTTGGTCATTTTAAGTGCTGCTCCAGTGTCAAACATTGCCATTGCTCAGCGGTTGGAATTACTGTTGGAGAATCTGTATAAAAACAAAACGGTGAAACCCGTGCATAAATCCCAGTGCTCGTTGATGGATGAGCAGTGGAGCACTACGATTCATTACTATAGCAACGGTTACTAGCGATCTAGCTCCGGTGAAAAAGGTATTTACTACCGTGTACGGGCTATCAAACCAAGTCTAAACTTGAAGAAAGATCGTCCCTTTTTTCCTCAAAGTACACCATAAAATGTGTGTGATAATCATCCCGTTTATGCGCAACCCCACTGCTGGCTCCGGTAGCATATGGATACATGTTACGCTCCAAACCTGCACAACAATATGTAATCATCGCCGTCCGCGTTCGATGCTCACTTTCCAGCAGCAGAAGCAGCAGCAGGCAGAGCAAAAGGCAAGACAGTGGCGAGATTTTCCAACTCCCAAGTCCAAATCCCCAATCGTATAGTACACATCCTGCTGCTGCTGCTACTGTTTGGGTGGTTTCTGATAAGAAAGCAAATTGCTACAAGCTCCTTCCACTCTCGGTAGTATAGGGGTGAAAGTAGGGCAGGTGGAGGTTTAGTAAGAAGATGGCAAGATAGTACGTAAAGGATGCGAGCTTTCTCACCTCCACGCATACAGCGGATGTGGGATAAACAATACTTGCTCATATCAAACCGTCCGTTCGTTCGTTCGGTTCGTTCGTACGCTCATGACGCAGCACGAAAGCTACCGCAAAAGAGCCAACACGCACACACACACACATGCATCGGTTTGATAAACCGTATAAACATTGCGTCTTCTTATCACTGGAGAGCGATGGTGTTGGTGTTGGTAGTGGTAGCTTCACTATTGCAAGGATTCTCGCGCGGCCATCGCATTTCCTATGATCTGCACCCCCCCCAGCTTGCTGCAGATCGGTGATCACACAGCACACAACTCCTTCGAGTAAATACACGGCTCATACTTACATACACAGGATGATAAAAACTGCTGCCCCCCCCCGCTCAGTCTAGCTGGTAGCAGCCGCAACGTTCGCACGTGTTGGTGATAAGCATATGCCAGAGTACGGGATAACGCTTCCTTATCGCCGTGAGCTTCCGAGTCTCGGGTGAGCGTACGCGCGCGAGCGAGCTTTCGTGAGAGCGCACAGATAACACAGAACACTCATTACGTTATCAGTTGCATTGCGTTGCAAGAGCGTAAGCTGTGGTGGAGGTGGCGTCGGCGGCTTCGGTTCCGGCGAGAGAGCGAGCGATGATAAACGAGCGATGGACACGAGATAGTACACACATATCCCCACATCAACCACTAGGAAGACTACTGCTGCTACGTGCGTTTGTTGTATCGTCCTGCGGTCCTCCGAGCATCTATTGCTTATCAATCGTTTACCGGACTCGGCAAGCTAGACGTCTCTAACACCATTAAAACAGTTTTATGTTGAGAAAATTGTCCTACATGCTTTCTCACAGTTCTACCAGATTCGCTGGATATTGCAGGAATTTGCTTGATGATCGATACGTGTTCCCAGCCCCCAGTCCCGTTGGGACACCGCCGGCCGACGAAAGGTTTGTGTGCATCATTTAATTTCGAAACATCAAATCAACCCCAACACATCTCTCGATTGGCGCCGCGAGCGCGCGTAAAGCTACGTCGAGCGCATGTCCTGCGACTTGGTTATCATCATCGGTTCGGCGGCGATCCTTTCGGCTGCTGTTCGGTTCCGCGCGCGCTCACGGTGTATATAGGTAGGCAAGCTTTTGGCCCATTAGTAACAGTACACCCGCGCGCGCACACACACTGCACTCACCAGCTCCCGCCAATCCGCGCTCTCCTGCCGACGTGCTGCTCTGTGTGTGTGTGTGTGTGTGTGTGTTTTTTTTTGTGTGCTCCCCTTTTAAGACTCCCGCAAGAGGAAGCTTCTTATCGGCAGGACAACTGATATGGGGCCGAGATTTGAAATCCGTCCTTCGCGTGCTGTTGTAACTATTTCTTCTGCACCTGCACAATACACGATCTGGTGGAAGGAATCTCGATGCTGCGCTGCACTACCCTCACCGACACGCAAGTCCATTATCAACTGGGTTCGCTCCCCGACCCTCCAATTGGGCAAAGTGATAAGCACTACACCCCAGTATCACAAGCGCCCGTAGGAACGCCGGGACAGGAGCGGAGGACGAAACGGACTAGCTAGCTAGCTTTTCACTGTTTTCTGGTTCCCTATGTGTGCGGGGGGGGATTTTTTTTCCAACCCCCACTGTAAACTCACACAACCTACTAATCTACTAGCGTCTACTAATTTCGGCGGCAGTTAGCCAACAAAAAAAAAAACACTAGACTGAAACTTGTTTTTCAAAACGGAAAATTCCTTTTTATCCGAAACGGAGCTTTTTCTTCTCACTCTCACTGCCTGCCAGCAAGCGCGCAACACCAATCGCTCCGTCACACACCGTACGTACAGTCCGCGTGCGTCCGCGTTCGGCTGGCGGCCGTATTCGATTGACGACGGTTCTGCAGTGCATTTTCTTATCACTGGTGCCACTGATATCGGTCGGGTATGCCGTATAGCCGCTCGGTGGTGAGTCTCTCGCAGTCGCTCCGTCAGGCTCTCGCTGCTGTTCACGCACCCCGCGTCACCAGGATATGACGAGCTTCTCCCTCGTGTTTTGATCCTTGTGGTAGGCCCATTCCTTCGCACACAAACACAAACCGTGAGAGTGAGCTTTTCCCCTGAGAGTGAGCTGCACTGCCAGCCGGAGCAGAGCGACAGCTTTCTTATCAGCAAGCGCGAACGTACGGCGCTTTCGGCATTGTTCCGGCGTTGGCGCGTGTCGAGAGCGTAACGAGCTTTTCTGTTTGGTGGAGAAGGAACTCTCCCGAACGGAACACGACTCCCCTGTTCCTGATTCGTCGGAGCTGCAGGAGCAGGACGCTCGCACTGTTTGTGTTGTGTGAGGGCATCCTCACAGCATCCTCTCGCTCTAATGTTTCTTATCTTCCGGTGTTGCTTTTTTGTTGTTTTGTGTTTGCTGCCCTTCTTTTTTTGTAGTGGGGTGCTTAAATTTTAAGCTTTGCTGAGTTTGTAGCATGTTGTGACCCTCCCCTTCCCCCCCCCCTCCTCCCCCTCACCCATTTATTTTATTTATTCTACACTTGTATGTTATTGATGAACTAGAAGCGGGGGGGCAATCATTGTGCAATTTGTGTGGGACGCTTGGCTGGATTGAATGCAACGAATGAAATATAATTCATCTTTTTTGCCATGCCGGAGCATACAAACTAAAGAGAGCGCGCGCCAAAGCAGCGGTTAAGTAATCTATTGCGCTAAAAATGTGATAATGAAAATACGTAACACGGGGAATGGGCGGAACTGTTAGTACTATACTGTTTGTACTAAGTCAGCTTTAGCCTTTAAGCATTCGATTTTGAGTTCATTTTATTCGGTACATACGGCACACTGGCGGCACACTAAATTTAAAGTCCCTTAAACTGATTCGGGGTGGCGGTCCGGTGGCCGAGACGGTCTTCACACGGCAAGACCGTGGTTCAAATCCCAACCAGACCGCCTCCCCATACTCAGGAGTGACTACTTCGCTACAGGTAAATTTAAGTCACAGAAAGCCTGAAATAGCAGGCCCGGGACCTCTTGAGGTTGTGGTGGTGCCAAGGAAGAAGAAGATAATATAAAACTATTTTCACATTGTTGTAATATAGCTGATTATTAAAAACATATTTCAATTGTGTGTAAATAACTGAGTTCAATTACAGTGCAATAGTTACTTACTTATCAGGCGCTACAGCCGAATTGCGGGCTTGGCCTGCTGCAACAATCCTCGATACCGCTCACGGTTCAGCGCCGTCGTCTGCCAATCCGTTATCCCGGCCGTTCTGGCGGACGCATCAACGCCATCACTCCATCTCAATTTGGGCCTACCACGCCTCCTCTGTCCTTGTGGACGGCCTGGAAAGGACTTTACGGGCTGGGTCGTCCGGTGTCATTCTCATGACGTGACCAGCCCACCGGAGCCTGGCGAGTCTAATGCGCTGTACGATAGTGAGATCATCGTACAGCTCGTAGAGCTCGTCATTGTCCTTCCACAAATACGGGACCAAGAATCCTTCTGAGCATCTTCCTCTCGAACGCGGCTAAGAGGGCTTCGTCAGTTTTCGACAGAGTGGACAGAGTCCATGTTTCAGAGGCGTATGTGAGTACTCGGACTATAAATGTTCTGTACAGTCCCAGCTTCGTCCGTCGCGACAGGTATTTAGAGTGGAGAAGTTTCCTCAGGCTGTAGTATGACCGCTTGGCAGCCAGCACATCAATGTTGTTGCCAGTGTTGACTTTTGACCCCAGATAGGTGAAGTTTTGGAGGACTTCGAAAGTGCGGTCACCTATCTGTAATCACCCCTGCGTAAATCAGTGTTTGTTAGCAGGGCCGCTGGTGGTGCCACCATCATTTTAGTTTTCGACTCGTTAATCTCCAACCCGAGGTTCTGTGCCGCACGCTCGATCCTTTGACAAGCTTCTGCTACATAGGAGAGCCTCAAACCAATGATTTCTATGTCATCAGAGTATGCCAGGATCTGGATTGACTTATAGAAAATGGTCCCGGAAGTTTCCACCTCCGAGTCGCGGAAGGCTCTTTCTAGCGCCAGGTTGAAGAGGAAATTGGCAAGCCCATCTCCCTGGCGCAGGCCTTTGTTATTAGCAAAAGCCCATGAGTGCAATAGTTAACTGGCCATTATATTAAAAGTTTATGATTTTTGACGATTATCTCTAAGTCTTTAAATTTTTTAAATTAATTCTTAAACTATTTAAAAAAAAAACATTGATAGTTCCCCAAATATTTTTTGCACATTCGTTTTTAATTTAAACAAGCTACTTTTATAACTTTTATCAACATGCAAGGTCCTAAGAATTATCCTCTTGAAAAATTCCAAAACATTTACATGTTCATTCCCAAGAATTCCGCTAAGAAATTCTATTCCAAATTTTCAGAATCACATACGCTTTGAAGTTGGCAACAATGTCCTGAAGCTGATGGATGACGGAACCGGATCCTACTTTTCATGGAATTGTCCGATGCTTCGATGCGAAGGGAATAACATAATATGATGTATAATCCTTCTCTGACCCGCCGCTCGATAATAGTGATGGGCGAGTCGGAACCATCCGTAAGCGACCCAGAATCGTTCGGGTCTAATCCATAGGTCGTTCGAATATTGTTGCCCCCACCGGTCGAACTCATTGTACCCATGGTTCGAACTCGATTCCTACAGGTGCGAGCACGACTCCGGATCAATCCGTGCAAAGAGTGGTATGACCCATCACCAGTTGAGAATACTGAATCAGTACTTACCTGAGACGGCTTTTTGATACTAACTTGATACTTCCTTGCTTACCCTCTTGCCAATTTTGGCGGATCAGCTAGAAATACTTAAAAGAAGATAAAACATTTAACTGAACATTCTTAGACACTTCTTTTATGACCTAGAAACAAAGAAGAGGAAAAGAAAAACACTGCAATCTTCGATACACACCTAGGTTGGCCAGCATTTCTCAACTTGTCTACGGTCGACGGCACAACGATAAACACAGCACTTTTTGAAAACTGTACACCGAATCCCCCCAGTGATTCGGAGGGGGGGGATTTGTTTTTTGTTTGTAATTAAAATTGTGATCTGTACACTGCTTCCTCGTTCGCTTCTCGCCAATCGACCGATACGAGCAACCGCCCGCCGCCTCTGCTGTTTACTACTCCGTACCGCTATCGTTATCCATCGGTGTTCGGTTGTCGTTGGAAGGAATGGGTTGGGAGGTAGTACTTCGGTTTAGCGATGGGGGTTTGTAGGACGTTGCCGACGCACCGAAGCGTGGCTTCGCTGTACCCGTGTAAGGGAACGGGGCAGCAGAACTGGCCGATGAGGTCGACAGCAAACGATTGCCTCCCGCTGCGGCAGCTGTTTGACCACCGAGCGGTACCACCAGCGGGCCGATCGGTTTCCGTATCCGAATAGTTTGTCGCGCATGGGAGGGGCCGCCGCGTGTACCCTGATTGCTGGGCCCGTTGGTTTTTAGCCGTGGTCGGCCGGGACCGCGCCTTACCTGTGCAATGGTAGCAGCTGGAGCAGCCAACGGTACGACGGCAGGCATCGGCGCGCTTGTGTCTGATTTTGGAAGGTTCCTTTTTGGTTAGCAAAGCGCGATAAGCTTTGTGATAAAAGCAAACAGCTTACCTTTGTCCGGCATGGATTGTTGGTCCGTTGCTGCAGGCCTAGTGCTGCCCGGGCCAACCGCTCCACCTCTACGCGAGCCACGGGGTCTTCCCCGTTTGCTACCGCCCCTCGAAACCGGTCTTGCCTTGCTGTCCCCCCGTTCGCGTATCGCGTCAAACGACATGGAAGCTGCTGTGTAGAACGGGAACACGGTTACGGTTATCGCTCCAACAGCTTTCCATCCCATTCCTTACCTTCATTGCTTGAATCGTCCAGCGCGTCTAGCGCTTTGTTCGTATTATCACTCAGATTGGAACGCTCGCTTTGGGCAGGACTCGGAGCGGCCGAATCGCCAAACCCACCGGGCTCCTCACCGTCGACCGTCCGTTTGCGATCCTTCCCTACGCTTTCCTTGCCGGACGCTGGCTGTTTCTGTTTGCGATCGCGGTCCTTGGTGGTTTTCACGACGGGATCCTCCAGCAAGCGACGTTCCTCCGTTTTTTGACGATCTAAATGGCGGTAGAAAGGAGCATCACAGTTTTAGTAAACGATTGACGCGTTCGTACAATCACTTGATGCACTTACACTTCAACTCGATCTCTTCATCGTCAAGCAGCAGTGAAACCACCTCTTTTGGTTTGAGCGTGTCGGGCTTGAAGTTATCCCCGTTGATAACCATCCTTTGAATCTGCAACAAACAGATGAGACAAAGAGGTGGACGTTGTTAATGCAAGACTTTTTTTTTACTTGATTCGCTTCACTTCACTGCGAGCAACTTACCTCACTCTTCTCACGCGCCCTTTGCAGTATCCTTTCCTCGATCGTGCCTTTGCAGATGAGCCGGTAGACGGTAACCTGCTTCGTTTGGCCCAATCGATGCGCACGATCCATCGCCTGCTGGTCGACGGTCGGATTCCAATCGGAGTCGTAGAAAATCACCTACCGAAAAGAGGGTAACGTTAAACAGTTTCCAACCGTTCGCCCGTCGCTTGCTTCTTCTTCACGTACAGTGTCCGCCGCAGTTAAGTTTATGCCCAGACCGCCAGCCCTCGTGGACAGCAGGAAGACGAAAATGTCGGCCCGATTCTGAAAGTCGGCCACCATGTCGCGTCGTTCGGAAATTTTGCTTGAACCATCTAACCGCATGTACCGATGCTTTCTGTGCCACATGTACTCCTGTCGAGGGCGAGGACAACAAAGCAGGGTTACGATCATGCAAATCTCTCTCCTGCTCTCTCTCTCCCACACTCTTACCTCCAGCAAATCGATCATCTTCGTCATCTGCGAGTAGATCAGCACACGGTGGCCCTGCTCTTTGAGCCGGGCCAGCAACGAATCCAACACGGCCAGCTTACCCGCATCGGACACGAGCGTCTGCTTGTCGGGAATGGTAATGTGCGACCAGCCGTGTGCCGGGTACGACGCGTGCACGTGTTCCCGGAGCTGTCGTTCTGCGGCCGCCGCCGTCGTTTCGTTGAAATGCCACCGGCCACCGGCATGGGAGGCCGGTAACCGGTGGGTGTACACGCGCCGTAACGCTGGCCCCGTGCATCCGGCAGTGTTCAGCACCTTGGTATAGTGACGGCAGAGAAATTTAGGCATTGCCGTCGGCTCGTCTGGCAGTACGGTGGATGGCCTTCGGGTCGGCACGAACGGCACTTCGGGCAGCAGCGTTAACGGTTGCCCTGGGATCTGTTGCTTTCGGCTGCGCATGATACGATGGTCCAGTGTTTCGGAGGTGAAATGCAGTACATGATCGCGATGCGTGTACACAGGAATGCATGTCGAGTGGACGATCGTGTGCGTAAAAAGTAGCCGCTCCATCGCTTTCCACGGAAACCATCGAGCCGTCCATCGTTCCGCGGACGGTTCGAGCAGCATGTGGCGTGGATCCGTCCACACGCCGTCCGCTCGCGTATCCCTCCAAACCCACCGAAAGTGCAACACACTCATCCAATGGACCCATTCCTCGATCAGTTGATACCTGCGGAAAAGTGTGTGTGTGCGTTAAACGAGTGTGTCTCTCAATGGACAACGTTGTAGGGCTTACATGAACCAGAACACATTCCTTCGGGCAATCTGTTCCACCTGCTTTGGCGATAAACCGCCGGCTAGTCTCGCACAGCTGAATGGCGCACACCAGTCATCGTAGCAGTGCGCTGCTTTCGCTGCTTTCGATCGGCCTTTCTGCTCAGGTACGTCCGATTTTGCGCGGCACCATTCTCCCGCCATACTTCTTTGTACGTGCAGCGCTTTGAACAGGTAGCACCGATTGTGCAACCAGTGACGCTTGCTCGGTACGGTGTGCTCCATTAGCAGCTGCCTCCGGAAGATTGGTCGCTCGGCCAGCTCGTAGCTCCACTTCATGCAGAACGGGCTGCGGACGTCGCGCCGCTCGAACAGCTCCGGATGATTGCACACCTTGCGAAACTGCATCACAAGGTTCATCAGATTGGAGGTAAAATTACGATCGATGGATTGCCCTCCGTCGCCACCTCCACCACCACCGCCGCCAACCGTGGTGAGATGCAGCAGATCTTCGATGCAAATCTCTTTCTTCAGCGCAACGTACAGCAGCTTCTGGCGCGTCGTCAGTGGACAGTACACCATGATCTCGATCTTGTCCGACAGCTCGTTCTCGACGTCCTTTTTGATCCTTCGCAGCATGAACGGTTTCAGGATCATGTGTAGTCGGGAGATTTGTTCTGGAAAAGGGAAAAAGCGTGCATATAAACGTTAAACGACTGCCATGGCAACCAGCGCTGTTCTCTTCTGGCGTAACGTGCGCAACCTACTTTCATCGATGCCCGTCTTGTTCTCGGCATGGCTTTCAATGTCCTTTGAGAACCACTCGTTAAACTCCTCGTGCGAATCGAACAGCGTCGGCATGATAAAGTGCAACAGCGCCCACAGCTCCGCCATACTGTTCTGGATCGGCGTCCCGCTCAGCAGCAACCGATTGCGGCAGTTAAACCCGAGCAGCAGCTTCCAGCGCATGGAGCTGGAGCTTTTGATGGCCTGCGCCTCGTCCAGCACCATGTACTGCCACTTGATGCGGTTGAAGTACTTGTAGTCGGTCACCACCAGCTGGTAGCTGGTGATGACCACGTGAAAGCTCGCATCCTTCGTGTGCAGATGCTTCTGCTCCCAGAATTGGCGCAGAATTTTGCGCTCGTTGGGCGACCCCCAGTACGGTACGACGTTAAACTCGGGCACGAACCGTTCCATCTCCTGCTGCCAGTTGTGGAGCGTGGAGGCCGGCGAAATGACCAAAAACGGACCCCAAACCCCGTAGTGCTCGGCAATGTGGCAGAGAAAGGCGATCGATTGGACCGTTTTGCCCAGACCCATCTCGTCCGCCAGTATGCCGCTGATGCCTTGATCGTACAGATTCGCCAGCCACGCCACACCCTTCAGCTGGTACCCTTTCAACCGGCCGCGGAACATGGACGGTTGGGGCAGCTCTGCGATTCCGGTGCTCGGTTCCTGCTTGGTGCCGGTTGGACCCGGTTCAACCGACCCATTTCCTTTCGATTCTTCCGATGGCGCAGCTGGCTCGTTCGATGGAGAGGCCGACTCCGCCGCCGGATGCACATCGAACTGGTTCGTTCGCGCTCGCTCGCTACGGAACGCTTCGGTCGCATTCTTCTGCGCCAGCTGCTTCATGCGCTCGCAGTCGTAATTGTCGATGGCGGCCAGCCGTGGATTGCTTTCCTCGTCGAGCTGGGAAAGTATCTTGAGCTGCTCCTCGGCCGACACGTTGCCCAGCTTGCGCGACATGAAATGTGCGTACAGCTCCGTCTGGGTGATCAGGAAGTTGAGCTTCCGCTGCTGGCGCTTCGCTTCCACGATCTCCACATCGATCTTGCGCTGTTCTTCCGCTTCCCGCTCCATGCGGCGCTTCGTTTCCCGCTCGACCTTATCGTACCGCTTCCAGTAGACCTGCATTTCGCGCGTCAACCGCTTCGCCCGCCAAACCGTGTCCTTCATCAGCTTCTGGGACTGCATCGCCTTTTGGCGGGCGACCCGCATACAGAGGGCCGCCACCCGACGGCAGTTGGTAATCGTGTCCTTGTGGTTGTTCGCCTTGGCACGCTGCACTTTTCCCACCTCCTTCTTCGCCATCAGCTGCCACATCTTGCGCCGGCGAATGTTTAACGCTTCCGGTGTTTTCATGCGCAATTTCCGACCCCGCTTACCACCGCCCACCGACGAACCGTCTGCGTCGGTGGCCGTGCTGTGTTCCAAGCTATCGCCGTCCGATGGTTTCGCCGTTACCGGGCGACCACGGTGCAGTTGTAGCAATTTTTGAATCTTCTTGTCACCAAACATCGGGCCTCGCATCGAGGAGCTGGTACCGTCGGCCGCAGCACGCTTTTTGGCATGTTTCATCCTTTTCCTTACGTCCTTCGTTTTGCCGGTGCCATGATCGATTTTGCACTTGCGCTTCCCGGCCACGGAGCGTCGATGTTCGGGGAACAGGTCGTTGTCCGATAGCAAACCGGCACTATAATATCCGTAGTGCGAGTTCTTTGCAATGAAACGGATAGATAGATGGATGGAAAAGTTTAAATGAAGTGACCGGGCGGACTACTAGACCATAAACTGTTGACACAGAAACAAGTTGCGCACTTACTTGCGGCGAATCGTTGTACCTTTCCCGGATCTTTTTCTCCCGTACGTGGTCCTTCAGCATTTGCTGGATGTAATCTTCCACGTCCGAGATCTCGCTCTCGGTTTCCGTTTCGGAGAGCAGCAAATTTTTCAACCACATCCGCTCGGACCCGACGGTACTGAAGTCGAACATTCGTTCCCTATCTACAACCAGAAAGAGGTTCATCAATAATCCGCTGGCACAGAGCACTCGCGGCCACAGCAACGATTGTATGAGAAGGGCGACGCGGCCAAGCTTGTTCACTTACAGGACCGGGCCGCAGCCTGGTGGAAGAACTTGTTGCCAAACTCTTCCGATTCATCCGACGAGTCGGAGAACTGGTGTTGCTCCTCGTCGCTCGACGATGCCGATGGGACGGTCCGGCTGAGCCGTTGGGCTTGCCTCACAAAACCCGCCATACTGAACGCCGACAACATTCGCTGGGTGTACAGAGACTTTTTCGTGTTCGTGTTCCTGCAAACCATCTCGCCACTATCACCGCCGCCGGTCATTGGCGGCGATTCCTTTTGATCCATTTCTTTGCTGGTCGTTCACTGCGCTGTGATTGTAGTTGATGGAACGCTGACTAGTGCGAACCTAGAATCACCTGTATACGTACGCGAGGTTCGCTTTATCGACCGGATCGCGGTTGCGAAAACGTACCCCTCGTACGGAAAGCGTGTGTTACCGAGTAGAATGTTTTGCCGTCATTTTTAGCTTTGCTTTGGGTTGTTTTTTTCAAGACAACGGGTCGGAAGGGGAGGCGCGAAACGTAGGCATCGCATTTCTTTTGACAGCTCGGGTCAAGGTGGTGCAAGATGGATGTGCCGGGTAGGTGTGCTCTAGCTACCTTGAGTTTGTTTTGCTCCGAAAATAAATAAAAATGCTCCGAAAAGTGATTTCAAATATTTTTCCGCACTCCCCACAAAGTGCGTGTTTCTTTTCAAACGAAATCAACAACTTTTCGTTTTTTACAAAACATAGCTCAACATTTCTTTTCCGATCCATTATTCTCTACTCCACAAAATGTAGCCCCGTCGAATCACGGTACGAATGTTCCACTATTTTAACGTGATTGTGCAGGTTGTACTTTTCTTTCAGCTTTTCGTACTTGTCGATGAAAAAGTTACTCTCCGGGCAATCGATAAGCTTCACCAACGCTTGGCCCCATGCCTTTTCCGAACAGTTGTGCGCCATTATCGTGTCCCGTCCGGCGTACACAATTTGTCGCAGCAACAGTATGGTTTCTTTCAAGTGCTCCGTAACAACAACGCTATCGCCTGCAAAATATGGACACACTGTTAGACTAAATTATTCCTCTCCTCTGGGTGACATCTTACCCTTTTGTAGGACGGGAAATTCGATGTAGTTAAAAATTTCCTCCTCCTGAGCACCGGAATCACCGCCGAAGCTAGTGCTGGTCACCGAGCACGATGGTGTGTTGAGGAACATTTGGCGGTACAAATTGATCACCCTTTCCCGTGGATCGTGGTTCTCGCTGCGGGGAATCACCTTATTCCGGATGAATACCAGCTTTGTCGGTAGCTCCGAGTGCACCTGCATCATCATTTCTGCCCACATGAGCGTACGCATTAGCCGGATGTTGTAGTATTCTTCCTGCACCACAAAGATGACGTGACAAATGCGCAGCAGTATCATCAGCTTCTTCAGCTCGTCCTGCTCGTGCTGGATAAAGTCTTTCCTAGCGTGCGCAAACACTGGCTCACAGCAGTCCAGCAGAATCAAACGATCGTCGGTGATGTGCATTCGAACTGTTGGGACAGAAGGTTTAGAATTAGTTAAGATACTCTACGCTCAGCATAAGATACGATCTTGATTCTTACCTTCATTCTCACCAGCGATATTGATTGCACTGTGCACGGGAAAAACATTGTCCGCCTTTTTGTCGCTTTGCTCGGGCGAGTAAAGGTTCGTGTTGAGCAGATTCAGCACCGTAGACTTTCCAACACCGGGCATCCCGATCGTTCCAATGACCACGTAGTCTTGGTTGGTTTCGTGCAGGAAATCCAGCGTCCGATAGTTGATCGCATTATGATTCTTCAGCAGCACCAGCGACCCATCCATGGGCGTGTAACTGTACGGATCGGGTGCAGTTGTGACGGGAAGCGGTTTCGATGAGCCACTACCGTGTCTGGAATCGCCACTCCTCGACGAACTAGCGATCTGAGGAGCGGCATTAGCCAGGATCGTGGGCGTTCTTCTGGGTGCCGGGCCCGTTGAGGGGCCAGCAGTCGAATCGTCCGTGGGACGTGATTTGAGCAGAATTTTCGGCTGCTGTTTCCCACTCATCTTCAAAGGCTTTGGGCTTTGTTTTGATTTTGTGTTTCGGTTCCACGCTATGTAGATGGTGTTTGTCCGCGCTAAAAAGGGAATGAGCAAGCGGACAGTGATTATAAGCTGCAGGAAATCGTTTAATTAAATTTATATTCACTAGAAAAGCTCGTTTCATGCACGAGAATTAACGATTCGAACCGAATTGCACCTACCCAGGCAAGCCAGCCAAGTAAACAAACCAAGTGTTGCTGTTATTCAATTGCGCAAACCCTCGTCTGTCAAACTTCGGAACATCTTCGGATATCTTCGGGACACGCATTTTCGGGTTGCTTCGTGCTGGTATAATAAAAATGATACACTTGAATTTTAAATGTTGACCGTTTTTTAAGTTAATTAATTTGGACTAAAAATAAACTGCTTAAACTCTAAATCATCACAATCGAGGATCGAGTCCATAAAACAGGGCCAAATGTTGCTGTAGCTTCTATAATTATTGCATGTTAGATCACTGCTTAACAAAAGGAACCAAAGGTGAATTGAGACCCTATCGTAAAAGGGCCAGGATAGTCAAAGAATTATCGTAGTACATTTACCATTATATAGCTCGAATGCTTCGTCGTCCAAGAGCCCTTTTATATGAAGAGGACACGTCGTTTAAAAGCCTCATGATCTAGAGCGGCGCCGATCTTTACAAGGCAGGACCGAGGTTCAAATGCTATCCGAACCATCTTCCCGTACACAGCACTGTTTATCCAGTTACGGATAAAACCAAGCCACAGGAAGCCAGAAATTGGCAATCCGAGACCTTTAGAGGTTGTAGTGCCAAAGAAGAAGAAGAACATCTAGAGAAAAAGATCTTGTTGCCGATAACAAAATCGTAATGCTTTCTCTCTCTATCTAAGTAACAATTAACCCTACCAACGCGAGAAAGGATGATGATTTTGTCGCCGGGGTGGTTTTCCTAGTGGTCTTATTATCTACCAACAGACATTTCCATCGTCTTTCCCGCCACAGGAATCCTCAATTCTAGATGCTCACCTCTGCGTTGAACGTAGAAGATAGCTTTCGTGGGGCTGTGATCCTGATCACGTCAACTGCAGCCTATAACGCTTTTACAACATCTTTTCCCACAGGAGAAAAAAGGGAACTTCATCCGCCAGTTTCGTTCGATCATAACTTGTTCGAAGAGAACTTTCGGTCAAGCGGTAAAAAAAAAACCATAACTTGGACAAGGATGTTGCCCGTGACCTTGTAGCGCATACGCGGCAGAAAGAAAGCTGCGCTAAACACTGTTGGCACTTGTGTGCTGCTTAAGAGCTGCATTCAACCTTCCCCATGGAACGACAACCTCGTGTTCGTGTCCGCAAGCGGATGTGGATCGTTAAATTAAAAGAAAAAACACGCTCCATTCTTTTATGTGGAAGATCCTTTATTATTTTATAATAAAAATGGATAATAAGTCTATAATGTTTCTCTTGTAGAAAAAATCCAACATTCTATATTGCATACTGACTGACACAATGATCCAGTGGACACAAACGCATGCGTGTGGGTGTATATGTGGGAGGGTGTACGCCTGTGGGGTGAATGTGTGTGTGTGTGTCTATTCTCGTGTGTATCATCATCATAGTATCGACTAGCTAATCGCAATCCGGGGGATGATGCTTTACTGTTTTTTTTTTCGTTTCGTTTAACGCATTTAACTGCTGCGATTCTGTGATGCACTCGTTTCGTTTTTTCTTGCTTTAGGTCATTAGGAATAACGTGCATCTTGCCGTCGTGTCGTCACGTGTTGTGATGGGTGCGCATATGATATATATACTTATATCTCGAGTAGCACGACACGTGTAAGGTAGCAAACTTGATTGATAAAGCCCGTTCACACGCTGCTCCCGCAGGTTGTTTGCCGTTTGTTGCTGCCGCAGCGTTCTGATCCTTGCTTCGCGTTCAGTTCATGTTTGATTTGTTTGTTTGTTTGTTGTATACAAAAGCTAAGTAACGAACCGAGTGAAGGAAAACTCGTTAAAATGAAACATACTTCCGTTTTTTTTTCCCACGGCACATCACACGATGCACATGATATAATGCTATCGAGCCTAGTTGTTAGCCTGTGTTCACTACTGCGTGTGAGTGGGCTTTCCTCTTCTCCGTTTTACCCATCGTTGGAATCGTTGGTTTGTCGTTATCAATATCATCGAAACACACGTTTGGCTAATGTAATGTGTATCATCCTTGGCACTCAACTCTTCACACCTGGCCGCTGCTCCTGGTGATCGTGGGATTGGTGAATAGTACTATATAATATATGTGTTCTCGCTGCTCGCTTTTCCATTTTAAAACCGATTTTCCCCATCTTGATTCTGGCCGCCGATTTTCAAATCGCCTGTTTTTCTCTCTCTTTCTGCACTGATCTCCTCGTTTGTCATTTCCCGGGGTTGAAGATTAACACTGGGCATTTTTGTAACTTAAAACTTACACTGGCTGGCTATTGTATATTCGTTTCCATACTGTTTGCTCTCTCTCTCTCTTGCGCTCTAGTTTCGTGTTTAACAATTTTCTGCTGCTGCTGCTCAAAATCTACACAAGTGCAAAACCATCCTTGTCGTTTGCGATCGCGATCATGCTGTTCGAACGGGGGAAACTCACACACAGCGGGGCACGTGCGCACGTTGGTGCGTGATCGCAAACGGCTATCAAAAAACCCCGGGAAGCTTATACACTATAAACCTAATCAACATTCATGCACAACCGCGTGACTTTTTTCCTCGTCTGTTTCGCGCAAGATGTACGTTTGAAGCTATATTTTAATGTACCGCAGTGCATTGACGTGTGTGTGTTGATCGACCGCCAATTGATCGAAGCTGCTGGCTGCGTTGGTTTTAAATCGTATTCGATACGTGAGTTTCATATGTAAATAAAAAAACACACACACATACACGTTTTTGCACGATGTGACCAGTGGTTGTGAATTGTGGGGTCGTGTGTACCTCATTTTAGACATATATTTGTGAGTGTTTTGTCACGCATACTGCTTGTCTGCTGTTTAGCGGCTTCGGCGAACTTTATTACTACTACTGCTGCGTGGTGAGCGAGACACGTGCACAATAGTTGTGTGTTCCGAGGGATCGGTTACGAGATAATAGACGAATGCACCGCACAAAAAAACATTTACTGATGATGAATGGGTTGTTCGAGCGCTTCCCCCGTTCTTCCACTCGCTGTGATCACAAATATTCCGAACTTTTAACAAACAACTCCACCACGCGCTCTTGTACCAGCGAAACGGAAAAAGTTTTCACCTGTTGTTATCACTAGCAGTAGTGTACTTGTAGACGAACTTTGAAGCTTATTTTTCATCTGTATCGTGCTCCTTTACATTAACCTATCCATCAGCAATACAACACCAGCACGAGTTCCGTCTTTCACAATCATAATATAACAAACACCCATACGCGTGTGTGTGTGTACCATTATAAGTATTATTATGTTGTTGCATCTGTGTGTGAGTAAGTGTTTTCTTCTCTGCAGTGCAGTGAGTGGTGCGCGCGATCGACGAAAACACGAATATTGCAAACTTTTGGCGACATTTTCGGTGCACTTTTTGGTTTTCCATTCATATGCCTATTCGGTGTGAAACTGGTGAACGTGTGGTTAAACGTGATTTTCCCATGTTTGTAAGATGAGCTTCGTTTTTTTTTTTTGAATATTCTTAAACTCCACAGGTTTTCCACTTTTGAAGATTTAACTTCACAACAAATAAAACCGAAAAAAAAGTTTAAAATAAATTAATTTTTCACAACAGTTTGCATACGGCTGTTATGCTTTGGGGGGAGGATTGCATTTTGTTTGTTTTGTTCGCCTAGTGTGACACACAGAATTGTCCTAAACGTTGCGTATAGTCTATAGAGAGTAGTTTTGCTAGGGTTCGAGTGTGGGGGATGGGTGTCTACGATTATGTTCGGTCAACAGATCAGAGCTGGACTAGAAGCGCCGGTAGTAAGCATTAGTATAAGATGGACAAGGGATAAATGGTTTATGAGAAGTTGTTTCGTGAGCTAGGGCGAAGAGGAATGAATGGTTTAGTTATGATTGCGTCGTTTCCTTCCTAGTTTGTGCTAAACATCAAACGATGGACGCATTTGCAAAGTTTGTGCAGTGGCGGGCTTTTTAGGGGCATATTTTCTCACGCACACACTCACTAGATGTGGCAAGTGGCAGATATTTTATCGTTCTGTTTTCTTGTTTTTTTGGGAGCAATAGTTCGAAAGCGTACCTTGCACTAGGTGCATTGGATGCAACTCGTCTATTGACTATATGGGGAGAAATTATGCTATAAAACAAAACAAGAGATACAAATTGCAGTCCACCACACAATGGTGACATAAAATGGCAATGTAAAGGCAACGACAGTTAGCACACACTTTTGCATTTTGGTTTGATAATGCTCAACCTAAACTGAATGTTAAACTAAATTGGAAATCAAAATTTTCGTCTCGCTATTGCGCTCCGATGCTGCTATAAAAATAGATCTCTGACTACTGACTATTGTAAACGATAAAACATCCCTTATATCCTGTGTCCTAGGTCCTCGCTATGCGAGATGGATGGTGGAGATGAGATCAGCTACTAAACAATGAATGTTTCAATAAATTATGCAACAAAAACCATCAATTAAACGTTCAAGAATTGGTCTAGGTATGGTACGTCTAAAATGCAATCGAAACACCTATCGGCTCCGAGTGATCTACATCCTAACCAGGCTCTGTCGTGCCTGTGTGCTGATTTTACTATACTGGAAAGGGAAAGCGAAGCATACGCTAGCAAATGCCCGGCTTACAGGATGTCCGTTTCGTAGACTTTGTTGGTGGTTTTGGTAAGGTGTGGTGGCAAGGTGCCGGTGTTTCCGTTCGCCCCGACCATACCACCGTCCATCGAGTTTGGCCCACCGGAGGAACTGTCGCTGCCACCGTCCTGATGTTCGACGTTGTTGGTCGTTGGTGGGGTGGCCGACTGGTCGAAGGGCATGCCAGCGTCACCACCTGCACCACCGCAAAGATTTTTCATCGAACCACTGACGGTCATGTTGTAGCCCATCTTGACCGGCAGGTTCGATTCACTGCCCGTCTTCTTGATATCGTGGTTCATCGTGGTCGGTGCAAGCGGTACGGCATTTTTGCTCATCTGCTGCAGCCGCTGGTACTGTTCCTGCAGTTGGCGCTGCTTCTTGAGCAGCTCCTGGTGGCGCAGCTCCAGCGCCAGCTGACGTTGCGAGTTGTCCGAGCATACGGACTCGCTGCCGGAATCGGTACCTTCGGAGGTGCGCTGTTGCTGCTCGCAATCGGACAGCGTTACGGCGGGCTGCTGGCCACGGTGATGCTGCGGCACGTGCGGACTGGTTGGGCTGGCCAGCGGACTGCGGGAGCTGGTGCGGGGTGGTGGCGGCGGGGGCACTCGCTTGTTGTTCACCTTCGACAGCAACTCGGCGTTGCGTTCCGGAACGGGCGGTTTGCCGGTCGTCGGACGGGTCGGTTGCGGTGGACTCGTGTCCGTATCCGAACCGCTCGGATACGAATGAAGCCGCCGGAGACCGACGTTCGAGGATACGGGTTCGGCGGGGTACAGTTGCGATTGGGAGATTTTAGTCGTGATGCTGTTTTGCAACGTTTGGGAACTATCGTCCGATGTGGAGTCGTCCGGTCGGTGCTGACAAACCAGAAATGGAGGAAAGGAACGAACGATAAGAAGGCTCCATGCAATTCGACAACTTGAAATCATTTCAAAGTAAGCACCGTAAAGATGGAAACATGTGAAACTGAGATTATATAATTAAGAAAACCAGAGAACTAAGAAAACCGAAAAGTAGAGATGGAAAAACGTCAAAGAAAAGAAAGTCCTAAATTAACACAAACTAGGGTAAAGAGTGGTAAGGTGAAATTTAAACATAAGAAGTAATAAAAAACTAAAGAAACTGAAAGAATTCAATGAAATGAGCACATTTTCTCAAGAAAAAAGAGAAAAGAACAAAAAAATCAATACAAACTTTAAAATGTAATAACAAATAACGAGAGGACGAAAAACGATCCAGATAATCAACTAGGTAAAAATTGTGAAACCAACGTAAGAAGAACATCAAATTGACACAAAACAAGCAGCGTCGTTTTACCTCGTTAACACCGTTCGGCGGTTTGGCAAAGGTTTGCAGCTCATCTAGCAAAGCATCGAGTGCGTTTTCTGGGGCGATTCCTCCACTGGCAACGACTGTCCCCAGACGGGGACTTGGGATTGGCTGCGTTCGTACGGTCGGCAACGCAGCGCCCCAGGTTTAGGTTGGGTTTTTGGAGGATTTCGTTGTACCGTGGCGTGGCAATATGAGCGAGCGATCGAACGAACGAACGCAGGATAACGCGAACAGTGCATACAGTTTGGTACGGATTGATTAATTTGAAATGTTGAAAAAATAGTATTTTCAGTAGAGAGAAAAAACAGAGAGAAAGAGAGAGAGAGACAGAGAGAAAGGCACAAAAATGGAAGAGATAAAGAGAAAATTTGTTTCTTTAAGTTTTATACAATTCGCTTGGGAATAAATATAGACACAGTGCTTTTTTCACAGAGCCATATATAATATGTATATAAATATATAAAAAAGGGAGGAAACAGCGCTAGCTAATAAAGGTAAACAGAAAAACCGGAAAAAAAATTATCGAAACCATAGGACAAAGACAAAAGAACTGAATCGAAAAACGTAACGGCTAACGATTGCTTCGAACTTTCTCTGTGTGATGGAAATTTCAATCATTACAGCTAATTGATTCCTAAATTTTAAATACAATTTTTTCAAACCGTCAAACCGTTCCCTGATTATGGAGTGACGGCGAGGGGATCCCAATCGACACACTCTACAGCTCCACAAGTCCAGCGGATTAGCGTTACGTGGTTGTTTAGTAAGCGAACATATGCAGGACAGTGGATCCAGCTATGGACATGGCTCAAAACACTTATCTCATACAACTGTACTACTTACTAGCTATGACGGTAATAAAAAAAACGAAATTAAAACCATAATTCGAGGATGGATATGCCAATGACGGGGAAGAAGGTTTGCAACTGTACGGCCATTTTTGGTTTTGTTTGTTTACCGAACTGGATGTCCGAATGGTACTGCCTGCGTTCGAATTTGAATATAGTGTTGCCGATATGGGGGTTGTTTCCAATATTTCCAATTGATTGTTTAGTAGTGTTTGGGGCGATTGTTGGCTAAGTAAATTAGCAAACATAAACACGGGGCATCAATTAAAATAAATCATCGCAGCACTTTGCTGCTTAGTAGTTCGGTCCTGTGTAGTGATCGTATACTTAGTATAGTACTAAGTGGAGACAAAACTTCAAAATGTAAGATAAGAATTGCAGCCAGCTCTCTTACTGCTACTCTATACGCTTCCTTTGGTTATTGGTTATTGTTTCTGAATAAAATAAAAACTCTATGAATGTTTGAATTAAAAAAGAGTAGAATTACTTTGGACTTGGAGTGGATTTAACCACTCAGTCCCGGGCAGTCTTAAGACAAAAACTCTTTGGACATGCCCTGCCTGGATACATTTTTTTTCTGAGCTTGGATATAGAAAAAAAAACATTGCTTCTGGTAACTGGTTAGCTTCTGAGGTCAGATGAGAGATTCGTCGATCGAAGATACACCCGACGGTGACGCTAAGATAGTTTCATAAGCGCCGTCAATTGGCGGATCAACCTAGGAGCGGAAGGAGCGACCACTCGGGACGCTCGTCGACGAGGGAAATCCTTGTTGGTGGAAGACTCTTGTTGGTCTTACTCACAAACGAGTCACAAATAGAGGGGCCTCAACTGCCATTCCGCTCGGGGCCTCCAAGATCCTTGATCCGCCACCTTGATCCTTGATGGCTTCATTCTAGATATGGAATTTTGTATCCAAATATCCTTCCAGTCAAGGATGAAGCTTCAAATGAAAGAACCCTCAAGAGAGAGAGAGAAGGAGAGAGACAGAAAAAAGGAGAACCTCAAAAGGTCTCGGCATGCCATTTCTAGCATTTGATAATACCGGTTGATCGATTCTGTCTTACTAGCCTTAATTACACCACGAAGTTGGATAGTCAGTCCTCACCACGTGGCAACGGTCCGGATGGGATTCGAACCCCGGTCCTCCCGTATGAACACCGGCGCCGTTCCATACACTTCAAATTTCATCCTGGATACCTCTCACTAACTTTATGCCACTTTATTAGATCATTTAGAAATCATTTCTTAAAACATAAATTCCTTTTTCAAATCCTTATTGGTGATGAGTTTAAACATGAGATAATAGGTAAAAGATCGATGGGTAGAACAGATGAAAAAGTAACCTCTTAAAAGTAATAATGCGCTGTGGTTGAGATTATTACAATGAAACAAAACTCAAGAACAAATGTACTTGAACAGCTTAGAAGTTTAGAACAGTCAATACATCGAGTAGAGGGTGGTGACAAACGTTGGTTCAATCAAAGGGTGAAGAAGGTGTTAACGAACGAACGGGCTCAACAGTACGATAACTATAGTGAGAAATACGTGAATGAGTAGTAATATTGTGTGTACGTGTCATGCATTATTTTCAAACTACAGTCCACTACTAACGATGTACTGTTGTGAGGGGTTCTGTGGCGGTGAATGAAACGTGTTTGTGTGTGTGAAGGAAGCAACAACAAGAGAAATTAAAAGACAGTTTCTTGTTCGCAGTTTTTTTTTCTTTCTGAAACCATTCCATAACCGGCAACTGAACGTGTAGAATAAACTAAAGAAAAAATACGTTACTGGTGATAGGGTATGGCAGCAAACTATACGGAACAGAAAACAAACTATCCACACTGCGATTTTTTAAGGCAGATGCCAATGGTTAAAGATGCGGCAAGGATACAAAAAGCATATGCATGGTGTTAGTAGTTAGACATTGCGTTTAGTTAGATTTGCTCATTTTCTCCATTTAGATGCAAGTTATCAGTTCTTATGTGTTTTTCTTTTTAATTTGTTGTTTTGGATTCGGAATCTTATGATGTACAGGTAAAACACATACTTGATGGAGTTCTGCAGGGATTGGTATTGGAATGTACAGACAACACAGCGATGGAACAATGGAAGTAGACGAAATGGACAACGAGATGGAACGAGCTCGTAGTGATTGTTTTAGGGGAAAATAAACAAAATAAATTTAGAGAAAAAAAAATCCAGAAGGAAAACATCCACCGCACAGCTTTCCCATTCCCAATCACAACACAAACACGTGTACACGCATCCATCCCACACACCGAACAACAGACACACTCACATCTTCTCACACGTGTACATAGTTAGGAATATTGTTGCGTGAAGCGTTTGTTACGATTGTTGCGAATGTTGCTTTGGTGGGTTTGCACTTGCACTTGCGACAATCTTTGCAGTATTTGTACGGTGCGATGCAGAAGATTTGAATTGACAGTTAGGAGGTGTGAGTTGGTGATGGTTTTGAGACATAATACCAAAGACCAAACAAATAGAACACAGAGAGAGAGAGAGTGAGAGAGACAGATAGAGAGAGAGAGAGAGTAGTTAAGTTTATTTTGTAGAACAAATATTGAGGAAAAACGAAAGCAAAACTTTTTAAATGAGAAAAAAAAACTTGCAAAAGGAAAGCTTCCGGGATTAATAATTAAAATAAAATAAAAAAAAAAACATAATGCACTAAAAGCGAGAAAAAATGTGTAATAAATGAAGCAAACCAATGTTCTTAAGATCATACAACAAAGAGGTTTAAAAGTTTAGAAAATATTAAAAAAAAAAAGAGAAGTAAATATCAATGTGTTTCCGAGTATGCTGCTACAAGAGAGCTTCGTGTTTGTGTGGTTGGAGTGAATTGCGAACAGATTTGAATGCAAGGTGTGGTGTGTGTGGTGCTTGTGTACTGCGCAGCAGATTCAATCACAAAACATAGATATTATGGGAGACCAATAAGAGACGTGGCAGTATAGAATAAATAGGCAAAAACTTTGTGTGTTGGTGGGTGGTAGAGAAGTAGAAGAGAACGATTGATTTTGGTGAGGAAGATTTTGATATGCAAAATTTTGGTTGCGTTTTTTTGCTTTGGTTGCTCTTTTCTTATCATTACGGGACATTCGTGAAACAAACGTTGAGTTTGAGGAGTACAAAAACAAAAGGTAACGAGAGGAGTAGAAAGAAATATTACATATGCGTCGAAAGAACAAAAATGGAAGAAACTATTGTTTGTTTGCTTTTTTTTGTTTGTTTGTTTGGTTGTTGATTATTTAAGTAGGAGCGTAATTTACTCAGTGATCGCCTCTTTGAAGTTAGAACTCCATCGCCAGTTGAACTATAAAACACAAAATTATATGAATGCACATTTTAGCATCGATTCTTCACGCAAAACTGTGATGTAGGGGGGAGGGGGGGAGGGGGGGCTGGTCGCGGAATTTAATTGTGGGTAGGAACACAGGGATGATCATGGTGTGGTGGTGATGGGTAAGATAGAGGGGGGGAAACATTTCTCTTTACAACAATTCGATCAGATCGCGTTCCCTGGTGGTGCGGGATCGCGGACGGAGCAAATGGGAAACGGCTTTGATGACTCACAGAATGAAGGACACAGAGAGACAAGCGCACAAGTGATTATTGGCACAGGAAGGAAGATAAGAAAGGAAACCCGAACCTGACCGAAACAAATTGGTTTGGTGTGGATGATAGCATGATGAAGAAGAAGAAGTGTTGTTTGGAGGAGTTGGCCGATTAATGCTTGGGAAGCAAACACAGGAAGGTTCCAAGGTATGCGGCTAGTGAGTTTGTAGCACGGAGTTTAGTACAGTTTCTAGTTTATACGGTTCGAATTAGTTATTGTGGATTATTATTTTCGGTAAAATATAAATTGCATCAAGCATGAGACGCTATAGAAGAAAACGGAAGAAAAAAAAAAACTCAAGTGAACGCATCATAAAACTCAGGAACAAAACGGCTGATCGAATGTACAGTATAAATATAAAGTGTGCCAGAAATATATAGATGGGTAAAATGGTGAAATCGTGAGAAATGGAAGGGTAGAAACGGAAGGGATCGATTAAAACAAATAAAAAAAAACTCCAGTTTGGTACAGTTGGCTTCATTGTTGGGTTCCAATAGGCATGCACTTTCCCTTTCGCAATGTTATTTGTTCGGTTAGAAGCAATGTTTGATTTGAATACGATGATTTTACATTACGGCATGTATTTTTTTTTTTACTTTGCTAAATTCTGGATTTGGTTTCTTATGTTTTCATGTGAAGTAAATACCAACCACAAAAGTACATACAAAACAACGAAATAATATAAATCGTTTACACAATCAGGAAAATGTACGATGAATAGTTGAAATGACACTAGTCATGAAGATTAGGCGATTACTTTTTACACAAATTTATGCATTATGCTCAGCTTGGTAGAAGTAAAGGTATAAACAGAATGTAAAAATCAAAAGAAAGTAATGTTGTTGGTTGTAGTGGAGGGAAAGCACTGTGGTACATTAGGAATCGCTGGAGGTTTACATTAGCATTGCCTCAATCCAGTACTGCACACTAGTCCGTACACAGTGTAGATAAGTATATTGTCCGGTAACTTCTCTCCTATACAATCAAACGTGCCAGATGGGGCACAGAGCTACGAATCTTAATATTTGCAGAAAAATTTGCAAACCATTTTAAGGATAGTTTCGTTTAAGACGCTGTCTTTTAGTTTACCTAACCACAAGATGCTACAAGGACGAGTAAAGAAACTTGAAAATCAAAACTACACATACAAGTTCAAATTAATCGTTTAAGTAAAATCAATTACTGAAGGTAGAGTAACAATATTCATGCTAATGTCCAACAATGCAGCACGGATGGTTTTTTTCCCTAGTGTCCAATCGAATCTTTTTGAATAAATGATAGTGCGGACAAGTGGATAGTGTCGTTTAACAAAAAATACAATACACTGAGTAGTGTACAACGTAATTTATCCTATAAAAATCCTTACATTTATAACAACTAAAAGTACTAACTGGGCGAGAAGTACAAACTAAATTATATGAAAATTTTACCAAATCTAAACTCCTTACGGAGTGAAGTAGTCATCTACAACATCTAGCGCAAAACACGCTCAAATACCCCAATTTGTTGCTACTTTAAAGCTGTGCAACAAATGCACAGCACATTGTTGTGTGCTGTAATTTGGAAATTATAAAAATATTTATACATACACCAGGAGTTAGCCAAGCAGTTCTGATAGTGGCAACAGAAGACAGGCAGGGCGTGAGTAAAATTAAATAATTATCAAACAGCTAGAAGAAGCACCACAAATAACTCATTTACAAAGACAACTCTGGTCATATGTTTCAAACTCAACGGAACATAACAGAGCTACTAAATTGACTTTTGAATAAGTAGAATATTCATGCCCTCAATCAAATCCACAGGGGAATCTTTCAAATGTGATCTTTTCATACACTACATATCTTTCTCTTTGTACTACATATCCATTAAGAGCTGAAGTTATTTGTTACAAGTAGTGGTCTTTGGCGCGATAGCATCAGAGTTTTGCTTATTTGAATTAGCCCTAATAACAAAAAAAAAAAATTAAACTGACTTTCACATACTTTGAAAATTGACGCAGAATCCACAGAATAGTAACGAAAACAGCAGTTGCACATCTGTTACCCGGTGTACTACATACAAACACAAAAGCCTGACGCACTACCGAGAATCTTTGCTGAATTGTTAGAAATTAGCATACAAAGTCTGACAAGACAAATCGAGACAGATAAACAGACAGGCAAGCAGGCTGAGAAAGTGAGAGATAAGGGGATACCAAGGGGGACTAATTTAGGAGGATCGGTTCCAAAAATACCATACTAAGCAGCGAGCGAGTATGAGAGAGAGAGAGAGACAGAGAGATAGTAAAGCAAACTCAAAATCGAAAGAAATAGAAAATAGAGAAAAAACCGGGTGGAAAACGAAAAACCATGAACCAAACAACAAATCATGGTATTTGTTCGAATGGTATTATTAACTAGACTTGGTTTTTATTGGCTATTGTTGCTTGTATTTAGTTTGTTAAGATAAGGGATAGAAGAGTGTTGCTAGTATAGGTAGAATAGCAAGTAGTAGCGTGTGCAAAAAAATTTACCTTATTCACGTTGTTGTGTGTTTCCGGCGGTTTGATCGCTTCATCCGTGCCCGCCGTGTCCGGTATTGGTAACCGTTGCTCCTGTACGCTTGCAAGTCTTTGGCAAGAAAAGATGGTAAAATAAGAAAAATCAACACAATTGTGTGACTGTAACCTGCTAGAAGTTACAAAGCCACAAGCGAACGATCTCAATACCTTTTGAGCGTTACCAGTGTGCCGGTTAATTTTTTACACCGTCTTAACGCATTTTCCAACCGATCGGGTTCATCCTTGAGAAATGCTTCCTCCCGACAAACGTGCTCCATTTCGTTGGAGATGAGATTTCGTAACCCTTGCTGTAAGACGGGGAAGCGCATTTTCAGCTCGGCAACGGTTTTACTGCAAAAAAAAAACAAAAGGCGCAATGGTGGTTTAGATCGTTTGGACCCTACCCAACTGGAAGCACTCTGCTAGTAGTACCTCGCACGGCTAAGAACTAGCGCCATATCTTCAACGGCAACCATGTTGACACGGGTTCGTCTGTTGATGACTTCGCCGCGTAAACCTTCCACCGATGATTCCAGATCGGCCAGATCCTTTTCCAATCGAATCACCTCTTGTTTGTAGATTTCTTCCTCTCTTGTAAGATTTGTCTAGAATAAGTTAACGAACGCGTGGAGTTTTACATCCCCTTAACAACGGCAAGTTTCACACCTTACGAGCTGCACTTACCCGCTCCTTATCGCCTTGTCCCCAAACGAAGCCCGAGTTGGAGAGCAGGGTGGCGCGTATTCTCATGAACGTATCCTTAATGTCCTCCCGCACAGCGACCGCCTGGGTTTGCGTCAGTCGACGCAGTGTGCGAACCTCCGTCCGCAGATCCATCGCTTTCTTCTGTAAGCCACGCAGTTGATTATACACTTCCGGGGCAAGTGTTAGGTCGGTGCGGTACTGATTTCCCGCAATCATCACCAGCGGCTTCGGAGGTGGTGGTGGTTTTAGTCGATCTCGTTCTAAATTAAGAACCATAAATGCGCACATTAGTAAACAAACTAGGTCTGGTTGTAATGGTCCAGCTACACCTACCCTGTGATGAGGTTCTTGGCAATGTTGAGGATTTAATCGCCGGCTTAGGAGGCTTTGTGTCTGCTGCAAACGAAAGCAGATGTAGATGTGCACAGCACACTGTAAGTAACAGCATAATTTCTGAGTGCAATGGCAATGGTACGCACCGGAATGTTGTGGGCTGTGAGATTTTGGCACACCTTGAATGTCGTCACTGAAGGAAACAGATTTTTCAAACGAAACCGATTTATCTGTGAATAAAATTAAACAAACCACGAAGGATGATTAACTGCCAGTGACAGTGGCGACACACGTCAACAATTAGGAGGACGAGAGATAGATAGCTGCTAGTGGGGATTTAAAAAGATGGGATGTTGACTTAACATTCTCTTTCGTCCGGATAGCACATGAGCGCATGTGAGTCGTTCGATACTGTTCCCATTAAATAGTTAAAAAATTAGTTGCAAAAATTGTTTTCAAATTTATAATTTTCTAAATCGTAATTGCTTATGCTGCGTAAACCATGCTATGTAATCCAATTCGAAAAACAAAACCACGGTTTTAGCAGGTTCTCGGAACTGTAAAGTTAAGAAATGTATAACAGCAAATAGGAGCTATTTACAGAAGCTTTCGTAATATGTACATTACACTAAGGGCATACACACCCTCTACTACTGTTATGCACAGTTAACTGCTAGGCCGTAATTAGTTCGATGATAGTTCGTTCTGATGATCAAGTACATTCGTACATTCTACAAAGCGCGCCAATCTTGCGGATTTCTAATGTAACGGCTGACCATTACCACCACTACCTATGCTAATTAAATCGAATGATGTATAAGAATAGGCAATCAATATTAATGTTTTTGTACATTCGCTTAAACACTAACATAGAATAAAACGAAACAGGACTAAGATCTAAGGCGCTCTAAAAAAACAATACACATTTATCTCTACACTATTCGCTTCGAATGGAACAAGAAATGGACAAAGCCGAACGACATTAGATTGCTGAGCGAGTAAGAAAACAAAATGAGCTATGTAGATGGTCAATGGAAGCAGGATGGTAATACGGGTGAGTCTCACAGACAGGAAGCTGTAAATTGTCACAGCTGGGGCATGGGGCATGTGGGTTTGTGGATCGTACAGAGAGGATATTTTGCTTCTGTCAGGAAAAACATGGGCATATTTTTTTGCATTAGAACAGAACTTACGACATGTTGATTTTCCCAATTTTGGTGGTTTTTCGCGCGTGCAAACTGTACCATCTCCAGTAGCTTCAGCTAAATGATCAGTGTGTGTGTGAGTGTGTGTGTGTGTGTTAGTTCAGTGTGATTGTGTGACGGAATGAGGATTGGTTTGGAAAGTAAAATATACATATACGTAAATACATATGCTGATGAGCGAACTGATGACTGCAGAAAGAGATTATTTGGTGAGATGATGATGATGATAAAAACTGTTCCAAACATCTTTCGTATGGCGCACCACCCCGCGGCATGATTGATCGACATGAGAAAGCATTTCAAGAAACTATAATTCATTCTTAGTATCAAACATTATTAAATTGGCAACACTGCACACAAACTGTTACGAATTGGTTCAAAACTTGCGCTCAAACTATCTGTACACTGAGGAGGTTTTGCTTGTGAAGTAACTGATAAATATGACTACGTAATTACTTAATTTCTTTTCACAACAATACTTTTTCCTGACGGAGTTGATCGTTCCACAGCATTTAAAAAAAATTAAGACAAATCAATCACTTTGCTAATATTATCCAATCCATAAAAAATTACCATAAAAAACGAGAAAAAAAATATTTCGACACTCTAATTAATGTTATAACGACTAGCCAATGGTTTCGAAAGTATAATAAAAATCAATTAAAATACCACCAAACTCACAACCATACAACCAAACCAAACCAGAACGCAAGAAACCAAATGCCAAAGCTATCAATGTATGCAAAAAACTGGTCCAACACACACGTACAAGCATATAATATGATGAAAGAAAAACATTGTTGTTTTTGTTATCTGAGTTCAATCAACATAATTGTTCAACGTATGCAAAGCTACGAGAAGGAGCCCACGAAACCGTTGCCGATTCGGCAATAATAGTCACCGTGACTGCCCAAAAATTGGAATGTTGTAACGATCGGTTCAAAGAAAAAACGGAATCAAAAATGAAATCCGCACCGGGAACGGCCGCCCTCACATACCGTTACGATATTGTCCAGGGATGTTTAGAATATTGGGGTTGTTGTTAACTAGCGGTAGTTGAGGATTTTGTGTGAGTGCTTTCTGCACCAGCCCGGTAAGGTTGGCCAGCTGGCGCTCCATGTGCTCGACCCGTATTCTGTGGAGGTCTTCCGATCTGTATTTGGATGAGAGGGAGGAAGAATGAAACAAGGGAATCATTAATATAAGTAAGTGTAGCAAGTAATAAGAAATTATGTTTTTTTTACAATATCTAAATCGTACCACAATCACAATTTTTGGTGGTAATTTATCATGCTATAATTTTGCTATAAAAATACATTGTTTGAACCAAGAACCAAGATTGTACGGAACAAGTATGTGGTAAAGTAAAAATTCACAAGTTTAACAGTGAGCTGTAGACAGAAGCTGTTTTAAGCTAGCGACGAGGAAACGCGACAAGTGTAATAGAAAATTTTCGCACGCGTTACGCTCCAGTTCCTCGCATAACATCCTTCCCTCTAGAGACAGTCGCAGCGGAACGAGTTGCAATGACAGTGAAACCTTTAGTCGGCGCGCAACGATGGCAAGCAAGCAGGCTCTGTTGCTGCATTTCATTACCAACTTTGTGGCCAAGAAGACCTCGCCTTTAACGCACGACTTTGCCGCAGAAACCGAAAAAAAGCTTACCCCTACACTGCAAAGAATACTTTTTAAATGGCCCCGCAGTTCGTTCGCCGGCATGGCCAACGATTGTTTTTTGCCTTTACCGCGCGGCACCTGGTAGTGATGGTGGTGATTACTTTGAGTGAAGTTGTTTCCGCACGCAACGATAACGTCACCGATAGCATACTGTACGATGGCCGGTCGAAGTGGAACGATTATCGGTATCTGGAGGGCCTACCGCTGGAACAGTTGCTTCTGCTGCAACGGAGAGTCGGTGAGCTGCGGAACAGCTTCCTTTTCAACGCCACCGATGATGAGCCGGAGGCAGAAACGCGGGAAATGCCTCAGGGTGAGAGCGGTGGCCAAAACGAACGTGGTTCGCATATGTTCGCAGCGCCACTCAAGATGCAAAACACTGTGGATAGGTAAGAGACCAGCGAATGGTTTGCTAGTGTGCAAGTGAAGAATATAAAACTCAACAATTTACAGCCCGTTTTTATATTCTACCTTGTGACACAGGAGGTCCTCCGTTGAGCCGTGGAACTCGAAACCGTCCAAGGTTCAAACAATATTTCAAATCAGCATCACGGGCCTAGCATTTTTGGCATTTGCCGGATACCTGCTGTGTATGATCGTACAGGCGATCAAGAGCAAAGGTGCTTGAGGGGGGGGGGGGGGGGGGGGGCTAGATTTATTATTCGTTTCTGCCTGTTAACAAGCTTCATCCATTTTTAGGAACGACCTACTACCATCCTACGATCACTGGTTCGGCGACGCTAGCATCGGTGCTGAAAAAGCGTAAACCATTCATGCGCCGCAAGCGTGATCTGACCTACATCACACCGCTGGATGCGTATGATGCTGAGCAATTGCACCAGATGCTCATTGCATTTGCTGAGGGGTATGCGAACGGTCCCGGAAGCTGATTTATTCGCAACCTAACTAGAATGAGGATGCGCTCGAGGATGGTGGCACCGCAACAACTCACCTGGTATGATCGTACATTTGGTTTGGTGGCACTCGTGGAATTCGTCCAACATTTTTCACTCCATACATGGCGTACTGATCATCCGCGATCGATATATCCCTGTGCGTGTGGAAAGATTCGTTTTAAATAAAATCATATGAAACATGGATGGAAAGTTCGAGCAGCTCTGTACCCTTGCTCTTCGTCGATAATCGGTGTTACGGTCGTGGAACGTGTACCGTATTGGCTATAGTAAGGCTCTTCGTACGCTCCCCGCGATGCTCCACTTCGTTCCGGCGAACTCATGTATCCATCTGTGTGGTGAGTAAGAACACGGTTCGATGAAGATAGCGTCAACCGAATTTTGTCAAAGCCTCACCTGGAATGTTGTACAGCTGCTCGGTAGTGTATGGCATCGGTCCCGCAATGTTGCCCCGCGAACCGTACGAACGAATCGGTTTCGATGCTACTCCTGTGGGCATAAGCGTGATAAAGTTGCATAATCTGGTGATGCTTCTCCATCGCTCGATTGACTTACCTATTGCTCCCTTGGTTCTGTCCGAATACATGCCTCTAGGTAGCGTTTGAGTGGTTCCAACATAATATGGTGTTTTTGTGGGTTGCTGGAAGGGAAAGGGATAAAGTGCACCGAAAAACAAAAATTAATAAAAAATCTCAAACTGAGAATATTATTTTCGAAAGAGATCGCCATAGAATGTGAGTTGATAGAATATTTACTTAATTCCTCTACATTTCATCAGCAGTTTCTGCTCACCGAGCATCGTTAGTGGTTGAAACAATTCAACGGACCGTGGGACATGACAAAATTCCGCCACTCCAACATATGACGGTCACAGTTTCATGAGCAACACAGTAATGTGCTGCGCAGCTTGCTGGCCAGCGCACTAAGAGATAGTATGCATCATGCTTTACGAGCCACTTATGGGGCTATTACGTACGCCCCATCGTACGCGAACTCTCCGCGCTCTATAATCCTTTCACGTTTTCTGTCCCGCCCCGCGGTGCTGCCCCCCGTCATTCAAAGGAAGTCGGCCGGTAAACGGAGCTCCCGTTACAATATAAACTTCACCCGTGCCCACCACCAACCAGAGCAGCAGCAGCAGGGAACCGTGACGAAACTCGCTCCGGTGATAGTTTGCAGTATTTTTTTTTGCACCGTCGTTGTTTTTGATATGGCCTCACTCACGTTACTGAAGGCCAGTATTAATTGCCCGACGCTTTGCCCCATCAGGTGGCCAAATGGCGATGAATTAGGGAACAGCGCAGATCGAGAGACGGCTTGCTGCAGCATCGCGTGCGCTGGCGGCAATGGAAAGAAAGTAAAATCTTTGATCCAAAAATTAGGCCACCCAGCATATTTCGCAAGTGTTTTGTTGGAGCGGCTCGAAATCTCATCAACCGAAACCCCGCACCGCAGAGAATGGTGGCCAGCTGGAGATGAAAAGTGAAATGCTTTGAACCGCGTCTCGAAACGTGACAAGTTTACGATCATCGACATCTTCACCGCGATCCGTCGATCGTTCCGGTCGCATTGTCGCACTGACCGACCGTTCGAATGAGTTACGTGAGACCGCGCTCTGTAGGGCAGCTTCTATGCTCGACCCAAATAGTGGTCTGGTGGGCCCTTGCATCGATGATGGAAGCACAAGTGCATCAGGCAATGTATTGATGCGTTCGCAACACGCCTTCTTTCCTCGCTTAATTGAATTGTTTCCATTTGAACCCCGATCGCAATCGTTTCATCATTCGACAGCACGGTGAGATGTTAATCGACTTCAGCGGCACGCCACGCCATCACCATTTCTCCTCCTTTACTCATTAGCTGCTTCCGGCTCGTTAGCCTGCCGGAGGAACATCTCGATCCGAGTTGTCCGACCGATTGGCATAAACTCTCGACGAAATTAACAATGTTTCGGATTCATATTTTGTGCTTCTCTTCCTGCAAAGCATGCAGTGGCGCATAAGTGGCGCTCGGCGGATGCATTCGACAACTGTGGAACTGTTATGCCGATTGCATAACAGCGATTGGGGTTTTTTGTCTTTCATCGAAACATCTCGGAGCGAACAACGCCCAACCCGGCCATCTAGCTATCCCCGATTCGCACCTCCCAGTTATTGCCTTTTACCGGCCATTCTTCCAAACGAGACTCGTGGACGCGATTGTGTTGGACATCAAACTCAAACGGCCAATTTCACCCGAACGATCCAGAGGTCTGATCGGCATGTTTTGCCTGCTATTCAGGTAGGTGAGTGCTGCTGTTATGTATCATTTCTCGTCCCCGAGCCGTCCCCACCGTGGCGCTGGTGTTACTGAACACGAGGCGGCTACACTGTACCGTTTGCACCGGGTGGGTTCGCGAGCCTTCCCCAGATGCAACAGGGTGTAGCTAAAATCCCCGCGGTCCGGACCGACTGCGCCAACCAAAGAAGGTAGTTGTATGTGACTAAGTGGTCTCCTGGTAGGCGCACAGCTGCTGCAGTATGGGACGGTGATTGATTTTTTCACTCACGCCCACTCCTCAATGCCACCAACAAATTGAAATATTGATAATTATTTTATGATAGCTTGGCGCGGGACGCGTTCCCTTCGGCGGCAATTATTGGCAGCGTGGGGCAGGCAACAATGCACAGCCTGGAGATTGTGTTGGAGCTTTGGAAAGAAGCTTTAGATGCATTAAACCGATTCCATTAGACGCAACGGATATCTTACAACTAAATAATACTTTGATAGAGGTCAGGCCTAAGCTGATCTCGAAAAAGCGAGTCAAGGGCAAACGGCGAAGTAAGAGTCTGTTCAAGTCGGATGTAATCTACACACTGTAAGAACAACAAAAAAGGGGGGTTGAAATGTGTTTTAATCGAGTCCTTGCGGCACATTAACGCGTTCAGGGAAAAAGTGATATTGCGCCAATAAGAACATGTTACGGTTACTCACTCACCAACAGCCACAAGTTACCAGTCAATTGTTAGAGCGATAAATAAATTGTTCACATTTCATTATGATTATGGTCAGTGGCAATCAATTTTAACTCCAGCACACACAATTGCCAACAACGGCCGGTCTGTGCCATGTGTGTGCCAATCTTATGCAAAGTTCGCACGAACTCCGAACGGTTGTTACAGCACGCGGTGTTAAAGTGACGATGTACAACAACCGAACCGCTAGTACCATTTAATTGCAACCCCTGCCGGCTGGCTGTCTGTCTGTCCTATCGCGTCCAGCCTATAAAACAAAAGTGAAGCTAGGAAGGAAAACTGTACCCATCGGCTGGTGGACCCATTTCTTTGTACCCGGCGTCCGTTTAGCTCGCACAAAAAAAAAGGCCGGCATTATTACATGGACCGGCGGTCATTAGAGCAAACCACACACAGCACGGCTGCAATGCTTAGAAACAAAAACCAAACCAAACCGAAAAAAAAAAAACAAATCCATACAAACGGCGTCCCAAATCTGGGGAAGGTGGCTGGGGTTGAGGTTGATGGTTGGTCGAAAGCAGGAATATGCTGTTCGACGACGATCGACGATTTTTGGCCGAGGCTTCCACTTCCCTCGAACTCGAACGAAGTTGAAGAATTACAAAAACAACGCTGGGTAGGGAGCGCGCGCAAAAGTTGGCGCGTAAGCCTCGTGCGCTCAACTGTCCACCGTCAAGCGTCAGTTGCAGTTCGGGCTCGGTATTGTAAGGTGTTCCAATCGTCCGGTAATCGGTGAACCGGCGCATAGCCGCGTGATCCTCGTGGCGCATACGAGAGTGTTTGATGTTGAACAGTTTATCGATCGTCTGTGGATCGTGCGAAGCGGACTTCCTCGAGCTGATGTCATTGGAGGGCTGACTGTTTTAACGCTGTTTTTGGTGTGCATTTGAAAGTTAGCCTTTGGCGTGATATTGTGTGACTCCTGTTTTGTGTCCTGGACTGGGTTGTAGTGAGAAAACAGAAAAAAAAAAAACTATGGCCGCTCGGATGTCTTTACACGTCGGGGTGGGTGTTGCAGTGGCGACTTGCACACTGTTCACGATCGTTTCGGCACTTCCGCAACAGACAGTGACCACCTACCACGGAAATCTGTACCCATCGCTGGGAACGTCCGTGGTCGGCAGTGCACCGAAGCTAGTGCTTCCGGATTCTAGCTCGTCCGAGGAACGTATTCTTGCAGGATCGGACGATTTCTTGGCGTCGTTTTCATCCAGCGGTGAGGTAAGTAGCGCCTACTACGTAAGACGTCACCTGTGGTGCCTGAGGCTCTCATGCAATTTCTGATCACGATAGTAAACGATCAAATCGATACTGTCTCGAGCATACCCATAAGACGATAGGCCCAAACGAATTACGCGTGCACCTATCAGGCTGACAGGTCTCGCAGCTACTCTCCTCGCCTGTCCCTAACTTCCAGCTAAAAATCACAGTTTACGATCTACCAGCCTGCCAGCACACGCAAGTACAGATTAATCTGCAGCGATGAAAGCAGTGTAAAGAAGGAGCCCCATGCCTTCTGTGCGTCTGGCAGGCGGTAATGCAAAACAACGCGGTAAAAACAATGATGTAATTCTGTGCGCGGCAACGACACACATGTCGCAGCCAGACTCAACATCCCCTTCGCACGGGGGGGGGGGGGGGGGGGGTTGCGGACGCAGTTTTGTAATGCGCCTGCAATCTCAAAAACCCGTCCAGAGCATGCGTGGTTGTACTGGGCTCGCGCACCTCACTGTAACATATTAGCTGGATGTCGCAAGGAACATCACCGCGGCGCATCGCATGTCGCGCAGATGCCAGGCCTTCGCAATCATGTCTCAACACACCAGGCACGGCCATGCACCCACACTCACCCAGGCCAAACATACGAACAAGTGTGCAAAAAATTAGTAGAGCACGTATAATGCACCAGTGCTGTTTGGGCGAAATTACTCGGACGGAAATATTATTCATGTTTCCAATGTTTCTGCCACTGTTGACCCCTTTGCAATTGCGCGTCCAAAATCAAATTGATCAAATGCGAAATCCGAAGCCAATTTGAGTTTGAAGTCTTTCGGTAACACCAGCCTAGGGGTGATGGTAATTAATTCGCGTAATGGTTAAATGGTGGAATCGAAGAAAGAAAACGCATGATTTTGTAAACTTTCCACTTACACTTGCCAATAGAAATTGCCTTCATTATCGTCCGGTGCCCTCCTCTCCGGAGGTTGGTTTTCCCAAGCGGTCGCGTCATGCCGCCACCACCACCACCGCTGCCGCTTTTTTTTCCTTATTTGATTTATTAGTGTCTAATCGACTGTAACGCAGGTTTAATACGTAAAACCCCTTGTACCGTAAACCCGCCATCAATCGGGTAGCAAAGATACATGATCTAACAACGGCAAGTAACAAAGTTTGGCATTAAAAAAGACATTAGATATTTGATCGGTGATCTGCGTTTCAATTGCACTTTGCTGGGTAAAGTTACTAAAGAGCCCATGCCGGTGGGTACATTCACATCTTACGATAGAAAGATTGAGCAGTTGATTGATTCCGCGTCCAGTAACTCGTTTCTTGTACAATTCATCAGCACTCCCAGCATATCAGACTGCGTTCAACATTTAATCTACCCACCTACAGCTATGTAGATCAGAAAAAGGCCACAAAATCAAGCTCCACAAAAGCTGGCCACTAGACAACACTGCTCAAGGACAACTGGGCACTGGGACATACCGACGTCCGTGCGCTTAACCTTCGTCTGAGCCGGGAGGGCGGTTGATAATAAGAATTCACTGGCGTCATAAATCCGACACAAAGGAAAGGCAGCAACAAAATAAAACGGCCGCTACATATCCTTGAGAAATCCTACCCCTCCTAGCAGCAACCCGGACTTACAGCAAACCTGACAGACTTCTTGATACGAACGCGTTCCAAAGAACTGGTCCAAGAACCAAACCCAGATTGCGTTACAAAGGATTTGCATTGTATTGGCATGAACTAGATCTGTACGAATGGCACAGTTTCTAGTCGTCGTCCCACGTAGCACCAGCACCGCTTGTTGTGTCATTTGCCAAAGTTCAATCTACAAACCGACACAAGCTGCGTTACCTGCGTTTGCGCAAAACTGATTAGGTTTTTGTGGTTTCTTAAGAAACATTTACGAAGGTTTCTCCGAGCAATAATAGAACATGGCGAATTTCTTAACACACCACCCCGCAACTGAAGGACACCTTCGCTAATGATGCCGCGGATCGTTTCGTTAGTGGGTGTTTGGAAGAAGAGGAAGAAAAAGAACGCGCACATGGCAATCAACGCAACCAAAATAGATCTGCTACTTGACTCACATGTGACCTGCGCAATATGTTGCGTGTGGTCGGGAGGAAAGCTTTCCTCTCGAAAGTTCCGCAGTTCATGAGGAACACCAGCTGACCTTCGGGGCGAAAAAACAGGGGTTGACTAGAAAAAATTTGTTTACACCAGCCTGATGAGGGTTTGCGTTTCGGCCATGACGTAATCTTTCGCTAACGTCGATCGATTAGCCAAAACATGTTTACATCTGTAGTCATTTTCGTCCTTGGTTGGTTTATTACCAAAACATTTAAATTGAGTTTAAAGACAGATCACACTCGTCTAGTAGGCAAGAAATGCGCGATCTAACAGACAGACAGCAAGCCTGAGCACGTATCTTTAACTTATTTATCCAACATTTGCAGGATACCTGCAGCTTCGAGAAGTATGCGTTCGATCACGACGGTACGGTGAAGTACGGTAACAAGCTGCCAGCCCTCTCCCAGTTCACGCTGTGCATGTGGATGCGATTTACCAATCATACCGGCGACCACACGATCCTCACCTACTCCGGTAAGTATCGACCTCAACAACCCGTAACCTGATTCATTTGCTCGCAACGCAACTCGAGGTGATTGATTTGAATGCAGCCACTGCCCAAAGTGCATCCAACGCTTAATCTCCTTCAACTGGGCTTCCTTGCGCGCAGGTGTCCTCAGCTGCATAATAAGTGGCGCACAGCTTGCTCTCGTTATGACACGTTATGCCGGGCTATAGTCAATAGGTTGGCTAGCTCCCTCGTAAACATTCCATCGACGCACGGTGAATGTACGCAGCCAAAGCATCGGCCAATTCGATCGTCTTTCGCATAGCGAACGGAATTTACTGTGGCGATCGACTATTTCGACGTAAAACGCAACGTGATACGTGAAACCGTAGCACCTTTCGCTCTCGGCGAGCAAGCTAGTGACGACGGGGTGCCAGCCAACGTTACTCGTTGCGTTCCACATAATAATGTCCTACTGAACTACCGACAGACTTTAATCGTCTTACGCACGTTCGACGACGAGAGCACACACACACACACACACTAGCCAGCATCCAGTAACGATTGGGTATTATCTTGTTCTATCTCCCCCATGCCATGCGAAATCCTTCATCCACGGTCCTTTCGCTTCGACACGACGGCGTCGCGAAACAGCGGAAGATGAACCACGCGAAATACAGCTCTGGATTTCCAACAACATGGGCATGAGCTTCATCAGTCTGGCCGTTCATGGCCAATCACTCTTCAGGTAGGTAGTGGAAAGGCAACCACCAACAAACCAACCAAATACCCCAACTTGCCGAACAAATGCAATTTTATGTAATCTTACCGGCGCGCGCTCACCAATAATGTAACGACCTCCAGAAAACTCTCCAAGGAACTCACGAAAGCGAATATTATTATCTCACTTGACCGAAACGTAAAAACAGGTTGAACTATCCTTTCAAAATGCGAAAGTGGCACCACGCGTGTGCATCGTGGAACGGTAAGACCGGCGAATGGCAACTGTGGATCAAATCGGAACGCGTCGGGCGCGGATTCCACAACCGGGTAAGTGAAGCGGTTCGGGCCCAGCCTTGAGATACTTTTTTTTTTTTCGTCGAGTGCCCAGTACGCGTGCGCGATCTCGCGATCGTGAGGCGGACTAGTTCTGGACACAGACAGATAGACAGCAAAACACCCGCCCCGATAAACAATCTCCGCTTCTTTTCTCCGAACAAATGCGCAACGATGACGATTGGTGATGGTTAAATCGACGGATGGAAATTGGAACGCCCCGCTCCCGCCACTACCTTCCTCACAGCTGGTAAATTACGAAATCAAACCCTACGGTACGCTGTTCTCCGGTGGTCCATCCATTACCGGGCCCACCGACATCGGGCTGCACTTCGAGCTGACGGCGATCCAGATGTACAAGGTGGCGCTGAGCGCAGGAAAGGCACACCGCGACCACAAACATCACCATGTGCACCATTTCGATCATAATGGCGGCGAGGTTACGTCTACCACTCCGCGGACCCAGGTGCCGGTAAGTCGTTTGCTTCCTTTTCTATTCAACACCGCACCGCTTCTTCGGCGTTTGCCGGGGCATCTCGCCCAACTTTGGAGACACTAATTAAAGCACCGTCTTTTGCGTCCGCTCTTTTCGCACTGCTCGTTAGCCTTCACCCCAACCGGCGAACCCGCTGCTGGCCAATGGACAGATTCCAACGCGCGTCAAAATTAATCTCGCCACAAACGGGGCCCAACAGAACAGTGGCTCGCTCGGTATTCCGACCAAGGGTCTGCCGTCGCAGCTCGTCGGTGGATTTACTCCGTCGATCGGTAACGGGCCTACCGTTACGACCAACTTCGTCAACGGTCAGTTCAGCACCGGGGTCCGCTTCCTCCAGGAGCAGCTAGTTTCAAACAACGTGATCGGTCCGTTCCCGCGTTCGAGCAGTTCGGTGGGAGGATCTTCCACCGGCACGTTTACGTTCCCCGATAGCAGCAGTAGCGAGCTGGCCGGTCCATCGTCATCTAGCGGTGCGTACTCCATCGTGCAGCTGCCCTCCGACACGTCGCCGCGCAAACTTTTCAAGCGTCAAACGGCGGCGAACACGGCTGCCAAGGTCGACAAGACCGGTGGCGCAACGGAAACCAAAACCAAGCGCGAACTTATCCAGTTGCAGGACGGTTCGCTACTGCAGAGCTCCGAGTACATATTCGACGGACTGGCCGAGTTCGGACTGCCCGATTTCAAGAACAAACTGGGTCGCGAAACAGACATTGAGGATGAAATTCGGGAGCACGATAAGGAACCGGCGGAGGAGGAGGTGCGTGCCGTCATGAACATCTGCTCCAAGTGTGCACCGGAACCGTTCGCTAAGGCGCTCGTGTTCGCGTGGAAGGATGCAACGACGGAATTGGGTGGCGCACTGTCGGCTAAGGCGTCCTCTCACTGTGGCCATTTCTAAACCCTTGGCAAGGGATGTCCGCAGCCGAGAGGAAGGAACGCTCGCAGAACCGTAAACCGTTTAATGTAAACAGTATGGATATTTAAATACCTCAAACCGTACATTATTAGTGTATTTTATGAAGCCATAGCCCCCCCAAGTGTGCGAGGTGTACAAGTGATGTATGAATAAAAGTAATAAATGTATTATACCAATCGAATTCGTTTGCTCACCTTGCTTTTGTGAATGTGCTGATGTTGATATTCGGAGTCAAATTCCGGTTCGCTGAAATAGCTCTGCAAATGAGAAGATGCCAAAAATATTATATTCATTTATCAATTATGCTAACATCTAAAAGGAAACCAAACATCATGATAATATGTAAAAAAACAATCGAAACAAGGGAAGTAAAGAGTGTATTATCTACAGATGTTTGAAGTTTTGCTAAACAGGATTGGACATCCAGCCGATATTTCTGAATTGTTTTTAGATGCCTTGGAAAAGGAAGTCGAATGCAATTCTTACAATAAGACCCACTCAAAGTTACAATTTTAGAAACTCTCCAACTTGACATTTGATGCACTCCTTTAGGGCACTACTGTCTTTTAAATGCCCTTTGAAGAGTTGTACAATGTCCACTAAATCACTGTTTAATGCAGTATTGCTGCATGAGAGGGTCATCTACTCATACTCCCTAGAAGTCAATATTGGTACCACACTATCGATCAGTTTTCAGCAACATATTAAATTTTTGTCTATTGATGCAAAATTGCGCAATATGGCCCGTTATCGCTGGATCGCTGGATAGCTATTGGCTCCTGCAGGACAGCACAACAGATCATATAGCCCGTTTAGTGAATGCCGGGGAACATGAATAACTGCATGGAAAGTGGTTTTGCGGTGAGCCAGCTGATCTTCAACAATAGAACGTCAGAAAGAAACACAGAATATCGCCTCTTCGGGCGATATCTTGAAGTAGTAAGCTGCTTGGTATTATCTGCGAATGCGTCGTTAAGAACCCAATTTGAATTGCCATAATAAAATTATTAAAACCAACAAAAAACATCGGATACCACTGAACGGTACTTTAGAAAGAGAATATGTCTACATACCTGCTCTTGATCCCACTGATTTGGAATGGCCGCCGGCTGTAGAGGCTGTGGGATATTTTGTCCACCGGGCAGAACCTGCGGTGCACTAACTTCGTTCGACTCAAACAATCGCAGCACGGAACGATCGCGAATCTCTCGCAGGTGCGATCTACGGATAAGAACGTATGCCCCGTTAACATTAAGCATTGCCAATGACTTTCCAAACCAACAGCATTCCGCGCGCGATCCATACCTAACATCCTCCAGCTCGTAGAACATGTCCTTGCTCGAGTCGTGAATGTAGATCTTCACGTTCGGCCCTTCGAGGTACTGCATGGTGAGCTGCCGCGGGAAGGATCGCACAAACAACGCCCGCACCGTATCGATGGACGTGATCTCGTTCGGTAGCAGCGCACGTTTCGTCTCCGAGCGATATTGCAAAAACACCAACCCTAGCGGCCGTTCGAGCGTTTTCGACGGTGTTCGGACGACGGGCAGCGACGACCGTTGCTTGCCACCGCGCCGGAAGCCCGTGCTGGCCGTTTCCGCCTCGGACATGATACCCGGATCATCGTCAAACAGGGGACCTTGATTCGTTGGCGTGTACACGCGCATCTGTGGAGTCTGTTGGGGAAGGGACATCAGAAAGGTTACCTTGAAAACCCTTAAAGGCCACTAGGCCACACACACACCATCACCGCTTACCTCAAAGTCGAGCGATCGCTGAATGTTTGGCGGTTGCGTTTGGGCCTGATACTGGAGCATATCGCCCCCGAGCGTGTGTCGCCGGGGATCCTCCCTGCTGCGTGCCGATCGTCGCCGATCGTCGATCGCTGTTCGGGTGAACGTGGCAAGCGGACAAAGAATTAGTTAAAAGAATTTTTAATGTGCGCCAAAAAAAAACCCGAAAACGAAACCTCATTAAGCTATCGAGTTACCTTGATCGGTCGGCTGGTTCCTGTTGCTTTTATCATTCTGCCAGTCATCGTCTGTGAATCGATTTCGTCGCAAGTTGCAAAGGAAAAATGGCAAGAAAAGGCATGATCATAAAACGGACGGATGGGTTTGGGAGCGTGGTGGGTGGGGGTGGTGTTTTTTTTTTTTTGCTACAAAAGTTCTCCACTGGGTCGTGCCGGTCGTGGGCTGTCGAACAACCCAGATGTAAGACCCAGGATGTATGATTTTCTGCGTAATGAAAACGCAACCAGTGGGTGCGATGATGAAGATTGATCGAACAATTGCAATTAACGGGTGGTGGCTGTATCCTGCCCAACATTAGATTATAGAGCAATCAAATCAGCTGCCTATCATTTTATTGCCATTTTCTACCGCTCCTAGCCAACGAACAGGTTTGCGACCTAAAGCGTAACTAGGAAGCAAATGGATGGATTTTTAGGTCTAAACTGCACAACATTTGCTTGCTGCTAACTAGTTCGATTGATTGTATTCCTATGCGTAAGGTATTGATCATAACTCTACCAAACCATTATTAGCTATACAATAATTTATTAACACTTGCTGATTATGCTTCCGTTTCGATGATACTGATGAGCAATGATAATTGGATTATTGACGAAACAGACCGGTGACACAGTCACCGAAATCTCACCCGGTTCCGGTGAATAAATATACCATGATTAAAGCTTAATTGGCGCATTAAAAATTTACAATAGCTCCAAACCCTCTGGCAAAGCTAATGTTGCTGCTGGGAAAGACTCTCCAGTTCCGTCCGCTCGCAGAACCCACTCGATGAGCCAGATACGTGAGAAAACGGTTAGTTAGGAAAGTTGGACGGATGAAATTCGGGAAGCTGATCGATGATAATCACTCATTCGCCCTAAAGCATGATTAGTAAACTAAGAGGAATTCTGCACAAAGCAAACACAAGCGTTCTTAATCACTTCGTGCTAAAGAATTGGTCATTCCCTCGGCCATCTCTCTCTCTCTCTCGGTTCTGTAAAAATTTGACCCATTTTTAATCCGTTTGTAAAGCCGTTTGCGAATCACACTTCGATTCGATTTGATAAGGGTTTGGCAAATTCCAACAAACACGAGCAAAAAAAAAAAAATGGTGTGAGAAAAATTAGTTAAAAACACGTCCCAACCAGCAGCACCCACAACACCCACGGTGGAACATCAATCAATTTCGGTCTAAAGTTGTCAAAAAGGTGCGGCTCACGCCCGCGGCCCGGTAGTACATAATTGCTGTCTCTCTGTGTGTGCCAATGTTAGTATGGATGTGTGTGTGTGTGCAAGTGTCCAAGAAATGCAGGAGGCCGAAGAAATGGGCAATACTTATGTCGCCGCCTGCTGAAACGTTAAAGATTGTGTGAGGCTCATCGCGCTGCTTATGGCAACGCAGCCCGAGCAGCCAACGACCGTCCGTTTGTTGCTATAAATTATGCATCTTCCTAGCAGGCATATCTCGACGGCCCGGAACCGAGTGTGTGTAATAATGTATATGGGGTTTGTGTACGGGGGCGCAGGCGAGAGAGGGTGTGGAACGGATGGGGGAGCGGGCGTGTAGCATAAACCCCACCCTACGCGACACGAACGGACCACGAATACGAGTCGGTCGGTCGGTCGCAGAGACCACGACGACGACGACAACCGACGCACCCAAACCGGACAAACCAATTTTTCGCTTCATCCTGGCGAAATCCGCCAGCACCTTTAAGATTGCACGGTGGTTCGTCTTTAACACAAAAAAAAACACTCTTGGGTGTTCGCGACGGCACTGTAAGGTAGGTAGGGAAAGAAAAACTGGACCCTTCCCCCACGAGCTTGCAAGGGTGTCCGGGTATCTGCTACGTACCGCTGTCTCTTCCTTTTCGTTTCTTTTTCGATGTGCTCGACGATGACGATGTTGAGGACGAGCTTTTATCTTTGCTTTTCCACCGAATCAGCATTTTCCCAGCAGTGCGAACAAAACACACGGGATGTTGATTTAGCAGTGGCCCTGCCTCTTGCGCTGCTGTCGGTCCGCCGGAAGTTTCCTTTTGCGTTCCAGGTGCGAGACCCCCGTTCGGCTGACACTGACACGGCTGCCGACGGTGAGAGGATTTCTAGTTCAATTACAGCAGGATTAGACGGTCGGGTCCCGTGTTTCGTCAATAGCTTCCTTACGACTAACAACCACAGAGATTACTACGATGCGAGGCTGCGAACCGCACTTTGCTGCTGCTGCTTCCCTTTTTTCTGTCACACTGGCAACCAGCAGCGTCACATCCGCTAATAACACACGACGCACCTACACCAAAACAGCAGCCCGCACGCACACACACTCATCGCTCGCTGCTGGTGCTGCTTCTTCCGCTTCGTTCATAGGATGAGCGGAGTCATCGCGATTCGTCCTGATGAAACTCCCTGGTACAATCGACACAATTCGGTTGGCTTTTACGACGATAACAGCAGCGAAGGACACCTTTTTTATCGTTTTTGCACAATTTTTGCCCCTCTTGCAAACTCTCCTGGAAGGATCTTCCTGTACTTGCCGAACCGAACCGTCAGTATAGGGACTGGACAGGATGTACTACACGTATATGTATATGATCAGCCGGATGGCCGGTTCCGCCTTCTTGCAGTACGAGAAACACGCACGCACGCACAAGTAGAGCACTGCACCGCGGACACGGCCCTAGAAACTTAGTTCGGAGGCTAAGGCGCTTGCTGCTGACAAGCCTAGTGACAGTGAGCAGTGTTTGAAGAAAGTTTTAAGTCGGCGGAATGGATTGACACTGTCAACCGGAGGGACAACTTGCCTCGGTTACCATCTTCGCACACATACACACGCGCACCTAGACCACATACTCCAACTTGTCCGTCGTCCTCACCCTACGAGCGTGTCCGGGTGATCGGATACACTTTGCGGTTTCCGCTTTGGATCTACCTTTCTCGGTTCTGCCGCACGCCACACAACACCACACACCGCGTGTCTTCGGTTTCGGACAAATGGTTCTCCCCGTCTTGCTATCCCATTGGCTACGGTTGTGGTGCGGCCATTGCGGGTTTGAATTTCCCTTTTTCACCTACAAACAATCGGCAGGCACTGATTCTCGAGCTGACGATACCAATTTTGCTGTCCACGATTTGTGACGGATTTTAAACTCGCCTGCTTCGATCGAATACGCGTTCACTAAACGCAACCCAACCCAGGCCAAACACGACAATTCATGTGAAAAGTTCCAACCCTAGTTCGCAGCCACCTAGGCTGTGGCACACTGCTGCTGCTTCTGCTTCCTGCCCCGTTTTGCACATGCACACGTACAATTTTCACTCTGCACGCTCAATTCGCTCTTCCCTGTTTCGAGAGCGTCAAACACCACGGAACATGGTGTGTCGGGGCGCGCATGCTCCCGGCCTATATGTTACACGCATATGCTCACGGTGGCTGGCAGGATACGCGAGACGTTGAGACAGAAGGCCTGCCAGCCAGAGAGCCATTTGTGGGCGAGAGACGGCCACAATCAAGCAGCAAATAATGGCCACCAGCAGCAAACGGTGCACTCATCACCTTAAACCAGCATAATAACTGTGATCGAGTGGCGTGCTGATGTTGACTTAAACTGATGCTGACCGCACCGCAATGGAGCCAAAGGGGAAAATAAGGAGTTGAGATAAACTCGCACATTTAAAGCTGCACAATTATACCTTCATTAGGTCGTAGTAAAAGGCGCCGGTCTTCACACGGTAGGACCGGAGTTCAAATCCCATCCAGACCGCTCGCCTACCCGTACGTCTACCTTGCTACGTGTAAAATGAAGTCAATGATGACAGTTTACCCAACTACTTACTTACTGGTTAGCAGCTAACTAATGAAAAACACACGATTGCTAGCGTCATACTCACAGAGTGTACGATTAGTTTGGTGGAGACACCAGGTGGGTCATTGCTGAACACGGTTTAGTAGGTGTTACACAGGACAAATCTAGGATAAACACACACGCATGACCAGACGACCACAATAATCCTTTGCAGTTTATTATTAAGAAACAACAAGTGAACAGCTACACCCTTAACGGATATTTAACAAAAAAGAATAAAAAAGGAAATCCAAGCGACTTTCAAGCAATATTCCACGCGGGTTGGTGTCACAATAGTTTATTTTCAAATATACAAAAAATAGATGTGTATAAAATGTGGTTGTTACACCTTATTGTTTTTTATGAATGTAGTTATATTATATTAGGTATATATGTGTATATATATATATATATGCGCGCAATATATATATGTTAAAAAATGGTTTTAGCAAATCTATGATGATGCTGTCCGTTTTAAAGATTCTAATAGGATTCAAAATGTGTTTTTTTGTTTGTTTGTTTGTTTGTTTGTTTGTTTCTTTTCTTATCTTTCTCTGCTTGTTGGCGGTGTATACACCTAGCACTAGAGTTGCGTTTAGAATACTGTATATTGCTTTGCTTGTTGCTATAGCTGCGACATCACACGATCTTCACGAGCGATCCAGGTATCGGGTTACACACTACAATTGTTTGTTTAGCGCCAAAAAACAAAAGAAAAAGCGGGGGCGAGGAAGGAAAGCATGAAAAGAAAGGTCGCCCCCGAAGAAAGGGGACTCTCTGGTGTCGTGAAATCTCATCTCAGCATTGGGTAGTTCTGTACTGGATACCTGCAAAAAGGGTTGGTATATGTGCGGGGGTGGGGGGGAGGAGATACGGGAAAAGAAAAAGAAAACACGAGCAATCAATCAATGGGTGGTGGACGGACAGGACAGGAGACGGGCCCTCAAAATAAATTAAAAAAAAACAAATCCACAAGGGAAACGAGGAGGCAGTAAAGCAGAGAGAAATGCAAATTGAAATTGAAAGTAAGGAGTAAGTGGTATGAAAATAGAAAGGAAACCAACAACTATCAACCCGATTCGTGGCTGCCCTATCCTATCCCAAAAGCAAGACCAGAAAAAACGGATAAAAAACAATAAGTATGTTTGAAAAGCATTTAAAAGCGCTGATCCAGGGTGGACGGTGACGATCGGCACATAACATTAGATGATATAATATAATAAATAAATAAATAGGTTGCTCGTTGAACGCGTTGGTCGAAAGTGCATGAGAAAGATGAACCAAACTGAGTGAAACATAAAACTAACTAAAGTGAGGTAGATTATGCGTGGACAAAAACGCGATCAAGCATTAAATGATGGGAACGATGGATGAGCAGCGTTGTGTGTGCGGACCAAGCTTACTTTCTGCTGCTGCTGCTCCAGCGCACTCTACTAGTAAAAGCTGCCCCACCGACTGTGTGTGTGTGTGTGTGTGTGTGTAAAGCAATATTCAAAGTGAACCAATTCCGTATGTTAGTAGCCCTGCAACGGAGAAAGAACGTACCATAATTATTACCAACAAGCCGCATGAACCACACCAACAAGCTACAAAGCTACCACCAAGGATGGGTGCCAATGTGCCTTACTCTCATCCTCCAACGGTCGTTTTTGTGCGTTTAAAAAAGATTGGACGACGATGGTATGTAACAGTGCCATGGCATGATTTGCTTACCATCAGGTGCACCGCGTATGTTAACGTAGTCCGCTTCATCGATCCCATCCTGCTGCTGTGGCACGGTGTGTCCTATCATTCGGCCATTGCTCGAAAATGTCACCCGGCGTAGGGTCGCCGGAGCGGACGTTTGTACCGTCCGCGCTCGTCCACCGTGCTGCTGCTCCTCACCCGGACCGACACTGACCTGTCCCATCTTTTTGTTCACAAAGGCGTAAATATTCTCTATATTACGTTCGTGCTGGTTCGGAGACGGGCCCGTGGTGGAGACGCGGCTCGAGTAGTGGTTGGCGGGCGGAGCAGCTACTGCTCTGGTGTAGTTCGTCGACGTACCGGCGTACGATCGTGGCGTGGTTAGACTTTGTACCCGTTGGACACGCTGCCGCTCGATGGGGAAGGGTCCACCGGTGGGGACCACTTTCGATTGGTACAGTGACTGTGGTTCCGTGTGGTTCGAGTGAACGCTCGTTCTGCTGCTGTTTCGTATCGATCGTCGGCAGAAGTCGTAGATCCGGTGAAGGATTTGCTCACGATCGATGGTATCCGAGGCACGGCGTACGGGAGTCGATTGAGTGGACAGTGGCGAGGACACGTACAGTGGCCGTAACCGGCCGTACGTGCCACCATCCTGCATACTGCTGTACGATCGACGATCCTGTGCATGCCAACGGTTTAGCTGCGTGTTGCTAAGGTAACCGATTTTACCGTAAACCAGCTCGCCGCGACGCACATTATCGGGCGTTTGCTCGTAAATGTGGTGATAGCCGTTGTCCACTGCCGATCGGAAGCCTGAGTCCGTTTCGTCCGGTAGCGCCATAATCGGTGCCGCTTCACGCAACGGTTCCGAGTAAAGCGGGACAACCGTGTTGGTGGAACCGCCATAAAAACGAGCATCCGGTCGCTGACGTAATGACTGGTAGGCGACCTGATGCTGCAGCTGCTGGTGCTTTAACCCGGCGGCAGGCTGCTGCTGCTGCTGCTGCGGCAGGTTACTACTACTGGGAGGTTGTCGCAGGGGAACTAATTGACTGTTGGCACGCACCGCTTCCTGACCACCGGTTGCGGGCGTGGCTAAATTCACTTGCACTCCGGCATTTCTTACCGGACGCTTTAAGGAATCGACCGACGAAACGGATCTGTTGGCGATGTGTGTGCGAAGTTTCGGTCGTTCGAAATCATTCACCGACGCCGGCCGTCTGACGGGTGCGATCGCTTCTTCGCTTCTGCCTCCGTCTACCAACTGTTTAAAATTAACCTTTGGTTTACCACCATCCACCGTAACGGCGGATCGTTTGTGGAGTGAGCTACCACCATTAAAGCTAGCGAATCGTGCTGGCGGTTGGGACCGTGTGCTAACAAGAACGGGCGTGGAAGATCTCCCGAACGCCGACGAGTATGCGGGATCGTTGCGGGTTTTGGGCGAGAAGAGACCGTTCTGAAAGAAGCGCGTCAGCACCGAGGGTTTGAGCTGCAGCCGGGCGGATGCTGGTGAGCTGCTGTTGCTGCCGACGGAGATTCCTGATAGCCGATGGGATTGCTCCTGCACCTCCGGCAGCTCCCTCGATCGAGCCGCTTCGATCGCTTTCGGTTTGGCCGGCACCAGCGACAAGCCCTTGCTTTGTAAATACTTCCGAAAGTCAGCACTTTTCACCGTGTTGGAGAACGATTTTTTTACATCCTCTGCGAATGTCGTTTTTCTTGCTGCGTCCGGTTGATCCTTGCTCGGTGAAACCTGCTGCTTCGGCTTCTCGCTCACAACCGGACGATGGGCGTGCTCACTGATCGTTTCCCGTGGATCGCTTCCATCTTCCGTCCGCTCCGCGATCGAATCGATATCATCCTGCGACCCAAATTCCACCTTCCTGAACCGGCTGTCGAACTTGAGCGCATTCTGGACGACCTCGTTCGAATCGTACAGCGATTCTTCAGCTTCGGCCGACCCGATACGCACCTTCACCTCGGCATAATCACGTCGCGCGCGCGGCACCGGTTTCGGATTACCACCGTCGCGCCGCTGTTGCGGTGAGGCTTGCCTTCGGTCGCTGTTGTTGTTGTTCCGATCGCTCGATCGCTGTACGGTGCGGGGTGCCGGTATCGGAGGTCTCGCGGCCACTGGGGAGGGCACGGGAGCACTGTCCAACACCATCGCCACATCGCGCACTTCGCGCCCTTTCGCTTTGAGTGCGTTCAATTTCTGGATTACACTTTTATCGTAATTGAGCTGCTTATCGGGATTTTTAATGTAGGTCTTCACGTACTTCGACTGGCGCAGTATTTCCTCCTTCGTTATGAACACGTTATCATCGTCACCATGTTCGGTATCGGAATCGTCGGCATCGTCATGTTCGATAAGGACCGCTGGCTCGTTACCGGGAACGAATCTAGCACGCACTCCACTTTCAGCAGCTTGGTCGTCGGGTTTGAACGGGTTCCGTTTGTCCAATATTTCCTCACCTTCGAAAAACTTGCGCAGCGTGTCGTCGGCGGTAGTGCCGGCTGGTGTTGCTGTCGTCGTCGTAAATTGAACGCATTTTCGTTGCTTGACTTTTGTTGCCGCTTCATGGTCATTCGATCGGAGCGCGTCCGCACCAGTATCGTTCACTTCCGCCGCTGCCGGTTCTGTTGCTGGTGTCACTTTCACGCGTTCCGAAACGGTTTCACCCTTTCCGAGCGGTTCTTGGAAGCTGACGACGGGTGACGACGACGCTGATGATGCGGCCTCAACATTTGCGCAGCTTAATGGCGGGGACACAGCTGCACGTCGGGTGTCATCGTCAGACATTTTCTCACTTCACAGCGTTTGTGCGCAAATTCTGCCGACCGGGAGACGGAATGGAATATCGTTAGGTAATTATTATGCCTGGGAAATCGATAATAAATCACGGCCCCGCACACGCGGCCAGCGCTGGTGAGAGGTTTCCTTACGGGGTTTACCTTTCCTTTGCGTAATGTGTGTCCAGCGTAGCGTCTACAGTAAACCTTAATCGCAAATCGCGCGTACATTATACACGGAGGGGAGTGCTATTTTTTCCCTTCATCACACCAACCAACTCACTCATAACGCACCTTATCAGCGACCGAACAGCTCCAGGCACCACACCGTCCAGCAACAGAACCGAAGAAGAAGTTTGCTAAAAGTCACACGAAAAATAAATAAACCATTTCCGATAACCGACTGCCTCCCACTTTGCGTGCTATCTCTCTCTCTCTCTCGCTCGCTAGCACCGTTTAACGCACACCACACACACTTAACACATCTTGCATCTCCTCGCACACGCGTCGCTTGCTGTTGACGATTGCACAAACAAATCGTGCACACACACAACGCTGCACAAACTCGACCAGCGGCAGGACTGTACAACACCCATTCGTAGAAAAGCAATTTTTAGATGAATCTTCTGGCAGTTCTAAAGCAAATGCAATATTTTCCCTAGTGTATGATTGTGTAATCTGAATAATCATTTTAGAAGCGATTCGATTCGAAATTTTCACGCGCAAAGAAAAGAATGACTGCGAGCGAGTCAAAGCCGTTCGTTCCATTTCCAGCTTTGACACCACTGGCTGGAAGGATTGTTTGGAACGGGTGGACAAGGAAAAGCCGCACCGCAACAGAAGGGAGAAACGTCAGAATACCAAGGTTACACACAACCCAAGGTATGACACAATTGCAGCGCTTCGGCAGTTATGAACATGAAAAAATGAGGTAATTGCAATTAGCGAGCTGCTCTCGCTGTTTTCTGACCGGCAGTCGGGTGGGGAGGGAACCAACATCGCTATTAATTGATACTCGCCCCAGCTCGACGTTTACGTCATTTTCCACGACAAACAACGGAGCGTTCGAGGCGATGCAGCCAATTAGGCGGACAGTTTCAAACACCTTACCAGAATCGTACGCGTGTGTGCAGGAGACATCGCAATCGACGAGGTTTCTTTCGCTTTTATGCCCAGCAACAACACTCACAAACAACCGACCTCCCAGATTTTTCCTACATATGCCTTGTTTGCTTTACTGCAGTTGATGATAGTAGATTGGCTAAAAGTTTTTTTTTGTTTTTAATAAGATTAACTTACAACATCGAACCTTCCGTGTAATAATATCCTCTCTAGTAGTAGTAGTAGTAGTAGTAGTAATAGTGGTGGTTCTACTTGAGATAGAATAATTCTCACTAGATATGGGAGAGCTCACTAGCGCCAGAGGTTGCCCCCGTGTTCCATGCTGGTGGTGCAAAACTGTCGACAAAACGTCTACGACATTCGCACGTCCTCGCATAGAAGCGGTGGGGGCATACAACTCATCGTTTCAGTCATGTTTTCGAGAGAAGGTTAGCTTGTATCGGTAGATAAGTCTGTAGAAAGAATCACCTACATTAATTGATCATATTGTCTTGACCTTAATACTTGAGATGTGTGTGTGTTTGTTTGTGTGTGGCTTGATTTCTGACCGTGTAAATAAAGTTATAGAGTTGATCTAACAGTTTTAAAAATACCCTACTAAACGGTTCGCTTTTCGCACCAGCAGTCCAGACTAATGTTTTCTGTTCCCAAACGTATGCTATGATTAATTGCACCCTCTTGTTTCCCCTTGCTGAGTTTCAAACTCACACATGACCCCACAGTCTTAACGAAGCAACAAAAACTAACTAAACAGTACGGAAAATTCGAGCTTGCGGCACACGCAGTCTGTATAATTGCTAAACCGAGAGGTCTTGCTGAATGGAATGTATATTCTGCTTGGCTAACAACTATTAACTTGGCGGCAGCTACACTTGGTGGATGATGACTAGAACCAGTTCAACATGCGAACATGCATATCGCTTTCGCTCCTTTAGCCCGAAAGGTTTAAAGGTTGTCCTTTAAAAGTCTTGTTGTTTAATGGTTAAATCGCCGGCATGCGACGTTCGCTGAGAGTAAAATATGTTTACGCTATAAAACAACGACCAATTGTAGCTACGCGAAGATAACTGTACTGTATGTATATCATATATGCATGCGCCCACTACTGGAAAGATCGGGTGGAAGAATTTGTGGTTTTGCATGGTCCACCGGTATACCTAACGTTTCTGCTAACACCGTAAACACAAGGGTTTGTAAACATGACTACGAATTGGATAAGTTAGGGTGCGTGTGTGTAAAACACACTGCACACCCTTGCTAACAATATGCACTATATGGCAATAAACGTTTTTCTTATGCACGTGTTCCCCATTCCCCCGGGGTGACTGGTTTATCAAAAACTCCTGGTAAATCTAATCGATAAAACCGTCCAGCTGTAGACGTGTGTTTTGTGTACTCTACCCACAAATCGCTCGATAGCGATTCTTGTTCAATCAATCCGAGTATCGTTGTATGATCGGTTCCTCGTTAGCGTTGGTCTTACCGGGTTTTAGATGGGTATATCACTGTGCGGTCCCGACGACAGTGCCATTTTCGAGAGCGTCGACAACGAACGCTGCGAAAAGCTCGAACAGTCAGACGAGGTTTCATTGAACAATTTGCGAAAGCTAAAAAACAAAGTAGCCAATGAATATCGGTTGCTGGGCAATTTCTCTGGCTCGGCATACTTACAACTTTCGTATGCCACTTTCGCTGCTCTTTTTCCACGGTGCATCGTCCGGCTCGTATGGCAATGGGCCTTGCACGGGCAGTTCGCTGAAATCAACCACCGGTCCCTCATCGTGCGGTGGTTCTTTCGCGAGCCCGCTCCCATTGTTACCGTTCTCCGCACCGGTTCCAATAGCTTGGCACGTCATCAGCTCTTGTTCGAGATCGCTCACGCGAGCCTTCAGCTCGTTTCGATCGGTTAGCATCTCCTTCAGCTCCACGGTCGAGAATCGGGGACGCTCATCCTCGTTCACCCGGTTCGCCAAATCTTCGTTCTCCTTTTCGGCCAATCCAAGCTGCATCCGGAGTGCCTTAATTTCGTGATGCTGGTCCTGTATTTGGGCCAGAAAGTCGGCACGCTCCTCGCACAGCGTAATGATCTGATTGTGCGAAAGCTTTTGCCGCCTGCGGCTTTCGCTTACCACCTTCTTCAGACGATCGTTCTGGCTGGACAAACTTTCTATTTCGGCCATCTTCTCGCACAGTTCCATCTCTTTGCGCTTCATCTTTTCTTCCAGCTGCGAGAGCTGCAGTTTGTATTCGGATTTTTTCAGCACGCCCGCCTCCGAGTCGGCCATGCTCGAACCGTTGGGAAAGTCATCGTTCGCTCCACCGTTGCGTGCCCGCTGTTCGTCGGACTGGTGCGTGTTTTCGCTGGCCGACTGTGCAATCCCGCGCTGCAGCTTACGGTTCTCTTCCTGCAGCTTGTCGACCACTTTGAACAGCTCTTTCGCCTCGGTGCGCCACTGATCTTCGATAGCTTCCAGTTCCTACGCGTTGGACAAGAACAAAGGGAAAACAACATATTGGGAGAGGGGGGCGTCACTCGTGTCCTGCAATAAGGGATTTTCCCTATGAGCCATACCTTTTCGTAGCGCGACCGCGATGCAGCCTTTTGCTCCTTCTCCGCCTCCAGCTGAGCGATCTTCTCCTGCAGCTCCTGCAAGGTAGCGTTTTCGGTCTCATTTTGGCAGGTCAGCGTTTCCATCAGCTCCAACGCATTGACCACTTTCGTAATCAAGCCCGAGACTGCGTTCACCCCATTCGCATCGATTATTGTTTCGAACTCTTTCCCAATTTCCAGTGCCAAATCGTACACGTCCACCACGGTTAACTTTTCGGCCGCGTTCATTCTGGTTGCTTTTGGTGGGATAGTGTGCCGTTAAATTCAACCTTTGTTAACGAAATCACTGGTATGCTTGCAAATAACACGACCAGCTCGTATCAATATGCGATAATGCACAAGCCTTTTTTTCTTTTTGTTGTTGAAATGTATTTTTCCCCGTGGGCCGATGTGACAAAAGCAGCCCAATCAAACGTCAGATGCAATGAAATGTGCACAGTGAGCGAAACCGGTGTGTTTCGTTGGTCAAAATAATGATGCAGTTCTGAAGCAGCTGCTACACGTGCAACATTTGCGGGTCGAATTTAAATCGATCGTTTCAGAGCGGTATATGATTAAGCTGTTTAATAATTGTTTGTGTTTGGGTGAGTGCTTAAAGCTCTTTTATAACAGAATTTCACTACTTTTTACCTCCATCACTATTGATATATCTGAAACTTGAGAGCAACGCAAGTTTAAATCCGAAAGTCCTATATCCTTGAACTTCACTTCTATCTCACTGAAGCGCCCATATATCAACAGATGGGACATCCTCTTGTTGGATTTTAAAGCCAGTACACGCTGCAGCTGATGCACGCCAACAGGCATTTTTTGTTCCGGTACCGACCAACAGATGGCGCTAGGTAAGGCAACCTTTTTCATTCGCAAATATTCATTCTCTGTTTTTTATGTGGTAAAGCATGTGTCTATCATTTATGTTTATTCATACACAGTTTCAATCTAATTTTTATAAACACTTTTTAATACTTATGACAACGTATGACGTAAATTCTGCGAATTGCATGCAATTCAGGTTCCTAGCTTTCTATTTGCAATATCCCCGTGCGAAGAAAATAGGATTTCTGAAGCAATCCCCGATCAGCAGCTATGGACGATTCGTCTTCGACAACATTTTCTTGCTGTTATAGAAAAGTCAAGAACCATTCTGCAGCAACTGGGGGACAGATTATGGTTCTCATACGTACCGGCCGACCATCAAATGCAGTGGAATTTAATAAGGGAAACAGAGTGTCCTCAGAGTGTCCGAAGTTAGTGCAGCTAAAGATCAAGAAGATCCAAGTTCAGATGGACATTGTTATGCACAACCCTCAGTCAAACCCGTCCATGTTTCAGTAACAGACAATCAGTTAGAATAAGGGGCTGATGGCGCTTATGAAAAATATTGACAGCCCAAAATCCTCTGAGATTGTAACGTTATTACTGAAGGAATAGATAAAGTTAATTGATTTCTTAAATTTATAAACGTGATGTGATGATCTACCATATAAATCCTTATTGTCAGATAAAAAACCTATGCGATTGAGACGCGAGCGCTTGTCGAAACAAGGTGGAAATTTTCCAAACTAAAGAAAAAACGAAAATAAAATAAGTTGAGTTAATGGAGCTTGTATTTGTTACCAGTTCCATTTTACTGCATCGCATGTATCAAATTATGCGAAATTGTAATGTCGATTGTCTAAGAACACACATCTGGTTCACGTTTAAATATCACCTAAATGAACTACTCGAGAAAAATGCTCTGTTCGATATTCCTGCCTCGAAAGGACGAAGATTTCATAGTCCCAGTACTTTCAAACGTCTCTAAGGCATGTGTACCGTTCAAAACTGACGAAAGGCTCTTGGCCGCGTTTGAGAGGCAGATGTGCTCAGACGGATTTTAAGCCCTGTATATGTGGACGAACCATGGAGTAGCCACTCAAAAGCGAGCTTGATGATGATCTCTCGCTTAACTTTTATGATGTGAATAAGACTCGCCAGGGTTTAGTGAGCTGATCCTGTCCTATGGTAAATGACACCGGATAACCCGTAACTCGTAAAGATTTTACAGGCCGTCCACATGATGACAGATGAAGTATGTTAGGCTCAAATTGGGAGGGAGTGAAAGTGTTTCTGGCAGAAAAGTAGGGAGATAGGACTGGATGACGACGTGCAGACGTTATGAGCAATTAAATTAGATGACAGATTTAAAAATTCAATTATCATACTTCTAAACCAATTTTAATATAAATGATGATAAAAATTTGTGCCTAAAAAAATTGCAACGAAAAGCTAAGTATTAAATGTATTGATGTATTGATAAGTAAAGCTCAAATCGTAATACGAATGACATGAAGCCCAGCAACAAACAAATGCTGAATAAACTTATCGAAAATGATTTTTAAGTAAATATTTTCAATAAAGCTATTCTTGCTCTGCTATGGATGAGTTACTCAATACAATATGTCAACTTTCAATGACAGTATTCGAACCATTCTCAATAAACCTCAATCGGTACTTACCATTTGACAAATAAATCCACTATCCCATGTCCGGAACCGGATCGTTACCGTTTGTTAATCCGTCCTCAGCTCAACGACTACAACACAAGTAAGTGGTTTCCAATCGTGCTTTTATTTATCCCACATCTAACTTAATCCGACCTATCCAAAACGGGGGGGGGGGGGGGGGGGTTTTGAGCGTGTTCCCAACATTCCCGGTGGCCCAATGCTCCCCACACACCACCACAGAGGTTCCTGTTGGGCTTATACGTTCGTCCTTTCATTTTTCCTTGTGTCACCATCCCTTCGCTTACGTTACATAAGGCCGAAAACTTAAACCATTCGGTGGATCACATGCAAACAGGGCCGGTCCGACGCCAACGAGATCGCTGGGACTGGTCGCACCACCACCGACCACCGTCTGAAACGGCTGATTGCTGACGAACAGGGCGGCCGTCGCGTGCTGTTTGCCGGCACCGTTACTACTGTCACGCTTCGGATCCTTCGGATGGTCCAGCATGCAGGACAGTTTGCTCACTGCCGTCAGCCCACCCGGACCGTCGTTACCTCGGCCCGGATCGCCCGCCGTTCGATTGCACGGATGGTGGTGATGGTCGTTGGAAGTTTTATTGGCACCGGCGAGCAACAGTGAACCACCGCCATTGGTACCGTTCTGTGAGCCGTTACTAGCGGTAACGCTACTCGACCCAAGCGTACCGTTACTATGGTTACTAATGTTACTACCGCTACTGTTACTGCTGCTGCTGCTGCTGCTGCCATTGCTGCTACTGTTGGCGGTGGCGGTGTTGTTGTTATTGCTGGAGCCGCCGCTGCCAGCATTGCTGCTGTACTTTTTCGACTCATTCACCTTCCGAGACCGTTTCCACTTCATACGCCGATTTTGAAACCAAATTTTAACCTACAGGAAAGCAGATAGAAATAATACTTAACATTATTAGCACAAGAGACTCTTAAATGTCTCACCGTCAGCCGGTCTTTATGCTGGCTTACCTGTGTTTCAGAGAGAAGTAAATTGTTGGCCACCTCGTACCGCTTCGGGCGGGACAAATATTTGCTGACCTTAAACTGCTTTTCCAGCTCGAGCAGCTGCTGGGAGGTGAACGCCGTCCGGGGCCGTCGCGCTTTTCCGTATACTGAATTTTGTCCTGCAAATCAAACAAACGGGGCGAGCGTTAAAAACAGAAATGAGCGCAAATAGAAACATCGCAGCGTAAAAGTCATTTAGTTTGCTGTTTTCACTATCTACCACTCGCTCTGCCCTCTAATGCTTTTGGACTAATTTTGTTTGCACATTAAAATGGCCGACCAGCCAGCCAGCCAGCCAGTCAGCAGTTATGTGTGCGGCACAGTATTTGCCAGAGGGTTTGGGGCAGTACGGCCCTGTTAATGCACTGTTAATGTGGAGTGTTCAAATGGAACGATAATCACTTTATAATGCTGTAGAACTGTTAGTGGAGGTGAAAAAAGTGTCTCTAATGGTCGGCTGAAGGATAAGAGCAGAAGGACAACATTAAAGCTGTGTTGAGCTTATCTGTAGCATTATTGTGGTTTTAAATTGAAGCACGATACCAATCTATAAAATATTTAATCAGCTACAAGTTTCGCATATATTTATTCAACTTTGTTTTTTTAATTGTTTTCCAAACTTACCATAACACACAGGCCAGTTGGAATTTTACTATAAATTGCTATCACCAACGAGCAATTACCATCGCCATAGTACATGCATAACGCGATGCATTCGCATCCGAATGCAGTCTGGAGATTGCGCCCTGGCCATCCGTTCGGCCACACCCACTTCATTCGGGACGGAAGACAATCGAAATGATCCATTCAGACTGCGCTTGTGCATGTGCAGTACATAAAGCCATTTGGCCATAGTATTGTGCGGTTAGTTCTTTTGTTGTGCGAAGCAAAGACATTTACTCTAAGGACATAATTTTAACATACCGTTTACCGCAAAAAAGGAAGTTTGATGCACTTGCAACATACACATCAGATGCAAAAGCTCAAGACAGTTGTTGTTTTTTTATTACTATTTCACAAATGTTAAGTATATAGCTTTTAAACAACTGCCTCTGTGCAACATGGGAGAGACGATTTTATATTTATTTTAATATTTTCCATGCCGTGTATTATGCCTACTTGAGTTCACGCGTTATCAATCTGCATTATCGATTGATTTGGAGCAGCTAAAGCCTAATCAGTCGTGGAACTGCAGTTGAACAATTGCTCAATAAATATTATCCCTGGACGAAGAAGTTGAAGCTAGTAAGGCACCTCTGAGGGTCCTGACGATAAATTATAACTGCTTCGAGTTTAACTATTACGTCTAAATGAAGTCAAAAGGACATATTGCGACTTCTCAACAGTGTTTTACTTGAAGAGTCGTGTTTGCAAAATCTGACGTGGAAATATGAGGTTTTTATCGTCCCCAGCGACTTGTCGTGGCTTTACTGTTGTTAAACTTGGACTCAGAAGAAGCAGCAATACGGTATATTAGCCGAAGAATATCTAGAAAAATATGGAAATTATTATCTAAAATACACAGTATATATCTGAGACAGAAAAGTCCAATAACTAGCGACTTACAGCACTTGTGAAAAATATGTTTTAGACTGAGGATGCGTCGTCAAGACTCTTTACTAACTGCAGGAGCGACCAAACTACGTTGGAAAAACAACTATCCGAGGACATTTGTTACTTATTCTATATTCAAGAGGGACTAGCAACTCGATCGCTCTGAAGGTCCAAATTAAACTTAATAAATAAAACTTGAACCTTCTTCTTCTTCTTTGGCACTACAACCTCGAGAGGTCTCGGCCTGCCAATTTCTGGCTTTCTGTGACTTAATTGTACCCGTAGAAAAGTAGTCAGCCTTACGTAGGCGGTCTGGATGGGATTTGTACCCCGGCCCTGCCGTGTGAAGACCGGTGCCGCTGTCGCCTCGGCCACCGGACCGCCCCACTTGAACTTGAAACCTACTACCATGAATTTCATCCGGGTTTACCCGAGAAAAGGTTCAGGATTTGAAGAGGAAAGTGTCTACAAATCAACGTATCATTGTACTCTTCTTTGAAAATTAGCTTTAAGCAATGCGGCAGGGCCAGGTTTCTGATGAGTAAAAAAACTATGATAAATTGAAGTAAAGTATCGGACTAATTTGCTATCATTTTGCAAATCGATATCTAATGGTTTACTACTCTAATTTCTAATTCATTACTTCCCAAATACGACACTTACAGCCTCATCCAAACCTAAAATGTTTCAAAATTGAAACGACCGAAAATCCGACGGCACTAGCTGAAGTTTGCTCGTTCTTGGTGAATGGTCTTTGGATTTCTAATATCAACCGATCTCTGTGATCAGTTTATGGTGCTTCCAAGGATTGAGTTAACCTAAGAAACCTTTACACAACTTTAGATCAAATTTCATGCAAATTCCTGTCTACTTCCTCTGATTGTCTTCTTGCCAAACTGTAGCACATTTAAATTCCTAAAAGTTCTACAATCACGAAAACACCTTCTTTCTAAAACTCATCTCGAATTCCATCAAGATTATCAAGATATAATTTAAAATTGTTCTGTATCTTTCACAAAGGAAAACATACAGTGCCTCATATGCCAAAGACACCTTCAAATCGAACAATCGCTCAACTTTATGGACGATGATTCTTTGTTCATGTACCCATTCATAAAGGTTTCTTATAGAAACTGGTCAAAAATGGGTAAAAAACGGACAAAAACGAAAGCAGGGAAAATCGATCACAGAGTTGAGTAATTGCGCTGTTCCACGGTATTCCGATTTTCAAATCAAGAGCTTTATAATGAAAATAAGAGGCAGAGGCTTTGAGAGCTTGCCTAAAAGTCCCAAAAAGACAAAGTTTAATAATAGTCTTCAGATTATAGTTTAGAACAGATAGAATTCAATTTTGTAACATCGTGTAACATCGCGGCGGTCCGGTGGCTGAGGCGATAACGGCGCCAGTCTTCACACGACAAGACCGACGTTCAAATCCAATCCAGACCGCCTTCCCCGTACACAGGGCAGACTACATTGCTACGGGTAAAATCATGCCACATAAAGGCAGAAATGGCAGGCCAAGATCCCTTCGAGGTTGTATTGCAGTGCCAAGCAAGAAGAACATTCATTCTTTTAGAAAGTAATTTATTACAATTGTAAACGCAGCTTGAAATAAGAAGAAGAAGGTTACAGCCGTTTTAAGAAATTAGATTCAAAGCAACGTATTAAACTAGCTAAGTAAAAGTAAGTACTTTGTCCGATTAGCTTACAAATTACAATTTACAGCTAATACTATTTTAAAATCAACATTCCGCATATAGCTTCTTTTAGCCTGTTTCATCAATTTGCTCTGCTCTGTTTAAATATGTACGCTTCCCTTTAGCGCGTCACCCACGGCCGTATAATTAATTCAACTCATGAAGTGTTAAATGATATCACGCTCAAACTGCTCAGCGGCCAACTACACCAACTACTAACCATTTTACACACACACACGCTGATATCGAATCACTCTAATCGATTCGCTGCAAACAAACACTTACACACACACACTTCATCCTGCGGGAGTGTGCAACGTGTGCAGATTGGCAACCATTGGCAAAGTGCACAGTTCGAAGCAACTAAGTTCCATCCCCATCGGGAAGCCATTGGGAGCTCATTTTCCAACCCACCGGTCGGGGATTGGAGAGTGTGGGGACAGTTCCCGAAGGACTGGCATTTATTTATCAAATTATCAAATTGATTGTAAACACTTAGGAGCGCCCCTGCTGTTAATTGGCGCAGACCGAATTTGCAGGCATTCGATAACGGCAGGGAAGGGCGGTGTGACCAGGGAGGAGGAAGCTGTGGCCCGTTCTCCGCATTCTCCTCCTCCCACCGCTCCCTTGGAAAACCCATGAATATAATTCAATTAGTACCTAATCAGATGATCAGTAATTTGTCTGTTAGCACATATGCGAGCAATTTTTGATGCTACGCTCACCGGCACGATGAGTCCCCGGTTTCGGAATCGTGTAGGCAGCAAAAAGGGCCGCATAAATCACAAACCAACGGCCCAAGGGTCTGGAGGGGCGGAATACGGTGCTTCGATACGGTGGTAAGAGCAGGACCCTCGATCGATTCGCCCCTCGCGCCCGGCCGACGCTATCAGCGTGCAGAGTAAATAGAACAGATGTCATTGTACAAAGTTAATTTGTTTAATTTGATTGCTATCGTCCCTAATAGGAAGGGCGTTAAACGGCTACGGTGATACCGGCATTTTTTTTTCTCCTTCCTGCCCTGCCTTGTGTGTGTGTGTGTGTGCCTGTGTTTGTGTGTTTGCGCGTTGTGCAATCAAAGAGCGTCGTGGCGCGTAAATGAGCACAGGGCGCAAAACCGTTCGTTCCCGGCAACCCGGGGAAAGATTAGTGACCCTAGTTAACTGCAATCAAATTATTGAAACCGAAAGTATTTACTTTGTGCGCCCTGCTCTACTCGAGCCGGGAGGAACCTGGTAGGAACCGATTTTCACCCTTGTGTGGTAGGAACGTGCGTGCGTGTGAGTGTGTGTGTTTGCAGGTTATCGAGAGACTTTGAGGGATTCAGGATTGTCTCACAGGGCTACGAAAGCATAAGTTCTTGGAATAACTAATTTATGCTATTCAATTAATCTCGAACAGTTTTTTTTTTATTCTAGTGATAACAGTCAGGCCGTTTATCTAAATCTCGAACAGTTTTATAGTGAACAAAACTAATAAACAAAAAAGTAAAATATTTTTTATTTAATATTACATTTTAAAATAAATTATTTAATAAATTATTCAAAACAAAATTTTATTAAAAGCTAGAAAATACATAGAAAATAATTCTATGGAACGGTATAGTGTTATGATATTATTTGATTATCGTATTATCATTAGTAAATTAAATAGTATCGTGTAAACTTTTCTTATACAGTGACCGGCAAAAACGAGAGCCGAGTTGATATTTTTTAAATTTTCAGCTATTTATTCAAGTTTGATTATGACGGCTTGACACTGTATTATCCTTTGTTACTATTTATTTTGTTTAAAAATGATTTAGTTTTTGTATATTTTATGTTCTTGTTGTTGTTACTTAATAAGCAAGAATAAGCTAATTTATTTATAAAGAACGGCCTGGCCGTATTGCTAAAAATAAGGTTTATTAGCCGTAAGAACAAATCGTAAATAGTTAGATAAAATAAATATTCGTAAAACAGTTCAATTTTTATTGTTAAAATGCGCCATCGTGGTTTAAAGTGCCCACTTCAGTTAGGCTCAAGGAATATAGCTGTTTATCAAACTTGCTCCTGTACTCTTTATGATTGGGAATGCTTTCTACTAGAATTCGTATTAGGTGTTGCTCGTCCATTTTTTTTCCTGTGGTGCTCCAAGGCACTAAAATATTATATTTTATATTCATAACATCAATGTTGTTAATTCTTGCATTAAGAATAGTCCAATAAAGAAGTTCTCTATTGAAATAAGGTCTGATTATATTAATTAGCTTTTTTTAATTATCTGTTCAGATGCTAAGGGTCGTTTTCGAGATCCTGTTTCATTAAGTAAATCTCCATATTTTTACACAGAGTGTAGATAAAGCAATTAGTGGTCATAATTGTGTCGATTTTTACTAGGCTTCCCAAAATCCATTACAGTGTCAAGGAAGACTCTGTTTCGCCCGTCACTGTAACTTGTGAACGCGCAATATCGCTCTACATCGCTCTACAAACTTATCAACTCACCCCACCTACATTAGCTACTTGCCTGTGACACAAACGATGATGCTAAATGGGCGACAATAAAAGACCAAGTGGTCGTTTAAGTTTCCCCTGATTGTTGGGGATTGTCAGCGAGGGATCAGCCCAGCCCGAAGAAAACCCACCGTCACTAAAGCATGTTCGCTCTTTCGAGCAGGTTTTTCACCGCACTTGCTTATCCGGGGTCGTTTTGCCTCGTTTTTTTTGGTTGGAAAACCTTTTTCCCTCTCGCTTGTTCGTTCGCTTTGCGGGTGAATTTTTACTCACCCTTCAAAGGGATGGTATTCGCACCGTTCCATTGCGTACCACCGCAAAGATCGCAACACCTTATGGTTGAAATTTCGGAGCAACCACCACCGGCAGCGGCAGCAGTAAGCGTCCAACTATCCCTCGCCCTCCGGTGATTGGCGGTGATTAGCGAAGTGGATGTTTGTTTGGGCTCTGTGCGCGATAATCTAGTTGGCGATGATTTTCACGCAAACCTGCCACTTTTCACTTGCTGCATAAGACGCGACGGCTGGCACATGTGCATATACCGGTTAGGGGGCTTGGGAAATAGTGTTTATAGTTTTCCGTTTGTATTTGTTGATTTTTTATTCGTTCGTTGGTGTTACGCAGACTGGTTCAATCCCTACGGCCCTTTGCCGCGGATTTATCGGGGTGCGATTAATCGGAATCAATTAGTGTGAATTACGACGGGTGAGTTGTGAATGGAAAACCATACGACATGTGTGGCTGATGTACAGATGTATAGCTTGCCAATGCATATATTATGGTGAAAGAGGCAGTTTTCCGGGGAAAATCAGTTTTTTCCATATGCATGTGTGTTGCGCGATTTAGCAACAGTCCCGATTTGGGTAAAATCTTTACTTTGCTAACGAAACTGAAATGCGTTGAAGGAAAAACATCAGTATTGAAAATTACATTGTGGAAAAATAAGCTTGCACACATTATTTAACTACTATAAAGAAGGAGAAGGAAGACTTGCAAAGGAAAGAATTACTATATGAAAATCGAACCTTTCCAAAGCTCAACAGCAAGGACATTATTGTGATCGTCGCCAAAAAATCCTCGGTTTAAGGACGTAGGCCAGAATTCAGCAAACTTCTCGGAACAAAAATCGAAGTATAATTAAATTATATTGTTAATTAGCGGGTTGTACTTTGACCCGAGAAAAACTCCTATCCAGACCGCCTTCTCGGCTTCCAGATAGCCAGAAATGGCAGGCATATAGACCTTTACAGAATACAGTGACAACGAAGAAGTATTAGCTTTAACAAGCCAAATGGTGAAAGATCGAATAAAAATTTATAATAATTGTTACTAAATTCCGAGAATATGTTAAGCTATATTTGACCTGACTTTAACTATTTTCTATGCGATGATCCTCTATTCAAGAATTCCGCCAGCGTTATTTATATCAGGTTTGACGACTTTAAGGAACCACGTTAGGATATATGAAGATAAGGCCTCACTTTTAAAACATCCGTTCCCTCCTGGTGCAAATAGATTTATTTAACAGATCCTGGCCATTCAAAGGTTTTCTAAGGCCGTTAAATACATCCAGAAGCTAATGAAAAGCTTCGAGTTTTGGCAAAATTCTGGGCAAATATGTATTGCTGTACAAAAACTCCAGTTGAAGCCGCTTATTTTTAAACCAAAGATAATCATTCAAAATGAGCTTGATAATGGTCGTTGTGACAAAGATCCTGCTGCCGATGAGCGTAACGCGAGGCCTATGATATGATTTTTTTTTTGTAGAACACTTCTTAAAAAAAGGAATCAGACAAAATTAAATTCATTTAGTTTTTTCTGACCTCAGTATCTCACATTAATCTATTGTTTAATTATTATTCGACGAAAATATGTATTGGCATCATTGACGACCACTGAACCTTTGAAGGGACCTAATTGAAGGAACATCACCGAATGGGTCTTGTCTTATCCTATCCCATCTCTAAGAGGGCCAGAAATATTAGGATCTCTCTTCCGTCACGTGTCTTAGACCATAAGGGGCCTTGTTGAGCACTACTTACAGCTTCAAGGACCTCTGAAGGCCTTGATATGCCTCATGATATATCCGTGAAAAAAAATTAGTGTTCAAAACTGATTGCAAACTATTACTAAGTTCCTCAACTTTATTGACAACCCGGAAAAATGAACAAAAGGAAAGCAAACTTTAGACTTATTAAATTTTCTTTAGAGGGTAGAAAAGGGTGACATCCTTAAACTTCAGCTATAATCATGCAGAAAGTCTATGAAATCTCTCAACAAAACAGAGTACGTATTTGAACAAGGCTTTGGCCGTAGTCGAATATTACAACAAAAAAAATCCTTCCATGCTTGGGTGCCATCCGAAAACAAACAAATCAAATAGGAAAAAACGTGATACATCGATAATGAACGGAATAAAAAACCACGATCGAAACAAAAATTACACCATTACACACATATATTTCAGCCGCATTGTTTCAATGCACGGGCGGCATGCTTTTGCTCTCTTTGCACAAGCATACCAATGAGCTGGCATCAAATTTGCAATCACAACATTACGTGCCGCCCAAACGACACAACCAGACTCCCCAAACAAAACCTCCGGCCGATCGTTTCGTTTTTTTTCTTCTTCTCTCAAGCCATTTGGGAGCAAAAAACAGTCAACCCCACGGAAACCGTTTTTTCCAGCCCACTAGCCTGATTGTTGAAGTAGGCTTTGACCTACGATTGTCTCCCTTACTCTTTCTCTCTCTCTCTCTCTCTCTCTCTCTCGAGTGTGTGTGTATGTCATCTATTTTGAAGATGAAACTACAAATACAAAAAAAAAAACACACACACACAAACACAGCATCCATGTCAACAACAACTCTACAGTACCCCCCCGAACGGGTGGTTTGCTGGTGTCAACGACAGTGAATATCAATTCCGGCAGCGTGTGCCTGCCCGCTGTTTGCGTTGGCGTTGTTTGGAATCATGCTAACAAATTCGGAGATAACTCGATTTCTTTACCCTCAACACAGTGTAAAATCAATCACTCAACTTTTTTGCGCACTCGTTTGGCGAAAGGATGGCGTGAAGACGCAACGACAACCAAAAGAAGAAAAAAAAAAAAGGATGGATGGACGGAGCACCGACAAATCGGCAATGCAAATAATATCAACGTCGTTGTTTCGTTTCGCAAGCGTGCCTGATTGCGTTACAGGATTAGCTGGAGTTAATGGGATGGGCTGAGGACGAAGGAGCGCGCTCTTGGTGCTGGTTTCGGAATTCGGAATCAGAAACAATGCGTTGTTGCGTCGTCGATTTGCTGGAAGAGTTGACATTTGGCAATCGCTTATGGCATCGTTTCGTGTGTGCATTTAATCAATTGAATTGTATAAAATTGAAGAGTGAAATATTTTTCTGTCAATTAGATACAGGGTCTTTTGTCTAACATGGGATACCTGGAAATTAAGGGACTCTTGCTCGTTTTAATAGCCATTAATACCGACAATTGAGAATTTTTGCGATTCTAAGCACCTAAAGCGTTTGCCAATTCAATATCATCGCCAATTTTATCTCAATTTGGGCCTACCACACCTAAAAAGAGTTTACGGGCTGTGGTTGTCTGGTATCATTCTCATGACAGGACCAAACCCACCGGAGTTCGATTAGTCTGCCTCGATGAAGCGATCATCGTAAGATTGTAGCGACTCTTATATTGTCAGAGACAGAATCTATTTCTCAGAAGCCTCAGAAGTCTAGAAGTAGAGTACTGTCACTATAAATGTCCTATAAAGTTCAAGTTATGTTGACGAATGACGAAAGCGAAGTTTAGAACGTTTTCAAAGATGCAATCACCAGCTATACATCACCTCAAAACGAATCAGCATCAGCCTCTGATAGTGCCACCACCATTTAAGATTTTGCTTAATCCTAGGTTTGTCTTGCTAGGAAGAAGGCCTCATTATCTCTTTCATAAGCGTATAGCAGGATTTGGAATGACGTCTCCAGAGTTTCTGCCACCGAGAGGAGCCCTCTTTAATGCCAGGTTGAGGATAAGACAGGTTAGCCCATCGTCCTTGAGTAGGCTCTTTCCCCTTCATCGGAAAAGTAATGTTAGTCATCATCATTCTTATAGACCTGGTAAGTATGGCTGGCATTTCAATGGAGTTCATTGCGACGTATAGTTTTACCCTGGCTATGCTGTCATATGCGGCTTTAAAATCGATTAAGAGATAAGAGATACGACAGATAGGTGAGAGATAGGAGATGAGTGCTGTTGAAGATGACTGTCGCTTCGCCATCTACTCCAAGAATTACCGCATGGTGTAGATCAGGTCTACGGTTTGACTTTACGTTATGAAGTCCTCTCTGATAGTTTCCAACTATCGCTTCGAATAATGGCCCTAGTAGATGTTGTACTATCAGGGAGAGAGTCTTGCAGGCGCTATTGAATAGGATAATACCTCTACAATTGCTGCTGATTTGCTTATATTTCTTCAGGTGTAAGGGCTAGATGGTGTCAAGATTCCAATCACAAGATCACATAGTTCTTGGATTATAAATTCCCTGAAGGTCACCGATTGTTACTATTCTTAGCTTCTGCATCCTTTCAACTAGCACAGTATCTTATCATCCAATCAGTGCTGTGCAGAGTCTTGCAAATACATGTAAGCCTTAACAATAAAAAGGCATTTCTTATGGTCTTGCATGGGCAAGCATATTTGCATAGGATATGTCTGCTTATATGGAAAAACCGTATCTAGAAAAGGCACCTTTTTCCTCTTCAGCAGTTTTAACAACAGATTTATAGCTCTGTCGAGATTTACCATGTGTGCATATCATCATTCCTTCATAAAATAAAAATGAAAGCAAATCACAACGCTCAAAATGATTTGCTAAATCAATTCGTCCGCTAGGAGATGGTAACAACCGACAGTCCCGACCGTCTACATTTCGCATAAAATCACATATATGTATGTAACGCCGAGCACATAGCTCTGTAATGCTATCCGTACCTGTAAGCTCCGTGATTCGAGGATAGTAGATGTTGTGGTGCCTTAGAAGCTCTAGCTGAGGTAGCTGCATGAAATGGAACCGATTCCCAGCGTCGACCTGCCCGTTGGAACGAAACGTGGGAAGCGCAGAAAGAAAGAACCGTCGTTATCGTCGTGTAGCTATTATCATAATGTGCGAAGGCGCATGCACGATTTGCATAATTATTTTTGCGGTGCTGTGAAGCAGGGAATATGTGGGCAAGCCCAAACCTACCGGTATGCTTTTGTTACACACGGCAGGATGTGTGTCGAAGGTGGATGCGTTCGAGGTGAAGATCACCTGCGATGGGCAGAGATTGTAGAACGGCAGATAGTCGTGGTGGTTGGGCGAGGACGATTTTGCCATCGGATTCATCGCACAGTCGTCTATGTCCTGCGGTTCCACGCTGCCCGGGTTGATCGATGAGCACGAGTCAGAGGAGAAGGTGGATTCGGATCTGGAACGAAAGGTGGTAAATAAGGACATTTATGTTAACGCTTTACACTTTGAGAGGTTTTATTTCTTGGTTTATATTCTTGGAAAATGGATATCGATCAATACGAATACTTTGAATAAAATGTTTGCAATGGTGAACGTGAAGTGAATCTCGATATTTAGGTACAGTCTTTTTCACTTCTATCCCCTTTGATAAGGAAAAGGATCAAAAAGATTTACGTTGAACTAAATAAAACTACAGAAATAGCGAATTCCAATGCGGGAAGGATCTGCTAAAAAATAATCTTTGACCTTGGCCAATAGTTCTAGAGACAGAAGCTATATAATTCCGTGGAGTATTTGAACCAGAAAAAAAGTTTGAAAAGTTATGTCTCAGGTCCTCTTCGATAGACTGAGTCCCTTGCACGATCAGTGGTGGATCAACCTAGGAGCGGTGGGAGCGGCCGCTCGCCGATTACGGGGCCCTCGTCACGAATCACGCGTCACAATTAGACAGGCCACTTCTGCCATTCCGCTCGGGGTCTCCAAAGTCCTTGATCCACCACTCTTCACTGGGTCCTCTTTCACAAGACTCCGTTACACGAGGTTTATTCGACAAAGCTGCTTAGACGAAACCTTCGGCGACTGCCCATTCCGTCCATGATATTGTTGCCATTCGAAAAAAACATCGAGATCGAATCGAGACGATTATTGCTTAAAACATATTATAAAAAATTAGATTTATATATCTAAGCTAAGATGGTTTGATAACCACCTCATCTGATGCCACATATTACGTTAGAAAAGACGTCACATATTATATTAGATTAGACACCAAGCGCTTTTATTGTGACTTCAGAAATGTAATAATCAGTGGTGGATTAACCTAGAAACGGAAGAAGCGACCGCTCGGGGCCTCAGCAGTTATGGGGGCCTGGTCGACGAGAAAAGTCCTGTTGGTCTTACTCACAAACGAGTCACAATTAGAGGATCTCATCTGCTATTCGGCTCGGGGCATCCAAAGACCTTGATCCGCCACTGGTAATAATATCTTCTCTCTTTCTCTCTCATATCTCTACAACTTCAAGAGGTCTTGGTTTACCATTTATGGCTTTCCGTGACTTGACTACACCCGTAGCCGGATAGTCAGTCCAACGTACGGGGATTTGACACCCAATCCTGGCCATGTGAATCGCCTCGGTCACCAAACCATCCCAAAAGGTCTAGCTAATGTGACATTCTTATAAAACTTTGATACGATCAAAATTTGGCAGATATGAGTCAACATCACAATTTAACAATCAATATGAATTTTAGCATTTGGAGGCCCAGCATTTAGACCAACGAGGGCGACAACATGTTTTGTTTAATAATCTGCAGCAAATGTCCGTGAAACAAAGGACAGTATGCTTGACCATGACGTTGCTTCCAATAAGATACCTTCATGAATACTAGCCATGTTATTAGGCAGAAAGGATAATCCTGCAGTCCTGCAGTCTGAGAAGTTTGTTAAAACATAGTGGAGCTCTTGTATCTCTTAAAGTAATATCTTGTGGACATCTTTTAAAATGCTTGGGTTAAATTTAAGCTAAGTCTAATGAGCAGTAACGGATGTCTCATGTAAGTATCGCCCTAGTGTAGCTCGATGCTCGTTTAATCTTCTCCTTTTCACAAGTAGTCATGAACAAAAAAAATCATTTAAGAAGAGTCTTAATTTAATGTCCACAAGAGTTCAGCAATAATTGAAAAGAAAAACTCACTCTCCAATTCAAACACCTTCCATATCGCACATTGCAATGAAAAACCCTTCCCAACCGTTCTCCACAAGGGGTCACACAATCGTTGTAACAAAATTAGTTGCCGTGGTCAATCAAATCAAATCTGGTCATCCAATCGGTGACACAATTATAGCGCACCGTGATAGCGCCCAACAACATTACAAGAAAATCACGGTCATACTGTCCCCCGTACCAGCTGCGTAGCTACCACCGCGCACTAGATAGCGTTCTTTTGATAACAGCCAAAGGTTGCTGTCTATTTGTACTGGTCGCGTGTGAGGTATCCGCGATACGCGTTGACATTCCTATCAAAGTTGTAAAATAAATTCGTGATCGGTTCGGGGTAGGGCGCATTTGATCAGAAGAATGGAGTTGCTTCATGAGAAAAGTAACTATAAGTAAGAGTAAGTGATCCAAGCTTTAAACTACTATGTAGGGGACCTTTTTACACAAAAAAGGCACAATATAAGTAGAAAAATCAGTTTACATTAGCCGATCATCCGATTGCATACTTGCCATTAAAGCAGTGCTTCATAAATACTGATCACGAACAAAAACAGATTAAATAAGATTTATCCCTCTTCTGTATGTGGATATGCTTCCCAAAACATAAGCCCACAAACCACCCCCCCCCCTCCCACCATCTTCAGGTTCGTTGGTTTACGTTTGCGATACTTGGCACAACACAAACAAATCGAGGAAAATGTCTGATTGCGTTTGCCACGCTCCGATAGGCCCGATAGGCTTCGATTGTGTGGAGCATAAAATTTAAACCCGAAACACATTAGCCAAATCTCGAAATCACATCTCGAGTGTGTGTGTGTGTGTCTCGCTTTCTCTCCCCAAGGGCACCCCAATACACAAACACAACACATCGGATCCAATTACCATCGATACAGCCTCCGTCATGTCACCCGAGACGAGTACGAAACGGCCCCTGCTCGTGAAGCCAAAAACAATTGTTGATTGGCAAATGAAATATAGAAAGCTCGACACGAGCACGACACACTACAAACGAGCGGTCCTCATCCCAAGCCATCCAACCCGAGTGGCGTCTTGATGCCCAAAACTCCGACATCGAAACGAACGAACGAGAGAATCGCAACACTCGCGCTGCATCTTATGTGCCGCTGAGTCTCGGCTGCCAGCAAATTTCTTGCCGAGACCGTATTGGATATCGAAAGGGAGGGCCCCACAACCATATACGCCAACGCACGTACATAACGAGGACCATTGTCTGTTGCGGGAGCTTCCTCTGGGTGGCTGGCTGGCTGGCTTCCGGAAGCTTCCTACCACCTTCCCAGCAGCGAAACGTAATCAAGCATCGAAGCACACAATCACAAATGCGCATGTATCGTTTTATTGCGCAATGATTTGTTGGACTGTTTGTTGGTTGAATTCGACTCCCCAGGATCCCCAGGAGAACCATTTTTCCTTTGCTGCTGCTAGCTAAGGCTGCTGATGTGCAGCGATCGGTACGGTAAGGCTACGCGTGATGGGTTATACTGATTTGTAGGATTCGCAAGGGATGATGGCAAAATGACTACAAACATAAATTGTTGACATGACATGTACAGACGAATGAGTCGAAGGAATGATATATATTTGTGCGCCAGACACGACCATAAGCCAGATTAAATCACATACAACAATCGTCTTTGGGTGTTTGGAATCAAATTTCAAGATGTTTGAAAATCTAGTTGAGCTTGTAAATAATTCTAGAAGGAGAATATTGATTATTTAGAAACAGTTTAATTGCTTTATGTTTTGAAGTACTTTATGATACACGATAAAGATAAGTTAAAGTGGATAATGTTTGAAGCTAAATTGAAATGAGCAATCACAAATCGATAAGCAAGGACTAATAGCGAGTAGCACAAGAACGAACAAAGGCAGTAAATATTGCTTTACATTTGAAACTCAGCGTTATCACTTTCTTTAGTAACTTTTTTGTAACATTTATACAATTTTATGTCCTTCTCATATTTTTATTACTTAATGTTGACTATAGTATCATAAATTTAGCTTCATCTTTATCTGAAGAATTGGCTGTTGTTCCTAAACTCTTTTATTAATTTATATATGAGGATTCCTAATGGTTTGGTTTTTACTTTAATTGTTAAATAGTGACAGTGACGTACAAAACAATATCTTTGTATATGAAATCAAATGTAAATGTTCAAATATATAGTAAAAGCGTATGCAGTGGCTAATTTTTCCATCGCAATATTCTCACAGCAGCCATTGATATTGCACGCATATCAACGGCTACTATGACAAAATCATCTGAGGACTTCACGATTAAAGGTATTTGATATCCCCTCTCATATGAAGACGTATCCATATTAACTAGCTTTGTGTGCCATTCCATCTAAATCCCATCTGAAGCCTGCCATAAAAATAGATGCTATTGCCTTATCAACTGAAAAACCCTGTAAAGTTTAAGTTTGATTGATTAGGCCGTCCTTATGAATAAAAAAATAGATGATTATTTTTTTTTTTTTTACTATTTTATGTACAGTGATGGTCAAAAGAATGAGACCACATATTAACACACACACATAACATCGAGATTATGATTCCGATTTTCAAATAATTGTCGATCATATCATTGAGTCAATAAAAAAAAACGATTGTGAGCTAAGAATTTAATGAACTTCTAGTATGATTATGCTCTGAAGAAGTATCAAAGATATAGCAGTGGTCTTATTTTATTGTCTGGCACTGTATATTGGTATATGTTTGGAACATAATCGCCCAAAAACAATGCATCAACATCTGTTTGTTGACATCAGATTGTTTGCTTGATTCAATGGTATAATTGGTTCCCTAAATTTTTCAACTGTTTTTAACAAAAAAAAAAGAATTCGATTTACTATAACTTCACCGTAACAATTGAGGTAGAATTAGGCGATCTGTGTTTTCAATCACAGAACCTGTACTTATTCCTCTTGGATTATTCTTGTGTCTGTATTTTGCTGCACTTTACTAACGTAATTTATAAAATATGTTTATCTCTTCCTTGGTTATTTAAACTACAACAAAAATAAACAAATCAGTTTATCTTAACCGAATCTAAATGATCGAACCGCGAAGAATTTAAATCCAAATCAAATAAATAAACCACTAAGGTTTGATATAATAGAGATGAAGTTATATGCTTATCAGACTGTAAGTGAAATGGATAAATCTAGATCAATTTAATTTAATTTAATAGCTACAGTTACAGTTTATGATTTATTTTTTGTTTATTTGAATTACACTCCAATTGTACTCTTGTTTGCATAATTCCTACTTCAGATATTGCCAATAAAGTATTAATGTTTTCCAAATTTATCTCTCTCTCTCTCCTTGGCCTAAAGACGCCTTAAGGTCTACTGCTATTTCTGGCTTAATGCCTTGGCCTAATGCCTGCCATTTCTGGCTTAAAAGACTTAATGATACCACGTAGTTGGATAGTCCTCACTACTGGCGAACGGTCCGTTGTCTACCATCGGAGCGTTGCCGGTTTCCCGAATTAATATTTGTTACAAAATATTGTGTTTTAGCATAATATTTTTCTGCAAAGTAAAGTAATTAAAAGTTACATTTCATAACCACTGACTTCAAATAGAAGTAGACCGAAGAAGATATTAAATAATACATTGCTCTAAATAGCTTCAAACTTATGTTGAGGTTATCATAAATCAGTGTGATACAGGAACGGAATCCATTCTATAAAAAGGCCAACTTAACTTTATCGCTGAAAGCTCAATAAAAGTGCACACAAATCTCACCTTTCATCTGTTCCACCACATGAGCAACGATAAGCAGCAGCAGCGGCAGCACCGCTTCACTTCATCGTCAATTAGTGTCGCACACACGTTCTTATCAAATAGACTCATTAATTAGCCTAACCTGTGGCGAAACACAAAGACGCTGCATATCGGAAGGCAGGTGTGGCCGTGTGGAAATAATAAGCCAATCAAACTATCCGCCAAACAGGGCCGTGTTTGCACGGTACAGTCGCACACCGGCTGCTGATTGACGTGTGCGCCACATAATCAGCGTGTGGGTAAGGAAATTAATTTGGAATTGTCATGTAAGTGATTGCTACTGTCTTCCTGCACGATGATTAATCTGTACGATACGGTTATCTGGCTGTTTGGTAATTAAACGGCTCCACAACAACATTCCCGCTGCTGCGCTTCTTCTCCTCCACAACGGGTTCGATGCGGTTTGGTGATAACGCGAATAAACTTAACAGGAGGGAGACACACACACACATGCGCTCGTCGTATCGTTCATGTTTCGTCAGAAGAGCTTCGTGCGAATGCGCGTGATAATGATATCGTTATGATTAGGAATAGGAAGGGGGGTACACCACATTCCGTATGGGTTTTGATGGTTGAAGTTTTTTAATCTTGTTAATTAAAAATCACAATTATCGAAAAACGGCAATGGTAAATAATTTAATATGTCTATCATGCTATCTGCTTCTTGATTACAACTAATAATGGAGCTGGAACGGTCTATCGGAGGAACACACCCTTGCTGTTGTGATCAGATCAGTACCTATCAGATGATGAAATACAACTGAACTGAACAGATTGATTTGGTCAAGTTGTCAAAAAAAACCTTGCAAAGTGCTCAGCTCAGGTGGCGAAATAGGTCAAGATTGCTAAAAATAGCAGGATCATCGTCTAATGACGTGTGGAGAAGGGGAGTCGTAATAAGTCAAAGGGGAGTCGTCGTTGAAAAGGCGAGGCACTACAACCTCTAAAGGTCTCGGCCAGCCATTTCTGCCTTTCTGTGACTTAATTTTACCTGTAGTAAAGTAGTCAGCCCTACTTGCGGGGAGAAGGTCTGGATTGGATTTGAGCTCCTGTTTTGCCGTGTGAAGACCGGCGCCGTTATCGCCTCGGCCACCGGACCGCTCCAATGTTGCATAATGTTTTTGCAAATGAATAAGCTTTTGTCGGTAGGTAGATATCCATTGTCATTATTCAGGTTCAGGTTAGGTTCATAATACACTGTATTGAGCTAGTCCCTAAATACTAAGCACGGTTAACTCGCCACTGTCATTTGGCTTATCTGTCGATGGTCAGGTATGGACAAACTCCTGTTACAACACAATGCTTGTTGTACAAAGAAGTAAGTATTATACGAGTTACAACTTCTATTAAGCTAGCTAAAACAACATGAGTATAATAACCATGTATCAACTTTAACATCTATTTATCAATCAATTAGGGCGGTCCGTTGGCCGAGGCAAAAGCAGCGTTGGTCTTCGAGGTAGAACCAGCTCATATGACACTAAATATAACAGTGCAATTCTTTATGTATCATCCCTAAACCACCTTATGTTACGTGGAAGCTGCTTAAGACTTTATCCTACCACGACCTTCTCATTGGCTTTGTCTCAGCATTTTTCTTACGTACAGTCGGCGTATCGATTAATTTTTAATTATTTTTTTAATTAATTTTGAGCCAGGGATTTACTGCTAGTTGATTTTATTGTTGATAGATCGAAGCTTCTATCGAAATTTAAAAACAAGTCCTGGACAAGATGGACATTATGATATAAAATATGAGTTCTATGTCTGAGACAAAACCCCACCGGTGATTCTAAATGACATGAGTTGATGGTGCATGTAAAAATCGTATAGTGGACTACCAGACTTCCCAAACTCCTAGCTGACCTCATCAGCGACCCATTGAATTGTTAGGGAAAATCTCCATCGGAAGACCTGGTCTGATCACTCTGTTGCAAAGACGAATTACAAGAACTACAATTTCAAAATGCGATATTCAGGGATTCGATATCCAATTCTGCTGTGTGAAGACCGCCGCCGCTACCACCTCGACCATCGAATCGCTCTAAACACTATAAGAATTATAGTAAAAGTTAAAATCATGCGAATATTGAATAGTATATTGCTCGTTGGAATTAATACAGAAGCTCATCCATCTTCATATGAGTATACAATAATACTTAACACGACATCAATAATCGTTCGTTGACTTCTTGTTCGTCTGTACTTCTTATCAGAGATATCGATATATTTGATAAAAATGTATGTGTGCTGTTCAATTTGATACGCGATACTGATACAAATTTAAACAATTATTTTTTTCTGGATTACCTTTGATTGTTCCTCATAGATGGTTTGTAGTAAATCTCTAAATATAAACCTTCCAATGACCCCCACGGAATGATATCATACTTTAGCCCGAAATTGCGATCCATTCATAAGCCACAAAAGTTCATCAAGTCGAGCTGACATTCCACAATTCCGTCAGGCAGACCGTCAAGACTACCGTACTCAAATAACTCACAAAAACCCATGGCTACCGGAACACCCGTAAATGCGCAGCCATTTTGTGCCAATCAACTAACACCCGGACAGCTTCCAAGCTCATTATTTACTACCAGCGAAAAGCTCTAATCACCAATTAGTGCCAACAGTTAAGGTACCTTTTTGCTTCCCTTACTTTCCGCCATGGGGTTTCCTCTTCCCCCCCTCCCCTCGCTTCCCTTATCCTTCCTTCCCTTTCTATCGATTAATCTCACTCCATGCGCTCTTATGTATTGGCTGGTCTCTTTCCCATTTGCTTCATTATTGCAATGGAAGGAAAATGCGCAGAAAAAATTGTAATTACATTCTATAATAGAAATAACTTTTTCCACCTCGATAACTTCCCTTTTGGGACGTCCGTTGGAACGTCCATGCCGTTTGAGATGAGTTTTCTAACGGACAGTGACCATATTACATGAACCTTCTCCATTTGAGGTTGCCTCTTTATGACTTAATTTTCCTTTAGCTATTTTAGTCAAGAACTGAGCTCCACTTTTGATTAACCTACCTTGAGTGGCGATCATCGCTGGCGTTGAACCCATCTCCACCGTTCAGATCCACCGCGCTCGTCTTGGAACGAATCGGCGACAGGTCGGTCCCTGTGCTGTTGGTGTTTTCGTGCTCTTTGCTGGCCAGCAGTGCTTCGATCCGGAAGGAATTGGCATTGCTACTGGTTTTGGTACTTCTGCACACTACATCCGACCCCGACGCTACTTCCACGTTGGACACTGCACTGTTAATCTCACCACCACTATCCACTAAACAACGTCCAGCTGGAGCGTCTGGCGTATCCGTGTCGGCCATATTGTACGGCTGCAATTGTTGTTGCTCAACGCTGCTCATCACGCTAAGCCACTGCGCCGTGCGCTCTTTCACTTGTACACCACAACTAAAATGGAGGAATCGTTTTCAAAGACACAGTTCTATCTTTTAACACTATCACACAGTCTCTATCACAAATGCACGGACCTGTTACGGATACAATCGATCGATATAGGCGGCAGAACTGCACCACTTGCTCGAGTGCACATGGATCACGTGTTGAAACACCTGGCAATGCACACACTCAAAATTGCATTGAATTGTAGCAGTAAATACACAGCAGAAAACGACTCTTTCAGCTCCGTTCGTCGACGTATACACACTGTTCGGTGGTTAAAATGAACTGAATGGCTACATTAAACGGAAGCAACCACGAACTGGATGTTTGATGCGATCTGAAATATACCTGGACATTGTAGATACAAGAGAGAGAGATGGATAGATACGGAAGATAGTACATTCACGCACTCTATCACTCCTATTTTGCATCATAGCAATCGGCATCTTTTCCTTTTCCATAGCGTAGACGGCGTGGTTCATTCGATGGGGCTGAGCACATGTTCATTCAACATGGCATCGATGTGACGCGTACAATTAGTAGGCGTGGCTATCGGTGCATTACATATCGTAGAGGCGTAGTCGACGATGCTTCGTTCAACAGGGGAAGAACGACACAAAACGCTTGCTTTTCAGCGTTTTACATACATTTAGGAGAAATTTCACGATCAAATGGTGGATCATGAGGATCTGCTATTGCTTCCTTGTATACCTTCTCGTACTTTTCTGTTTATTTCTCCTCGCTTTACTCAGAAAACAATGATCCTTCCTGGGGAAAGTCAAGGCTCTCCGGTGCTTCGGTACTGTCCGTATGTACTTGGTGCGAAGCGCTCCGGAAGACAAGGGTAACCGAAACAATTGGAATGGATTTTGAATGACCGAGAAAATGGGTTTTATGTAATGTTTTTCCACTGTGCATGTGGCTCATCACGGGCCGCCCGTACTATGTGCCGCTCCACCTCATTTGCTAGTCGTTGCTCGTGCATGCTCGGAACATCGTTGCCAAACGATAAAGTCGCATATGAAGCGCGTATATTGTCGATTAGCAGTTATTAGGGCTCCCGGAACTTGGCGCCGGAAGTGGGACGATGCTGGGTTGTTGTGGTGGTTTTTATGATGGGTCTTGGGGCTCGGGGCTTACGTGCAGTTTGTAACAGGAGCTTGATTAAGATACAGACTGTTTGCTGCTACCACTACCACACAAACGCACACACACACACATACACGGGTGGCCATGCGAAACATCGGTGCCGAGCGGTGTGAGTAATTGGAAATAATCAAGTTTCGATACTCCGTAACAATTGTTGGAACAATTTGAGTTTAATGAGCGAATGCAATGGATAACAGTTGTCGTTTCAGTGGAAGGAAGTTATCATTACGTTCATTACGTTTAATTACATTACATTTCAGTTTTGGGTATAGTCGCGCTTCAAAAAATGCAATGAAATAAAAATGGGTTTTGTTATACAAAGGAGTTTATAGATTTAATGATAAGGGTGCCAACTACTGCTGTACTTAAATCTTAGAGTTGAATACACACGCGTCTCAAGTATGATGCTACAATTAGTAGGACAAAATGGTGGTTCACATGTGTGTTAGATACCTTAGATAGTGAAAAAACACCTTAGTTAAAGTAAAACAGAGAACTGTAAATTTTTTTCAGGTTGACAATTGATCCGGAATGGTAAAATCCACAGAAATGTAGGCACACCTACTCTGGGTTCAAATCCTGGCACGACCGTGTATCCCTTACACAGGACTAACTAGTCAGTTATAGGCAATTGAAGGCAGTGATAGTCGGCGATTAGAAATATCAATACTTTGATGAAAACAATAAAGTATGTTTGTTTGTTTGAAGTGTCTTCCAAATTTGAGTTAATAATACTTTCTTACTGTTTGACGATAAAAATTTGTTGCAAAATATTAACCTTATAATAACGGCTGATAATGAGGACTGAATATATAACAGATCTATGACACGCGATAAAGACTTTACTTTAAATGGTAATAAATTTAGTTTAGCAATAAGAACAGGCCGTCCTACATGAATAAAAAAAGTTTATTTATATTTCTTATTTGATTTAATTGATAATAATTACACAAATAATTTGTAACATCCAGAGGCACAAAAGAAATAAGAACCTGGGTTCAAATCCTATTCGGACCGTCTCCCGTACGCAGAACTGACTACTTTGCTACTGGTAAACCCAAGTCACAGAAAGCCAGAAATGGCTGGCCGAGACCTCTCGAGGTTGTAGTGCCACCAAGGAAGAAGAAGTTCTTTGTTCTTGTATCATGTCTTTTATGGATTGATGCCAGTGGCCGAAACAGTCAAGGAACTGCTTGTGAAGTATTTTGGTATTGTCAGCCGTATTCCTGAGCAAAGGATTTGAAGACCGCGAGGCACTATCTATCCACCAGTTATAGCCGCTTCAAATTTTACAACATCTTCTCCACTCTGGAGCGAAGTGAAACCATTTAATGCCGTCCAGGTCCCACGACAGTCTTAGAAGGTCGTAAAATTCAACCAGTGAGCTTGATTGAGCCTTTTCGTTCCACATTTTCGATCCAAGCGTAAGTTATTTTGTAAATACGGTGTAGAAAATACTTAAAAAATATGTTTGGTACAAGAAGCTTCAAATTTGCAGGCATTTGCCCAATAGGTTTGAGGAAGTGTAACAGGAAATGTGGCCCAATAGGTTTGAGCAATGATTTATTTATGATGCGAATATTATAATTATCGTTATTTGAACAAACCACTTTTATGGTGATTAAATTACGAATTTGTGTAGATTCCATACGCAGTAATATATTGAATTTAGTTCTAAACTATATTTATATTCTTATGGTCGCCAGAACGAGATGGCCCTAAAGTTAATAAGTAAAGTAAGAGACAATAACTGAATTTAAAAAATTTAATTTAATCATTGATTTGTTGTTTAACAATTTATACTTCATAAGTTTTAATGATTCGAAGCATGAAATTTGCTGAGTGTAATGGTATCTTCCTTCCCCTTAAACGACAACTCTTATCCATTGCATTCGCTCATTAAACTCAAATTGTTCCAACAATTGTTACGGAGTATCGAAACTTGATTATTTCCAATTACTCACACCGCTCGGCACCGATGTTTCGCATGGCCGCCCGTGTATGAATGTGTGTGTGCGTTTGTGTGGTAGTGGTAGCAGCAAACAGTCTGTATCTTAATCAAGCTCCTGTTACAAACTGCACGTAAGCCCCGAGCCCCAAGACCCATCATAAAAACCACCACAACAACCCAGCGTCGTCTCACTGCCGGCGCCAAGTTCCGGGAGCCCTAATAACTGCTAATCGACAATATACGCGCTTCATATGCGACTTTATCGTTTGGCAACGATGTTCCGAGCATGCACGAGCAACGACTAGCAAATGAGGTGGAGCGGCACATAGTACGGGCGGCCCGTGATGAGCCACATGCATCGAGGAAAAACATTACATAAAACCCATTTTCTCGGTCATTCAAAATCCATTCCAATTGTTTCGGTTGCGCTTGTCTTCCGGAGCGCTTCGCACCAAGTACATACGGACAGTACCGAAGCACCGGAGAGCCTTGACTTTCCCCAGGAAGGATCGTTGTTTTCTGAGTAAAGCGAGGAGAAATAAACATAGAAATACGAGAAGGTATATAAGGAAGCAATAGCAGATCCTCGTGATCCACCATTTGATCGTGAAATTTCTCCTAAATGTATGTAAAACGTCGTGAAGCAAGCGTTTTGTGTCGTTCTTCCCCTGTTGAACGAAGCACCGTCGACTACGCCTCTACGATATGTAATGCACCGATAGCCACGCCTACTAACTGTACGTGTCACATCGATGCCATGTTGAATGAACATGTGCTCAGCCCCGTCGGATGAACCACGCCGTCTACGCTATGGAAAAGGAAAAGATGCCGGTTGCTATGATGCAAAATAGGAGTGATAGAGTGCGTGAATGTACTATCTTCCGTATCTATCCATCTCTCTCTCTTGTATCTACAATGTCGGGGTAGATTTCAGATCGCATCAAACATCCAGTTCGTGGTTGCTTCCGTTTAATGTAGCCATTCAGTTCATTTTAACCACCGAACAGTGTATACGTCGACGAACGGAGTTCAAAATGTCGTTGCATTCAATGCATTTGTGGTCATAACAATCAGCGAAAAATCTTTGCAATTTCAGCAACTGCAGCTCAAATATGTGTTTTCACGCATGAAAACATGATGGAAATAGGACTGTTTCTCGTCTGTATACTGAATACTATTTATAGCTAGATTTTAATAAACATGAAAATGTAAAATAATTTTGTATCATTTCGCTTTGGTTCATTTGTCAATAGTTCATAGTTGTCCTTCGAAATATGCTAAAATTCATTACTAAATTGTCAATGTGAGTAAGAAGTCAAATAAGGAAAAGTCTTAGCAAAATACTATTGATAAATGGTTTATTTAGTCACAGTTAGGCCCGTATCGAAAGATCGTAAAGATCGACGGCCGTTGAGGTACACTACATCTAGAAATTCAGAGCTTCTCATGAATCAGCTTGCTGAATTCATATTTACCGAGTTGGATAAAAACAAACAAAAAATAACGTACAATAAAATGCTTGTTGCGTTTTGCATTTATGTCACCAAAGCTAACTAAACTAATTAAAAATATTAATTAACTTTGGATTACATTTATTTCGCGCGTTCATTGTGGCACAGTACAGCTGCGGGCCGGTGTATAACATAGCTATGGGAAATTAAACCTCTCAAAACCATCGTCGTTTATACTGAGCTATGACCTCCATCTCATCTCCCTTGCTTTTCTTATACTTTAGAACTAAACACTTTCAAAAATTCACAAAAAATCTAAAATTTTCGCTTCAACATTATTTGTTTACGATAGCAGCTCCACTGGTGACTATGGGAAAAGAAACTATCACATTTTGGCCAAATTGCGCTGACAGCTGTCAGTTGGCCACTGTCAATAAAAATTCCACACATGTCATTTCACGAGACGTGTGTGCTTGCGCGCGTGTGTGTGTGTTTTCTTCAAGGATGACGATGATAATAACGAGGGTGTTGTGAAAACGAAAAACGAATTACGGAATAAATTCTGCGTGTGCGACATCTTTCGTGTGTTTTGTTCGTTCCCTTCTGTTGGCACTGCACCCTAGCCCTAGCAGTCACCTTCGCAGCCGTGTAAAAGTTCACAAAAATCGCCCCGTGTTCCCCGTTTGCACACACAGTTCGCGACTGCGTCACATATTTGCTGTGCGTGCATGATTTGTTCATACTGCTGAAGCTTTGTTCCGAGCAAAGCAGAGTGTTTCAGTGTGTGGCCAGCTTGCCAATCATCCTGGCATCGGAGTGACGACAAAAAACATGATGACAAAGGTGACGAAAGCTAGCGCGGAACTGGTCGGGCAACAGCGATCGATTCCCGTGGCCAACTGCCCGTCATGTTTCCCTCATTAAGGATGCAGCTCTGTGCGTAATCAGCGTCAATCGCTTCGTGTTTATACTTAGTGCGAGTGAAGGGGAGGGGGGGTACCAAAGGGGGACAAGGGCAAGTGGCAAAAAGCATAACGCAGCAAGCAGCAAGGATGGAGAACAATCCGGGCGAATCGTCGGAGGTCGTGTACGGCACGCACGAAGACTCCGCAATGGTGATGTCAGAAAAGGTAAGATGAGCCTGAATGAACGCAACAACAATGAGAAGAGCTGGACGGACTACGCCAAAAAGCATATGCCAACGGATGGACAGTGCATATCTGGGAGCGTTCCTGCTTATCAATTTCGTCGTGTATGCACGACCAAAGCACAGCCTGCGCCCTTACGCCTGAGGGGGTACATGAGAATGACCGATTATGCGTTCCGGTTTGTGGACGGCCAGCAGTTCCGCTTGGAGCCAGCGGCTAGATGGAAAGAGCGTAGAGCAAATCTAATTAGCTGCACCGTGCATATGCTTGGTCGGCTGACTTTTCGACCGCAATCTGGCACCGAACCTGGTGCGACGGAACGGATATAGGATGAAATTGGACACCGCCGTGTGTTGTTGTTATGAATGCTGAATGACGTCCACAAATAACTTTAAATCTGTCGTTGGGCACGCTAAGCCTTCATTTAGGAAATGGCTCCCTCGCGAATGTACACAATATGGAATGTAAAATGAACTTCATGTAATGCTCATATGGTCCTGTGAACGGGATCGTTTACGTACTAAGCTTACACCCAGACGCACAAACACACTCTCTATGATTGCGAAATCTGATAACGAATGAACGTTTCTAATCTGCGCTTATACCATTCCGTTTCGTACAGGTGCAATCTCTAGCCGGGAGCATTTACCAGGAATTCGAACGTATGATTCAACGGTACGATGAGGACGTGGTGAAAACGCTGATGCCACTGCTCGTGAACGTGCTCGAATGTCTCGATTCGGCGTACCAAACCAACCAGGAGCAGGACGTCGAGCTGGAACTGCTGCGCGAGGACAACGAGCAGCTGGTAACGCAGTACGAGCGCGAGAAGAATGCCCGCAAGCAGTCGGAGCAGAAGCTGCTCGAGACGGAAGATTTGGCCGAGCAGGAGAACAAAGAGCTGGCCAGCCGGCTCGAGTCGCTGGAAAGCATCGTGCGCATGCTGGAGCTCAAGCACAAGAACAGCATGGACCATGCCAGCCGGCTCGAGGAGCGCGAGTCCGAGCTGAAGAAAGAGTACAGCAAGCTGCACGAACGCTACACGGAACTGTTCAAAACACACGTCGACTACATGGAACGGACCAAGCTGATGATGGGCAACTCGACGCACTCGCAGGCCGGCTCAGCCTCCGAACGGCTGGACGTTTCCCGGTCCCGCCTGATGCCGATGATGCGCTCCACCGGTCCCGTCTCGTACGGGTTTGCTTCGCTGGAAAATTCTACCATGCTCGATACGGAAACGCTTTGCAGCGAGGAGGACAGTGGGCCCGATTCGGGGCCACCTTCGCTGCAGAATGAAATCGAAACGAAGGCTACGGAAAAGGTGGAAGAGGTGGATTCGGCAACGACGGCACCGGCCGACGGGATGGCAACGAGCTCAACCACCGCCAAGGTGCTGCAGAGCCCAACCAGCGGCGGTGGCGGTGTGTCGGGCAAAACGACCACCAAGAAAGAGCAACGGTCGGCCAACACGCTTTATCAGGAGCTGTCGTTTCAGGACGATAATTTGGAGAGTGAAGAGAACGAAATTACCGGTGCCTGGGTGCATCCGGGCGATTACGCTTCATCAGGTATGCAGTATTGCGTTGTTCACCATTGGGCTGGTACAATGGGCAATTTATGTATGTGTTTGCGTGTCTTCAACAACATCATTCATTTGTACTGATCGTGCAGGGGTCACTGATCATGGTTTAAGATGGTCGAAGTTTCTTATAGGTGTTTTTAAAAGGACTTCTTTATGAGATTCGAATTTGTCATGCATGTAGCATTCAATTGGGTCCTAAGCAACCTCATTTCTGAGCAAAATCGCACTTTTTCCTGTTGCACCCTACACTTCCTTACCATCTCATAAGCATACCCCGTATTAATGATCATTTTATAGTAAGTCACATTAAAATGAACAACATTTTAAACTAATTCAATGTTGCATGAAAAATGCGGGTTAATTTAAAGTTCATTTCTCATACATGATCGTGTGCCAAGCTCATTTCGCATCCAAGAACTCGACCATTGATCACGCACCAAAACACAGTTTGCGTACGGCATGCGGCGAAACCTTTTAACGCTTTTCTTATCTTACTAATTGCTCCCTCTTTTCGTCCGCTTTTCTTCTACCTTGCAGCTAACGATAACTTTTTCGGTAAGTCACTCATTACACGCAACGCTAATAAAACTAAACACTCTCTCTAAATATCATACTCGGTTTAATGTTGTTAACATGTGTTTGACGCTTGTATTTTTCCCCCCCCCCTTAAGGTATGGGCAAAGAGGTCGAAAACTTGATCATGGAAAACAATGAGCTGCTAGCGACCAAGTGAGTGTGACCGTAGGCCATAACCGCAGCATCTTCATACTAAACTTGTCGCCTGTCCTCCTTTCCCCACGCAGGAACGCACTGAACATCGTGAAAGACGATCTGATAGTGAAGGTGGACGAGCTGACCGGTGAAATCGAAATCCTCCGGGAGGAGCTGAACGCGGTCATACTGGCGCGCAACAAGCTGAAGGCGAAGGTGACCGAGCTGGAGGAGGAGCTGAAGAAAACGAAAGCCCAGGTGAAGCAGGCGTCCGCGTCGGCCACCGACCAGGAGGAGGAGGGCGACGTCCCGATGGCACAGCGCAAACGGTTCACGCGCGTGGAGATGGCGCGCGTACTGATGGAGCGCAACCAGTACAAGGAGCGGTTCATGGAGCTGCAGGATGCGGTACGCTGGACGGAGATGATGCGCGCCTCGCGGGTGGAAAACCTGGACAAGAAGTCGAAGCAAGGCATTTGGAAGTTTTTTAGTAATCTCTTTAGCTCCAACGATAGGCCAACGAATGAGTCCCCCGGGCGCCTTCACCAGCGCTATGGTGGCGTGAGTGCGCAGTCGCAAGCGCACGGTGCCGCCTCGCTGCTGCCTGCCATGCCCGAGGGACGAATGCTCATTGGGGCAGGCCAGAGTGGTGGCAGCGGTGGTGGTGGTGGTGGTGGTATCGGTATCGGCGGTCTCGGTGCCGGTTCCTCGACTGCCCTTTTACGCAGTGGCCATGCAAGCAACATACTGGTGCTATCGAAAGAACCGGAACTGACGCAATCGGAGCGTGCGATGCAGCGACGCCGCGACCAGTACCGGCAGGTGCGGGCACACGTCCAGAAGGAGGACGGCCGGCTGCAGGCGTACGGTTGGAGTTTACCTAGTCTAAAACCATCGAACGGTGCGGGAGCGAACGGTGGCATTGGGGGTGGCGGTATCGGAGGTGTGGGGCGTCCGACCGGTAGCGGAGTGCCGGTGCCGGTTCCCGTATACTGTCGCCCGCTGGCCGAGGCTAGTCCGCACATGAAGGTGTGGTGTGCCAGTGGCGTTAATCTGCAGGGCGGCTACACTAAGGACGGTGGGTGTATCGTTGGAGCGGCCAGCATATTTTATTCGAAAGACACAACCGGCGGCGGTGCGCAGATCACCGAGCTTACCGGTGATGAGGCCACGGTGGAACCGAAAGATTTGGGCGAACTGCTGGAGCGGAAGCTACTCGCGCTGGGCGGTCCGAATTCGCTCGATGCGGACAGCGAGCTTAGCTCGTACGTGTGGATCTGCACCAGCACGCATTCGGCCAGCACGGTGACGGTGATCGACGCTAAAAATCCGTCGGAAGTGCTGGATTCGTTCCCGGTGTGCCAGAACCATCTGCTGTGCATCTGTACGGTGCGCGGTGCGCTGGAAATGGACTACGCAATGCTGGAAAACAGCGAAGTTACCAAATCGGGTAAGTTACCAATGAGCGAACGTGCAGAATGAACGCTTCAAATTCTAACGGCAACACCTTAATCGCTCGTTTCAGGTAAAATGCTAGAAAAACCCGGCGAATCTCCTGACGACATCGGTAAAGTGTCGTACGAAAAGGTGGTCCGCACGGTCGCCGAATCGGCGGCTGCTCCTTCGGCAGACGAAAGCAAACTTACGGAACAAGCACAAGAAGCGGTACCACCAGCCGATACAAGACCGGAACAAGCGACCGAACCTAACACGGATCGTGATCTGAACCATAACAGCAAGGTAAGGCGAACGTTCGCTGCTACCGGCACCGGTTCTGTAACGAGTTACTTCCTGTTTTTTTTGTTAGCAGTCCTCAAACGAAGCTGCAGATAGCACCGACGTAGACACGAAAGAGGTGGCGATCGCGGTGGACGGTAATGATAATACGATCGAGGGCGAAACGACCGCCTCGCCCGGCAGGGAGCAGTCTGCGGCGGCGATCGAAGAATCCATCTCTTCCATCGGACCGACCATGTGGCTCGGCGCGCAGAACGGTATGCTGTACGTGCACAGTTCCGTCGCCCGGTGGAACGTGTGTCTGCACAAGATCAAACTGCCCGACTCGGTGCTCTCGATCGTGCACGTAGAGTCGCGTGTGATCGTTGCGCTGGCGAACGGCACGCTGGCAGTATTCCGCCGACAGGTGAACGGCGAATGGGATCTGAACAGCTACCATCTGCTAACGCTCGGTTCGCCGAAGTATTCCGTGCGCTGTTTGACGATTGTCGGCGATAAGGTTTGGGCGGCGCACCGTAACAAGATTCACGTGATCGATCCCATCACGCTGTGCATACTGAAATCGTTCGAAGCGCACCCACGGAAGGAAAGCCAGATCCGTCAGATGGCAACAACGGGGCTGGGTGTGTGGGTATCTATAAGGTAAGGTGGTGGTGGTGATGATGGGTGACGAAGCCAAAGGAAGGATGCAGAAAGGCAACAATTAACCCGTTCGTTCTCTTCGAGCTAGATTGGACTCGACTCTAAGGCTGTTTTCGGCGGAAACGTACGACCATCTGGAAGACATCGATATCGATCCGTACGTGTCGAAGATGCTGGGCACTGGAAAGCTCGGCTTTTCCTTTGTGCGCATTACCGCACTGCTGGTATCGTGCAACAGGCTGTGGATAGGTACGGCTCCATTTCCCTTTCGAAGCAAACGCCCGTTGGCACACGTTCTCACGTTCGAGCTGGGCTTAATTACAGGAACGGGCAACGGTGTGGTAATTTCCGTACCACTGACTGACGCTAGCGGCGCTTCCAATACACCGTACTCGCCGCGCTTCGCCAACGCTCAACTTTCGTTCCATGGGCACCGTGACGCAGTGAAGTTTTTCGTGTCGGTGCCGATGAACCCACCCAACCAGGGGTTACCGACCACTTCGAAGGATATGCTGGTAATATCCGGCGGAGAAGGATACATCGATTTCCGGTTAGGTAAGTGCGTGCGTGTGTGCGGGTAAAGTCGTATCAGTTTTAATGCTTGCTACACAATTGCAATGAATAGTTGGCGAGTTTAGTTTAACTTACTTTTGAACACAATCGAGCATCATGCTAAATCATTGAGCGCGTTTAGTAGCATGTTTCCTCCATCGCATGTACGGACGTTCCTTTATGTGCATTTTGTTAATCAATTTCAAAGATCGTTTGTAGCTATTTCAGCTTAAATTAATGCCTAAATCATCCGCTGCTAGTTGCATGTGGTAGTGTAAGCTACTCATTTAAGTAATAACATGCCAATCAATTTATAATTTTGTTTTTCATTGTAACCGAGTACAAATGACAATTTTATCTTTTACAAACGTTTAACATTAAGTCAGTATCAGTGCTTGATCGCGGCAGTATATTTTTAAGTGGGTAGTACACTCTAGCGCCCAACGCTGAATTTGATAAAATGTGATTTGCTTTTTGAACAAGTCTAAGACAGAAAAAGAACTGACGACATCTGTTTCTTTAGCCTTTTGCTGGCTGCAAAACTATATGTTTGGGGTCTGCATTGGGCAAGTCCGTTGGCCTTCACACATCCGACGGCACATCCTTTCTGATAACTGAGAACGTACCGTCCTCACTCACTAATCCTCCTTCTTACTAATCTCCCACTCACGGGCACTCACTTAAAGCAACTGAGTAACCCAAAGGAATGTTTGTTCAGTCTTTTTACTTTTTTGTTTTATTTATTTATTATTAATTATTATAATAATTTATTATAGCAATACGGCCAGGCCGTCCTTCATGAATCAAAATAATAATTTATTAGACTAAAGTCAGAATAAAGATCTCCCTCCACGCACTCTTTAGCAAATTGATTAAAATGAGTATCCGTGAGTGGGGGGGACATCTATTCAGACTTTAGCCTAGATGCCCCCCCCCCCCCACGGGTACTCATTTTTGCTACAGAGTTACGCAAAAAGATATATTTTTCAGACTTTTTATTATAATTATTTATTTATTAATAATTTATAATTATAATTAATTATTATGACAACAAAATCACATTTTGGCATAACTTTTACGTAAATTTAAGGTAACTCAGTAGCGAAAAGTGAGTGCCCGTGAGTGGGGGGGGGGGGGGAGCATGTATTCAGACTTAAGCTCAATTTAAGGCTAAAGTCTGAATAGATGCCCCCCCCCCCCCCCCCCACTAACGGCCACTCTTTTTTACAAATGAGTTACGCAAAAGTGTATCTTTTTCAGACTTTTTACTTGAATTATTTATTTATTTATAATTTATAATTATTATAAATCACTATAACAACAATTTGGCTAATGTCTGAATAGATGCCCCCCCCCCCCCCCCCACTCACGGCACTCACTTTTCGCTACTGAGTTACCTTAAATTTTGGGCTTAAGTCTGAATAGATGCCCCCCCCCACTCACGGACACTCATGTTTGCATCAGAGTTACCCAAAAGGTTATATTTTTCAGACTTTTTACTGTAATTTATGTATTTATGTATTTATTATTTATTTATTATTTTTAACTATTATAAATAATTATTACATCGATTTCTCACATTTTTGCTTAATTTTTACCTAAATTTGGCTAAAGTCTGAATAGATGCCCCCCCCCCCCCACTCACGGACACTCATTTTTGCAACTGAGTTACCTCAAATTTAGGTAAAGGTTAAGCTGAAATGTAAGAAATCGTTGTAATAATTATGTATAATAAATAATAAATAAATAAACACTTACACTAAAAAGTCTGAAAAATATCCCCTTTTGGGTAACTCAGTTGCAAAAATGAGTGTCCATGAGTGGGGGGGGCATCTATTCAGACTTTAGCCAAATTTTGCTAAAAGTGAGTGCCATAAAGGGGGGGGGGTCTATTCAGACTTTAGCCCTTTTTGCTATATTTATTTACTTATTTATTATTTATAATTATTATAAATCATTATTACAACAAGTTTTAGCACTTTTGCTTAACATTCACCTAAATTTAAGGTAACTCAGTAGCGAAAAGTGACTGCCGTGAGTGGGGGAGGGGCATCTATTCAGACTTTAGCCTGAAATTTAGCTTATTATTCGATTAAAACCAACTCCCTCTATCCTGACCAATTATTTTGGCTTACAGGAGCTACGTAATAATTTTGGTCACGCTAGGAGTGACCAATCACGCTTACAACATACACGGTGTTCCCGGACTGTAACGGAACATTGGTTCGATGGATGCTTGTTAACGGGCATAGGCATATTCAGAAAAGGAGGAAAAATAAGAATAATAACATTTCAAATCACTTCTTACAATGTATATTATCATGCTCTACTCGCTGTCTAGTAACAGTATAAAGGAACGAGTTATGACCATACAAAATCCCACTGTGCAATAAAAATAACAGGCCACAGTGCTGCACACAAAAGATTCTAGGGGGGGCCTTCTCGAGTCTTTTACCATTCAGACTTTAGCCCTCTAAAAGCCCCCACAGCAAGTGGGACACAAGCCCCTTTTTCTTAACTTACATTGTGTACTACCTGCTTAAAATACTTTCCATTTTAACTGCACGTTGCTTTAGGCATATTAATTTGTATTGCATCATACGATTAATAGAATGTAATGTTCCGAATGTATTCGTCGCTGGTAATAGAATGCGAAGCGATGTGAACAATAATAAGCCCTTACGCACCTCTGTGCCTCTGTTGCAACATGTTGCGCCCCCATGTTCCACTACTCCAACACAACATTATTGTTCTCTCTTCCCGTTTTCTCTCTCTTTTTTCGTCTCTCTTTCTCTCTCTCTCTCTCTCCCTTCTAGAAGAAATAGTAGAAGATGTATGCGATTCCGCAACACACTTATTAGTTTGGCGTGTTAGTTCATCGTACGATGATTTGTCTGTTTGTAGCTAAAGGTTTATGTACATTTTCTAAGCGAAAGAAAGTATATGGCCTACTCCCACCACCACCACCACCACCACCACCCATCCAACCCCCAAAAGCAACCGCTCGGTTCAAATTGCGTCCAATTGCGAAAGTCAGTCCCATTACGAAACGAACACGTATCGGCATGATGCACACCCACACTCTGCCTATAGTTCTCGAACATGTTGTATTTGCAAATGAAAGGTATGTTGCTTTTAGTTTGTTTTTGTTTGTTTTTACTGTTTTACTTTTTCAATTCGTTTTGATAGTGTGTTTTAGTTTGTTTTTTTTTGCTTATCGCTGGTTTCTTTTACTATTCTGTAATTTCCTTTTTGATTTTTATCGCAATATAATGGTGTTAAAAGTTAGTTAATCTTGGTTTAGTGTTTTTGCTTTGAAATACTGGTTGATTTGTGTTGCTACTTGCTTACCAGATACTGCTTTTTCAAATGCGATTCCATTTCTGTACATATGCTTTGACTCTGAAGTAGATGGGTAAAACGGACTATGGGGTTGTTTGCTAGCGTATCCTCCTCTTTTACAAATGCGCTGTGGGATAGGTTTGGTTTGCTTTGTACGGTAATAGCGTTAAGAATGGTGTTCTATGGTTATGTTATTCATGGACAAACATTTCTATTTTACGTAGGCCGAATGTTTGATTTCTTGCTGCGTTTTATAATATTTTAGGGTTTTAGATGAATTTCCTTGAATTTCATTTGTGAGACATAATGAATTGATTTTGTCTTCTCCTTAACCGTTCGCCGATAGCAAAAGAGAGTCCAAGCAGAGCTTGATTTACATAGTTTAACGTGTCTCTGATTTCATGAGTTCTATGCTGGCTATGGCATTACCCTTGGCGGTCTAAATGTGTGCACTTTTACTAGCAAATTTATTTAAAATTAAATTGTTTGCCAAGGCACAGTAAACCGTAGTAATTAGATTGATTCTTCACACATTTGTAACTGCATAGTGTGCGAAGGATGTTGTGACACTTCTCTTTGCACTTCTGATGCTCGATTCCGTGCATAAAAATAACGTGAACAAGAACATGTTAGAATTCAATCAAACAAGTCTATGCTTGGTTAACCAATATATAATGAACTGCTTATATCTTAACTTAAAGATATTTTTAAAGTAAGGTCATTAGGTCGATCATTACTGCAAACTGTTAAAACTAGAACGTGGGTTGGGGCGGTCCGGTGGCAGATGCGATAGCGGCGCCGGTCTTCACACGGCAGGACCGGGGTTCAAATCCCATCCAGACCGCCTCCCCGTACGTAGGGCTTACTACGTTACTACGAGTAAAATTAAGTCACAGTAAGCCAGCAATCGCAGACAGAGACCTCTCGAGGTTGTAGTGCCAAGGAAGAAGAAGAAGAAGTCTAAGTAAGACCCTTAAATTATACGCACTAAGCAGAAGGAAAACGGTCGGAACTCTACGACTCTCAGAGGCATTTATTTAAAAGGATTAAATGCGTACCAGGATGCGCTCTACATTTTAGCTAGCCGGAATAGCTCTTATAACAATTTAAAATATCTTTAACTATATTTCGTGTAAAAACACGAGAAAGTCAATTTGAAAAACTAGTTAAATAACGATTAAATATCTATTTTCCAACTTTTTGAATGTAAAATAATAGATAGATCGATGGTAACGGAAATAGTCAGTTGAAACAACATCAAATATTTATTAAAATGTGCCATTTTTCGAGTCTTTTATACCTTATTCTATAACCGATAATTTAAATTTAATTATCTATTTCATTTAAATTATCTGCTACTAAATCATGATACTGTTAACAGTGATATTTTACTTTAATTAGTCAGAATCAACGGAGCCAAGGTTTTTCTATGTTTCTATGGATACTATGATATAAGACCTGACAGCCGGCTGCCAGGTTCATAGAGTTGAGGTGACGAAGCTAACCAAGGTGCCTAAATGTAACACGTCAACGATATAAATTTTAAAAACTAAGTAAAATAGTAATTTATAAACTCAAGTTAAGTTAGGGTGTTAGACAAAATGTCGTTGCGTTATAAGCTCATCGGGAGCACAATAATTAAAACAGAAAATATTTCATTGAAAGTTATTACAAACCTTCTCCTTATAGTTAAACTATTAGCCTTTTATATATAATATTTTTTTATTCTACTCTCATTAAATACTTTTCAAAAGCTTCTTAAACATCTATCTACTCTTGATGCAATGCTTCAGCTCTTGCTCTTCCTCTCACTTCCATCACTGTTACCGCTAATGTTAATTCATTGGAGGGGTTTGTAAAAAAAACGAAATGTGTATTTACATAAATTAGATTGTGTGTTTGCTTCTTCTTTCAAATCCTTTACCATAGCTAGTCGAACTTGCGTTGTGTTGTTAGAGTTTTAGTGTTCTGTACATGTAATGCTGAGTGAAATCAATCATCTTTGCTACGCTCTACAGCAGTATGATATCGTCTTATTACGTTTCTTCTCTTCTCCAGGTGACGGTGATATGGAGGCCAGCGTTGAGCTAGAACCGAACCAAACCATAGAGAATCGCAACGAGAAAAGCTACATAATCGTGTGGAAAGTCAGCAATCGCTAAGCTCACGCCAGTATGTGATCCATGCTTACCAGCGAGAACAAATTGACCTTCTTGTACCCCACACTACACTAAACCATACCCTACCCACTAACTCTAACCACACTCTGGTGCATCGATGGATGGAAGGATCGAGCGAAAGTTACACACAACATGAGTGGCATCCAAAGGGAAGAAGGTGATGGGGCGCTAAAGCGCATTGGATCCGGGATTAGCGAAGCTGATAATGAAACAAGTATTCTAGTGTGTTCCAGGTTTGTGCCGGCTGTTCTTTTTAACGCGTTGTGCAGCGGTAGTCAGGTTCAGTTTTGCATAAAGTAATACTGCGCTAAAAGGGAAGGCTAACCCGAATGCGGTTAGCGATAAAGCGTAAGCGTAACACTTGTTTAAAGGAAACATTTTTTATGTAGCGACTCTTCTGCTCGAGACGCTCCGGCGGCTCGGAGGATCAGCTTCGAATTATATTAGCAGACATACGGCTAAGTTAATTTGAATGTTTGCCGGACAGTAGACACGATGGTAGCCAACCAACCAACCGATAATAATTCCCTGTCCCCCCCACCCTTTTTCCTGCCCCCCCTAACACGCCAAAGAATAAGTTTAGTAGAGCGTTTTAGTAGCCCCTTTCAATGAAGGACACAAGACGGAATACACACACACATTATTAACACAAGTCGGACAAAAGCTCTATACCCACTCATATAAATATTATTACGTTCGCAAACAGAAATGGTTTTGTTTTGTGTTGTCAGCAACAACACATTACCATTAATATTTATCTCTAAAGTAGTAGTAACTAATACGGCGAGCTAGTGAGGTAGTGGCGAGGAGGCAAAACAACAAAAAAACCAATGGAACACGTACACAAAGATTGCAATTCCTAGCTTGTGCTGCAACGCATTAACAAAAGCATAGTTACAAAAAAGCGCGAAAATTCTTCCTTTCCCCCTTTTAGTAGTTTTATTGTTAGGGATCGGTGAACCCATTTTAACTTGTGTACATATTACAGTGTTATATTGCTGAGTTGTATTTAATTTCGTGTGCAGTAGCAAGTCATCGTTTTTGCACCTGTCGTGTATGGTTAGTCATTTTAACGGTGTTGTACGTTTAAGCTTGTTTTATTGTTTTATTCTTATTTTTATCTAGCACAGAACCCATCCAGTCGAACGTTTTATCGATCAGGCAGGGCTAGAAAGCGAGCGAGCGTGGGAGAGAAAGTAACAAAAAACACACACACACACACACACACGCTGCAGTCACAACAGGACAGGTTGGGTAATTGAAAACCTCTGTAAATGAATGTAGTAAGCGAAGCCTACTTTACCTTACGGTACACAAATGTTTAACGTTAATGTCTTCAGTTGACATTTTGTTTTGAAAAAAATGCAGTGCAGCAGTGCAATCCCGGTTTTCAACTTCATAATCAAATGCTACCAATTTAGATAAAAAAAAGCCGCGTGCGATGCTATTGTGCTGCAGCTCTCCCTCTCTTATACAGCTTTGCAGCTGCGTAGCTGCCACATGCATCCGCTCTATCTAGCAGCAGCAAGGTTTTAATTTGTTCGAATATTGCGTCAAATAGTTTGTGTTAGTGGCGGATGTATCGCTTTCATTCAAACACACCCGCGAGATCGAAAGTGTGCGATCGAAAGTTCGTATGATGTAAAGGAAAAACAAAACTACTCCCTCCCCCCGCCCCATTTGAAAGACAAAGCAAAATACAAGTAACCAATGCATTAATAATTATGTTTGGTGTTTTTTTTTGCGCCATTGTAAACGTAACCCGTTTTTCTTACAGATACTTACTATAGAAAAGTGCGTTCGTGGTTGAGGGCGGTGTTAAGTTAAGTTGTCGAAATCGTCGCTCGAGTGCTGCCAGCATCATCGCAGAGTACGCGTAAGTAATTTTAATTGTTTCTTTTTCTGTAATAATATGTTGCATGAATCGTCCATCAACTAGACAATTTTTTTTTTAAATTTCTATATCCGATCCACGAGCGTTCCTCTCAGCAGAAGTTGGCTCACATTGCCTGATCGGATTCACCGTATGGACAACAGCGCCCTCTTTGATAAAATTTGAGAAGCTAGCTGTTGTAGCTGTAGTGTAGCTGTGTAGCTACACAGAAATAACTGTCTTTCTGTTCATTCAAAATTCAAAAATGAATTCTACAATCACTGATGTAGAGAGTATATGTCAGATGGGTAATAATAGTGAGCACGCCAGGGTTCTTACTTCCTTCCAATTCTAACCCTAATCTGCTGGGTCGGAGCCATCCGTAAAAGTAAACGAGCGGGTTTGATCGTGTGCCAAACTCTTGTATGTTCGTGCCGACCAATGAATTCGAACTCGGCTACAATCGAGCAAATAGTATTACTACTCATGACTTCTAAATAGACATGAGCCTTAGGCCATCTCATAATGTTTTGGTTGTCTGCCTATATACCTCTTTTCCTCTTTCTTGGCCTGCTCGTATGGAGCACGTCTAAGCGACATGCCCTGTTGTCCAAACTGTTTCGAGGAAACACGGTCAATGGCTGCACACCTCCACCCCCGGCTGCATCCGATCTCTCTCAAGGTCTGACTCCACTTGATCCAGCCAACAAGCTCGTTGTGCTCCTCTACGCTATCAGCTAGCTCGTGGTTCATCCTCCTTCTCCACACGCCCTGCTCGCACACAACGCCCGCAGCTCGATGATGGCATGTGCATTGGTGTCCTCCGCCAGCATAGTCCAGGACTCGTGCCCATAGAGAGAGAGAGAGCCCATAGAGGCCTTATCAGTGTGCGATGTATGGCGCATTTCGTGCGTTGAAGGAGTCTGTGGAGCCCGTAGAAAGCACGATTCCTCTGAATAATGTGCCTGGATGTGGATTTCGCTGCTTACGTTGTTGTCCGAAGTTAGGATCATACCAAAGTAGCAAAACTCCTCTACTACCTCAAGCCGACTATTCAAATCGTCGACGTCAACCAATACTCTGCTTTCGAGGCGGGCTCTATCACGGTCAGAACCTCCCTCAAGCAGGTACTTTCTCTTCGTAGCTTTGATCCTCAATCCAATCCTAGCGGGCTCACGTTTGGGGATCTGGTGCTCCCGGCCCTTCTGGCGGATCTGCCGTAGAGTGAAGTTTTGATCGATCGTAGATTTCGCTCCAACAAATCCAGCTTGGTAGCTTCCCACGAAATCTTTAGCAAGAAGAGTATGCGGGACAGGATCTAGTAGGCAGCTCTATATATATTTATATCTGATATGTTTACATACCAGACAAGAAAAATTATAACAAAAGCTGTGATATTTAGTGTGATAGTTTCCGCATAAACAGTGCCATATATGCACAGATCGTATTTTGCTGAAAGTGAAAACATAACCCGATTCTACCCGTGTAGAGGAAAATCTTTCCCGTCCCGGGAGGAAAATATTGATCCCGTGATATATCAATATAATATTAATATATCAATCAATTAAAACATTACTTGAACCATCAACGATATTCAGTCCGGTTTGTGAGCCAGAGTTGTGGAAATTTGGAACTCTCGGATAACAGGAAGGTTTTTCAAAATCAAACTTATCCCATCCTAAGTATCAACCTTGCGAAACGGTTCAATTGAATCGTTGCTAAGCATCTTCAATTATTTCCGCTAGAGGGCCGCTGATTGTTTTAAGAATAGACTGTTTACTGCCGTGAGTATCGAGTTTTAAAGTACTCGAGCAGATGGAGCAAATTGTATGGACTACACACTAGAAGTGTGAACTTGTGATAACCGGTCCTGGTTACTGGTGGGCGCCACTTTCGCCCACAGAGGCTTTCACATTCCAAATAAAAACTTCTGGGGGTGAGACATTCAGAGTGGATTACCCACCGTTTTAGCTACACAGCTTCACAGTTGATAGTCTCTCATTCGTCGAAGAGATAGTTAGAAAGCATCAGAGAGGACTCCTAAACGGAAAATCTTCTATAACTCAATCCAGATCCTGGCATACGCTGATGATATCGTCATCATTGTTTTGAGGCTCTCCTATGTAGCAGAAGCTTACCAAAGAGTAGAGCGAGCGGCACTAAACCTTGGGTTGGAGTGGCCAGTGTCCCTGCTAAAAAACACTGATTTACGTAGGGGTGATGTACAGATAGGTGACCGCACCTTCGAAGTCGTCCAAAACTTCACCTATCTGGGTTTAAAAGTCAGCACCGACAACAACATTCGATCGATTGGCAGACGACGGCACAATATTTAAACAGCTTTTTCATCACTTACCACCCGTTGCAGTACCAGCTTACCAGCGAGGAGTACTCACACGGCACAAAAAACTGTCTGACGATTCCGTACTGTCTATATTTATTTAGCGAACACATTTCACCGCGCCTCTGTTCTGTGTTTCTTCCCCGTTTGTTTTGTTTTGTTTTGTTTTTTCTTCACTTTGGACTATAAATATATTAACGTTTATTTACAAATATTTAGTTGCTGTTTTGTTGTTTTTTGTAGTTCTTTTTTGTTTTGCTTGTTGTTGCTTGTTGTAATTTTTGTTTTTCAGAATCTCTTCTTCAGCATTTTTCCCCCCATTTTTTTAGGTTTTTGCTGTTTTGCTGGAGAGAGCCATTTGTATTTGTTTTTTTTTTGTTTAGCTAACACACAGCTCCACGATTTTTATTTTGTTTTTTTTTTTTTGCTTGTTTGTTTTTTTTTGTTCTTTCTTTCTTTCTTTCTTTCTTTAGCTTTTTGTTTGTCTCGTCTATTCTCAATTTCACAACCATTATGTAATGAAAACTTGCTGGGAAGCATAAATTATGATTATCTTATTCCTTTTTCTCTGTGTCTCTGTGGTTTTTTCTTCTACTTCTCGCTCTCTCTCTCTCTCTGTCTCTTTTTCTCTTCCTTTCATTGCTGTGTTCAATATTTGAAGTGTAGTGTTGTTTCGTTTCCTTTTTTTCGGTGTATCGATTTTTCTTCATTTTTGTTTGTTGAAGTGTTGTTTGTGTGACTTTGACTGACGTGTCTATAGGACACCTTTCTATGCTTGTGTGTGTGTGTGTGTGCGTGTTAATATGTGTGTTTTACTCTCATGTTTACAATAGAATGGCACAACAATTATTTTCATTTCCTATGTGTGTGTTTGTGTGAGACGGTGTGTGCACTCTCTCGTTCATCCTATTGTTTACGTCTACTTATTCCGCTTTACGCTGATGTTGCTTCCTTATTGTGTGAACCTCACACACACACTCCATGTATTAGTATATCGTGAAGCGTTTACTACCATCTGAGCTTCGTGATCGTACGCTAGTTCGTGGATTGCCGTCGTTCGATTTAAATCAAACACTCGTTTCTGAACAACAAAAGCTGTAACAGCGATTTCGAAATCGCAAACAAGGAAGACGTAGAGCATGAACAACTTCACCCACCGTTCTCTAACTGAGAACTAACAAATGCAAACGATGCAACTGTGCGAATGGTAAGCACGGAGGAAGAATTTGTTCTGTATTTCGTTCAACGTTTGTGAAGACTTCTTTGAGCTAATTTTTTGTCATGTCGCAACTGATTGTAACACAGGCAAAAAAAGGGAAGCAACGATCGATTGCGTACTGATTTCCGTAATCGGCACCCTAAACTACTCACACGTTTCTGGGCCCTGCATCGGGGCGCCAGTGCCATGTGTTCAAAATATTTTCTTTTACCGGGGAGCTGGCCGGTCACCATTTTGTTTTTTCGACCACAGTTTTTTGTTTTCTTTGTGTGTGTGTGTATGTGTGTGTTAGAAGAATTCGTTTCGATGAATATATTTTACACGTTTGTAAGCGCAAGTGCACCAGATGCACTTGCTCTCTCCGTTCGCTTCGGCCGTCTTAATTGCTTATTTAACCCCTCTTTGTAATGAGTTTTCGGGCCCTTTTTTTTTTCTTTACGGCTTTACGATTGCTCTTGCTGTAGTAATTCTAACAACTAGGACGTGAAATAACTATGCAAAATTCCTTTCTCGAGTGCCTTTTGTTGAGGGCACGCTCTAAAAACTCTCTCTTTGCCTACACTAGCGCTAGCAGGCCTCTCATTCGAAGGGACAACCTACAACCCTTCGTTTTCGCACCTAACAAGGACACATACACGGACACTCACACACACGCACACACACACGCACACACACTAATGCTTGTTCGCTAAACCATCTGAGTTCTTAATTGCAGTTGTTGTCGTTAAGTATGGGCTCCGTTGCGTCGAATGCTAATCCTTAATAAGTCGAATAACAATCGGGAAGAAGAGTTGCTACGAGTCGGGTGTGAGTTCTTCTTTGATTCATTCCTTTATATATATATATTATGCATATTGCGGATTGCACGTTTCGTGTGTGTGTATGTGTGTGTGTGTTTTGCATTACCCTAAACGATATACCTTTTTGCACAGCTTGTTGATTTTACCTTGCCTTTGTTACTTAACTTACCTAGCGAGTAATAACGTTAAACTAAAACCCCTTAGCGTGCTCGCCTTTTCCAACCCGCCGTGGGCCGAGAGCAGCGCGCACATGTGTTGCGATGGCGCGCCAATTTAATTAAGAGCTATGTTTTGTAAAGTTAAGTTTGCTATTGTTAAATCTCGGCTGTAGTGTTGTGTGTTGTGTATGTGTGCACAAATGCCGTATTTGCATTTGTGTTGGTGGTTCCGTGTGTGTGTGTGAGTGTGTTTTTTTCTATTCTTTTGATTCGCTGTTTTAGTTTTCGATTTCATTGTTTTGATTTGCTACAACGTTACACTTAAATAGAGTTAAGTTAAAGGAGACGAAAAAACTCACTCATCAGTTTCGTTATTGTAAGTAGGACTATTTGTTTTTCTTCCTCTCCCCCTTCTTCTTCTTCTGTGTGTGTGTGTGTGTTCAATTCGATTTGATTTCGTTTCCGTTTTGCTATTTTAATTCCATTTTTGTTGTTTTGCTTGCTTTGCTTGCTGCCGTTTTTGCCTGTAATCTTCCTGCATATACCCCAGTTTGCTGTCATTGGATGACTTTAGTTTTAGTTGCTGTGTGACCTGCGTGCGTCTATTCATTGTCGTTCGAATAAAGCTCTCCCTTTTTACGAGGGTTGTCTGCATTTGCCTTGTTGCCGGCAGATGTTCGTAACCGGCTATTTTGTAAAATAGAGTACCTTGGCGCGAGACCACCACGAGAGAGTATGTGTGTTTCCGTCTGTGTCTGATGATGAACTACCATTTCCGGGTGTTTTTCTTCGTGTGTTGTTTCGTTTTCTTTTTTTTAAATCTGCATTGCTCTCCAGTTTACTATTTTTACCATATTTCTCTGATATGTCTATGTCTTTAGAACCTATCAGTTACGTTGTAGTACGTCCATCTATAATGTGGTGAGAAAGAGAGAGAGACACACACACACACACATACCGGCAATCGAAGTCGTAGTTAGTCGTAGGCGCAATAAAGTTTTCTTTTGCACAAAGAAAATCAAACTCGGCTAGGCGCGGAACCTAAAACTAGATCGAAAACACACACGCAAAACACAACCAGTTTCGGTTTCCCATAACGAAGAGCGCAAAACACAAGGGGTCTCACAACATTCATATTAAATTGGTTTGCGCCAGGGGGGTGGGGGAGGGGGGGGGGTCACTGGTTGTTTGTGGGATTTTGTTCTTCAGCCTCACAACCTTACTCGTTGGGTACGTGCGATTCGGTCGGTTTGTCTTCGTCGGAATCGAGCGACAGACAGTTGCGCAGAAAGTCCTCCATCGAACGGTACACGTGCTCGATTACGCCGGTCAGATCGTGTCCCTCGTCGGCGTAGCTCTGGAAAATGTGCGAGAAAGTTGAAGCTGGTTATTTGGGTACGCAACAGCAATCGCTTTATCTCGCATAACGGGAGGATAACGGGAAATCTAATGAATCAAAGGCTGCACAAGATGCAAACAAAAAAATTCAAACAAATAAGTTGTTAAACTAATTTTTGATTTGGTGAGTTGAACATTAGTCAACAGAGCAGCTAAGGCTAGTGTGGTTCGATTGTGTGTCCATAAATTTAATAGAAATAGTAAAAAAACATGCTCATCTCGTACGCTTGTAGTAGTAGACTTGCCATCCTAGATGGGACTGTGTTGTTAAGCAAATTGTGTTGACCGTTGATGGGACTACGACCTTACATCCTAATGTCTGTTGATAACCTCCTATTCACCGCATTCAAATGTGACGAACTGATGTGACGTAGTGTCTGGTTGTGTTTAAAAAACAAATGGCCCTAGTCCTAAAAGTCCTTCATCTTCGACAAACCAAACTATTACCGGTGGAAACCAAACCCGGGCAAGTGATGTTCGCAGAGGAAAATAAATTAACTCGCTAAAGCAAACTCATTCAAACTAGAAAAGCCGAGGATGTAAGCACAACCAACATAATAATTGAGATATGCACTAAAAACTATTAGAATAGAAAACGGATTAGCTACGGAAAATTGAGAAACAGAATCTAATAATCGGATACACTACTAAAGAGTAGGAAGAAAGGAAACAAAATGTAAGTGGCAGTTAAGAAAGCAGCTTAAAGGAAAAAGAAACTCTGTTGGAATGTGGCAACTAAAAACGATTCAAGTTAACAAAAATCTGATAACTAAGAAAAACCCAACCAACACAAAAAGGGCGCGACTAAATCAGTCGAACCACACAGCTGCACAGTGTGTGTGTGTGTATGAGAGAGCATAGATTGTGTGCGAACTATGCTTCGCACAGCACTAGTGAAAATGTTGGCCAATCATCTAGAAAACGCTAACTGGTTTGCTGTTTGTAATGGTATCATTGTTTTGAACGGGGTTTTTTTTTTTTGTTCGTCTAAGGCTGTTTTGATAAAAGGTTAACAAAATCTAGGCAATGCGTATGGTTCACCTGCACCAGAGGAATCGGCCACACATTAGCGATGTCCCTTGCCAAGCATTAAATTTCGAAGCAGTGCTCGCGCGGTTACGCTTAATGGTCGGTTAAATGGTGGTAGAATCGACTATCGTTTTCACACAGACGCTCGGTCAGAACCTTTGGTCTCTCTTAGCCGTACATTTGTTATAAGCTCGATTTGGTCATTGGTCATCGTATGCAAAACGGAGGTGGTGCGACACAAATAAATCCCCTTGTCGCGTCGCGTTGCGGTGGGAAGCGCAATCACACTTACCAAGTAGCGAAATATCGTCCCGGACTCGGAAAGGGAGCGGGCCAGCTGGATACCGTGCTGGTACGGTGCAGTGACGTCGGCTAGGCCGTGTATTAGGAAGTACGAGTATGACGGGATTTGGCGCCCCTTCTGTGTTGCGTCCGCCTCGACGTACGCTTTATAGTTTTCGGCCGGCACACCGAGGATTCGCTCGGTAAATATGGAATCTGTGGAAAGGGCAGTAGAATGGAGATTAGTGTTTCTGGGTGGGTCAGGCAGAAGATACAGCTAACGACGAGCGTATGGATAAAAATGGGCTGAAATTGAAAACAGTCAATTTAAAGAGTTATTGGTTGAGGGTCCAACAACGACAAGGACCTACATTTGAAGCTTTGATCGTACAGAGCGGAGAAGTTAGAGATCGTGTGGCTCATTCTGGGCGAACCGCGAGCGTCGCAATGGGGTGAGGGGTGGAGGACGAACACGCAAGCGGTAGGATGGAATGGAGGGGAATCAATGTTGGCTAGAAGGATGTTAGATCTTTTAAGCCGACCTTTAGGCGAGTTTCTGAAACTGACACCCCATGGGGCAATGGAGAAGAAGCAGCCCTACTGGGGTCGTTCGGAAACTGCCTGATGGCGATTCTTGTAAACTTCCGCAGTACCCTCTCCAACCTATCCATATAGGTGACACCTGCTGGAGACCAAACGACGCTGGCGTAGTCCAAAATAGGAAGGACCCAGCAGTAATACAACGCCTTCAAGCACAGCGGATCACAGCGGACCCGTTCGCTGACGCCATACGGGTGATGAGGCCCAACAGTTCATTGGCCCACACGAGATTCCGCAGCATTTTTCTACACAAATGTGCCCGTTAGAGGAACACCAATCTGCAAATGCATCACCGTAGCTTTGAACGGAAAGGAAGTCTTGAGACGAGGACACAGAAAGATAGAACTTGACATCGTCGGCATTCAACAGACATCGTTGGGGAGGGAGAGACCTGATGCAGTCCGAGATAAAAAAAAGAAAACCTTAGGAACCTAGAAAACCTGACCTAGAGGATCAAAAAGGAACAGAACCAGAGAAGAAGTGGACCACAGAATCCTAAGCGTTCATGCTTATCCAAATGCTGTCTATGAAGCAAGCAATTGAACGCAGATACTTTTATATTCTACATACCATCTGGAACTGGGAATGTATATATACTGGGAAATACACTTCTCATTTCCCGTATTAAAAGAGTTCTGCGTAAAAAATCTTGAAGAAGATGAATATTCTTATAAAAAGTCCCCAGTCGATGGGACTCTCACTCTAGGTTTGTATTCCTTCGCCCCGTACTAAGTAGCTGAGGGCTCACTCAATTGTGTTCGATAAAATGCCTGGAGCAAACATCGAATTCCAATCATTCTGTGGTCAACACTGTGAAACATCTAACCATCAGAGCCAAGAAAGCGATAAGGATAGCACAGGGTTCAGCCATCCAGTCCAGTCCGGTCGAACAATGTTTTGTAGATCACTTACTGTAGGAACAATACTTACTGTAGTACAGCCAGTCGGTAATGGGCGATACCGAGATGCCACACTTGAAGACGTGTTGCTGTGAACCGAGAATCATCGCTGTGACATATCCCCCGTAACCCCAGCCCCACACTCCGACACGGGTTTCATCGAGGAATTTTAGCGTATCCAGGAGGTACCTATGGGTGGAAGAATGAGCAACATTATCAGCTTTTTGCTTCAGACCATCCGATTTTTACACTAGAGACGATGATATCTGTCTGGTCAATCTATTAAGTTCCATGTTAAAACATCCATTGAGGAAGATATGTCAATGGTCGAGCAAGACTCTCTTGAGTTTGTAGAGGGAAAGACGAAGACGACTGCCTTTTTAATAGTCAACCGCCTCATTACAAATATTGCTTTTGACAAGTTTAATCGACTATCATCTTAATGCAAAGTTAAGACGAATGATCAACGAATAATAGCCATAGGGCCGTCTTAATATTTCTGTCCACTACCGTACGTTCACACTCACCTCAGCACTGCGATTTGATCTTGCACCTCAACGCCACCAAGATGACGGTACAGCGCTTGTTTGCCTTGCCCGCGAGCACCACGCACGTCCAGCCGTATGTACACGACGTCGTTGTGGCTAGACATGTACGTACCCCAGTCGATTTTGAACTCTTCCGACACGGACGTCGATCCGGGCTTACCGTTGCTAAAAACAAGACAGAGGTGGACATAAGCAACTATTGCTTTTCCTTCCGGTTCCCATTCAGTGCCTCCAAGTCCCTTTACACTTACACCTCCACCAGCACGGGAAAGGCGGCATCGCGCAGCTCTTCTCGCCAGCTCGGAGGCAATAGCAGCTGTACTGCCGCTCGCGTACCATGGGGCAGCGGAATCTCGAACGACCGCTGCGACGGTAAAGCAAGCTCGCTCAGTTTGCTCGCGAAGAATGGTCTCGTGTCGTACAGGACGCGCATGAGTTTGTGATTGTGTGCGGCGTGTACCACTGCAAAGGCACGGACATAATGAGACATTGGAAGAAGTTTAGCATGGGCGAGTATCCAATTTCCCTCAGTACGCACCAGCTAACGGAAGACCGGGGCCTTTACATTCCAGTATGTAGAAGGATATTCCTTTGTGGTGCGCCACGTACGGTTGGGAACTGACGAACGCATCAAAGTACGAACAGTTGCTGTAATAGTACCGGCTGCCCCACAGAACATCACTAAGATCACACGTGATGCAGGTTGGTTCCGTCCTGGGAAACGCGTGCAATGTATCCAAGAGGAGGGAGAATGCTCATTGCTGCCAGTAGTCACTTTAAATGGTGGAGACCTGCTTACCTTCGCACCTCCTCACTGACAGGATCCTTCACCACGTACAGATGCTGCTGGCCGGGTTTCTTCTCGTGCGTCCCCAAATAGTAGACCAGGTGGTTCACCGTATCCCAGGCCAGTATGCGAATCACCTATCAGTGGGGACGAGGAAACACGATCGTTTAGCACATCCCCAGCCCGATGGCTTCAACCTGCAACATACCTCATAGCGACCGTGGGAAATCACAGCCATTCGCTGCTGTGTGATTGTGATGTGCTTGATGTGGGTGAAATGCTCCGTTCCCGTCTCCTGGATGCCCGCCATAAACAGAAAGCTGTCCCCATCGGGCGAGAATATCGGATGAGGTAATATGTCAAGCCATTCGTTCTCTGGTGCCCGCTCCGAATGATGCTACAGAGGAAGAGTGGTCAAACAAAAAGTGGAACGTCATTCGGTCACTTTCGCGGCCCGACTGTCACTCGAGACACGCACCTCGACACACTTCCACGTGGGACTGTAGCAGGACGAAACGACCGAAATGTTCTGCGAGCGGGTCATCCACACCACCGACACGTGATCGTTCAAGTTGCCTACCCAGCTAGCCGATATCAGATAGTGTTCTCTGTGCGGGGATAGAATCGCAACGAAATTAACGAATATTAATTGGGGGCTCGAATCAAGGGGTTTTCCCCCTTTTTCAATTGCAACGCACGCTTGGTGGAAGCGGGTCGATACTTACTGTCCTTCGAGAGCAGCTGGACGGATTACTTCCCATTTTCGTATATTGCTTACATTACTTATATCCATCACCCACAGCGAAACTTCTGGATTGACCGAGCCCGGCGTTGGGTAGCGTATGGTTTTCGACACGGGGAAAAGCTCACGGTTGCCTTCGCCGCTTGCCGCAATGACGGTGTTCGACGTGAACCAAGGGAAAGTCATCATGCCAACTCGCGAGTCGTTAAACGTGGCGTACATGAGGTGCGTGCCATCTACTGAGGTCCATAAAGCACTAAAAGACTCAAAAATCTCCTCTGTGGCGGGGTGCGGAAAAGAGACAGGCAGAGAGAGAGAGAGAGAGAGAGAGAGGGAAAAGAAGAGTACGAAAGTAGTACAAGTTGGAGGCGAGTGATGTGTCGTAGCTTTGGCCGTACCTTGATATAACCAGTCAGGTACACCATTATAGACTCTGTTCTCTTCTCCGGTGAAAGTTAAGCGATAAACCTCTTCGTCTGATGGTGATTGTCTCAAGTATATATCGTTCTCGGCCACTATTATCATAGCGGTAGTATTGCCAGCCCAGGACGCATGCTGCAGGCGGGCCCGTTGTACCTTGGGGGATTCTTTCAATCGCACCGGCATATGGTGGCTGGAAGATGGGATGACACATGATAACACACTCAAGTCAATTCAATTCTTTTGCAAAGCGGATGGATGTGAGTATGAAGGGAAGCAATCGTATGTGAGAAGGTCGGTTCGTCAAGGAGCATTACTATTATCCTCTTTGAAGCAACTTAAAGCCGTAAGTATGCGGGTAGGTTTTTGAGTGGTGGATTCTTGGTTTATTGGACAGAAATTGTACCAACTTGATTTACGTGGTTAAGCAAAGTTGAAGAACAGATACTTACTCATTCGATACGTCATATACAGTATACAAAGCCGTGAAAGATAACCTATGATGCTGGAGATAGAGAGGGAAGAGATATTAGATTTGCCAACACGCATTTCGAAGCAAATCATTTGCATCTTCTTACCTTCTTTACATTGTGCTTAAACAAAACGTACTTCAAATCATGAGAACAGTGGTAGCCTTTAACGTTAATTTGTCGCTGCGGGTAGAAGAATGAGTAAGGGATGAGATGTAGTAGAACCAAATGTCCACTGGCGCCCTATATCCTCAAGAACCTACCAAAGTATGATTTGTTACTAGCGTGGCTACACTGTTGGTGGCAGTGTCGAAAACAGCAAGGCCTCCATCATCCGCCTGGAATACAAATTTCTGATTGTTGATCCACACCGAAGGTAGCCTCTGAGGCGTTATATCTTTCTGCAGAAACTCGTCCAACTTCATCCGTCGCCCCGACCAGTAGAGCAGTTCGTCAACATAGCTGTAGCGGAGTCAGAGGCACCATTAGATCACGCGTTCGTCCAGCTTCCCGTGAAGGAAGGATTTTCTTACCCGAGCAGATATATTGCCGTTATTATACCGGTTATGACAAATCCTATCACTAGCAGCGAAAACACAATGCTTCTCCAGTTGTGTCCTTCGGCAGGAAATAAATCCTAGACAACAACAACGAGACAAATCATTACAACATGCCGGACTCAAAGCTTCAGCACGATATCGCGTACCTGTTCTTCCTTCTGTTTCGGGTCGGCCACCTGCAGTGTTTCATCTGGCGGCAGCCGCCACGATCCTCCGCCGCCCCCGGCCCGATCTGTATGCACATTTGCGTGCATTACAGAATTCCGAGGTGCTATAGTTTCGAAAACCCGCCACGATTTCTTCTTGCTTTGGTTTGATCGTCTTTGAATTCAGTCCTGTCGTACATTTATAAATTCTTCGTTTTTTCCTACCGATTTGGTGACGCTGCAATAGAGACATGGCAACCAGGTTAGCGAATGCATTGCTCCACGAGTATGAGCAATAAAATTAAAGAGGTTTACAATGGTGGTCGCTTGTTGGACGACACGCGCTTCTATATGGAGGATTTGCACCTGTCCAAAGTTTCTTGGACGCGCGCCATCCCAATAACCCAAGCTTGGGCCTAGTGCTCTGCACTTCGATTTGAAGAACTATTTTAAAAACTATGACACTCCTGCAAGGTTTCCCATTCCCTCGCCCCAATTCACCCTTTCCTCATCTCACACTGAGGTCTCACGAATGCAACACTGCTTGCCTACTTTGATCGATACCCGTATGCCACTCGACTCTGGCTAGTCTTGTCGAAGGTGTCAGAGAAGGACTAAAACGGTCCCCGAAAGAGCCACAAATTAGATTTAATAACACTCGAATGGCTTCTCCGCTGATTAGCACAGATTTCTATTTTGTCCCATCTTTAACATATCCAACCAAAAAAAACACACACACAAACAAGTTTGCCTTTCTGTTACCTAAGCAGTTGTATTACAATTTTCCTTATCGTTCGCTTCAGGTGTTTAGCGGGAGAGTGAGCGAGAAAGCGAGAAGAGTGTGTTACCCAAGGTACCTTTTTTTTGTTGTTCTTGCTACACTGATCGGAAGGAAAACATTTTCTTTTCATTCATGCGCTTCGTTCAATCCGAAAAACAGGAATGCATGCACTCGGGAAAATGGGAAACACTTTTCACAATCACACACACACACACGCGGATTTTCCCTGCTTACACAAGCATGCTTGGACCACGGTCACACAACTCTAATTAACACGCGATACAGTTCGAAAGGCGATGGCAACGATAGCGATAAAACAGGGAGACAAATGGTGATGAGAGCAGTTACGATAGGGCTTGTTTATCACATTTTCGCTATATTTATATAGAATGTCCCGCGCAACAGAACGAAACTGAGATGAATGAAATCACCAACACACCGCACACACGTGCTCACGCAACTATTATTGCTCGGTCGGTCGGACACGGCAAGCAGGAACTGTTTTCATAGCTTCGCAACTCCACTCAGCAGGCTGACCGTCAGCAGACTGTTCCTGCAGGACACCAGTACAGCACTGAGGGCTTATTCCTTTACATAATGCAAGCCTCCTCGATGCAAGTGGTTGGTTCCTGCTTCATCAGGACACATGTCCTACCCCCCTCCAAAAAAAAAAACACCTTCCGAGGACTTCTTTTTTGGAAGAATTTCAGTGCCAAGTTCGTACGGATATTGCGGATATTCCAGTAGTTGTCACATATTCGGTGCAATAACTCACTAATTCGAAACTCGCGAGGGGATACGGTGGTGGGGGACGACTGTGTAACACCGTCGCTGGCCCCGTCCAGCTTGCTACGACGATTCGGTGGATGGAGCCTTCCGTTTTTAATGGCAAGCCTTACGTTCGTAATTTATTGCTCGATTACCACCAGCAGTAGTAGTAGGCCGCGTTGCTACTGAAGGACGCGATGGCGATGGTGGCGGTGGCGGCGACGGCTGCGGCTAGCGGGAAGAGCGAAGTTTCCGCACCGAACACGGGCATATCGGATAAGGAACGGAGGGAAAAATAATTAAAACTAAAATAGAACCAATTCCTATCGCAAAACACCGTCCGCACGACGTCAGTCCGCGTTGGGCACATAACACACACACACGCACACGGCTAAAGGCGCATAACTCCCATTACACTCCTGGCGCGGATCAGGATTTATGCGCTTCGTCCGTTCGCGTTCGCAGAGCGGAGAAAGACCCTCCACACACACACACAGCAAGAGCAAATCCTCCGAAAGAGTGGCCACTTTCGGAGCGTCTAGAGAGAAAGGCAAAGAATGGGCCAGTCAGTAGTAGTCAATCACGCACTATACACATCGGTCGGAACAAAAGAGGAGACGACACACGCACACTAACACGGCGAGAAAATCCAAAGCTTGGTTTCTTCCCACAAGAACTCCGCACCTGTCACACACACACACACACACACTCAACTTAGGTAGGAGAGCAAATGTTGTCGTTGTCGAGCTTCAGTGTCCATTCCTAGGACAAAACGCGTTCGGCTTCTTGCCTCCACCAAGTCCACCGACGAACAGCCTGGTGGAGCAGACACGGGAGCGGGCTGATGAAGTACACTAGAAGCACCGGACCTGCGCACTGGCCGCGGCATAACCCCGAGTAAACCGACCCGACCCCAGCATAAGAACCCGCGAGGAACCGAGCACTCATGAAGCACCGACGGACCGGGATATTCGAGGGACACCACCGCCAAACGGTTCGCTCCCAAATTTTCGACGCGCTTACTCCGCACGTTTAGCAACACTCTCACTCGCTTGGGTTGCTGCTCTTGATGGAAAAAATCGTAGTATCCTTCGCTTCCTGTGTACATCTGTACAGCTCGTTTTCGCATGCAGCAGCAGCGGGGCTCATTTTCACTCTCGCGGTGCTTTGGAATCCTGATCGGCTTTCTCCGCCTGCTCTTTCTTGCTCACACCGCACTGCCTGCTTTCGCTCTCGTTCGTTCGTTTTTTTGGTTTTTTCGATTACCGCAATCACCGCGGACCCTGGTGAAAGCAGATTTTCCTCCTTTTTCCACCAAAATTTTTCACACGAAACAATAGTTGGGAACCATCGGAACCGAAACGCACTAACTTCACCCAAGTATAAGAACAACGGTCGAATGCCCAAAAGAAAACTCAATGAAGGGCTCAAGCACAGCCTTTCCCCTGTCATCAGGGGGGAGGGGGGGGGGGGTTTCTTGTTACCTTTCATGCAAGCACACAGCCAGAAGTGATTGTTAGACCACCAGCACCACCGTCATTTTGCACACCATCAAAATACCGATCTGACCCCCGAGATCCGGGACTATTCCGATCCACGGACTGCTCCGGCGGCAGCAGCGAGAGAGCCGTACGTCCGAACGCGGTTGGCCGGACCACCGAAAACAAAAATTTGCGAACCACCTTCCTGCCAAAAAGGCCAGCGGCGCGCGACTAACACTATACACTACGGACTGACACGCAACAAACAGCACGGCGGCCCTGTTTGCCTCCTCAATCGGCTGAGTGTTGCTGCCACACTGGCTGCTGAGATGGATGATGATGGTGAGAAAATTTTCCCATTTTTCCCCTCCCCCCCCCCTTGCTCCACCCCGCCACCATCCGTACCGTTCATCCGCCACCCGAAGCCCAGCGCACTCGCGACTCCTGTCACATCCCGGGGCACACACACACACACAGACACGCACACAATCAGCACGAACGGTTTTCGCCCCGGCATATAGCGTCGTTTGGTGGTCGTGCGATGTGTATGGGAATGATGGTGTATACAACACCGAGCGTGCGACTTTTTGTGGACAAATTTAAAATTGTCGCATCGTCGTCGCCTTGTGACGACACCAAGCAGCAGCACCAGCGCCATCGCTACTAGCCGATGGGATATGTTTTTATAAGTGTGTGGTTTTGTTTTTTTCGTTCGGTTTTTTTTTTTTGTGTTGGTTGTTTGTGCCGTTCGTCTTCTAATGGTTTATGGGTTCGTACCGCCGCAATAGGTCACACACTCTTCCAAGCAGAAAAAAACGTTGACGAGCGATGGCGACGAATGACGATGCTCTAAATTGTGGGGCCCCGAGTGTACGCACACCTTCTTCACCGGGGCTAAAAATATCCCCGTGACTCATCACGATCGCGATGACTGCCGGTTCAAATTTGGCGCTTATTATCTAGTTTTATGATGTTTTTTTTTTGTGGCTATTTTTCTAGCCAGGGACTTTTGTTTTCTCATCGTCAGAAAAAAAAACAATCCCAGAATCAATGTTTCAAAATATGTCAATAAGACAAGGCACGACCGTTAGTTTTTCTGTTTGGTTTCCGTTTTGCGACACTATGCCGCGTTCTACAACAATAAGCGGTAAAATTAGAAACACCCCCCTTCCCATTCTAGTTCACCGTCGAACATATATGCGAATACGGCAAACGTATTACGGTCTGCAGTCATTATTCGTTCTGTCCCCACACGTTTGATTTCCTTCAGGTGGAAAAATTATGGCACACCGGCAGCAAACCGTGGCCACCTACTCCTGTACGGACGGACATTCAAGGTGGACCATTTCATCCATCGGTAAGTTTCTGCAGGTCACGCTGCAGAGAGAATGACCCCCGGGATTCGTGGAATCGGTGGAGAACGTTTTAAGCCTGCCCGTACTGCGGTATTCGTAATGTCGTAATGGTGGTATTTTTGAACAGAAAGGAAAAGAAATGATACAGCATGGAATAAATTATTCACATATAGTAGAATATAGTACAAGGTTCCTGGTTGGAACTACTATTTTTTTTTTTTGGTGCCACGTGGGGTACGACAAACCACGTGGTTTGATAGTATTTCAAATCAAGTGATCACTGTGCTTCTAACGGTTGCCAACGTGACCAATGCTTTGTTGATGCATGTTTTCTGCCGAAAAATGCATTGCAGCGAGTGTAGCGAGAAGGATGTGTTTAACGGTTGTGTACGTTCGCTTTGGCCAGGTTTCTCGCTTGTATTGTAGATAGCAGGACCAACAAAAAAATGTGATGTAGAGCAGAGGGTCATTAGCTGGAGTTAGTCTTGCTTCTTTGGAGTGAGAGTAAATTCGCGAATAACAGTGAAACGATCATTATATTTTGCTGTTAAGTATACTCAAACTACATCGATAAAGTAAATAGCATTTACTGAATTAAATCTTGAAATACCTCACGAGCAATGTCTTACTCTAACGTAGTACCCGAACGTACTAATATAAACACTTCACAAGAAACAACGGAATAATATTATTTTTTATCGTAAGATTTTTTTCCTATTTAACATAAAAATATTTAAATCATTCGGAAAATTGGTACCACTTCATCAATAGACATCAATGCATCAATATGGAGGCGCCTGGTATCCGTGGTATTGTAGCAAGTGATGGATTATGGAGGCGCCTGGTGTTTCATGCAGTGGTGGAGACGCCTAGTATCTGTTGGTAGCGTAACATGAACTTCAAGAGAATCTGCCCGTAAAATTAATTAGCAACACATTTTTTTACTGTATTTTATTGTATTTTGAAGGATGCAAATTTGTAGTCCATCGGAGCAAGAAAAAACAATTACTCAAAAAATTAAATTATTTTTATTTTATTTTTTATTCGTGAAGAACGGCCTGGCCGTATTGTTTAAAAATAAATAAATAAATAAATAATTAAATTGCAGTACTTATAAAAATTGTATTATTTAATTCCCTACTTACACCTGTTTACAGTTACAGTCGAATCGCTCACCGTTTGCTTCAACTCACGAGCTGCCTGCTTCGATTTACGTGCCATTACCATTGAAAGAGTGACACTATGGTCGAATCGCATGCCGTTACTATGGAATCACGTGCCGGTAGCTATGGTTTTGGAAATGTTAGCACATTTTAAAGTTGCCGTTTCTTTCCAACAAATGATTATGTCCTATAGCTACAATTCAAGGATAGTTTTGAATACTAAAAAGAAAGCAATATTTTAAACTATTTTACACGTGTTTTACATAATGTATCCTAGCAAAATGTAACGATAAATAACAAATATTCCCAGGAATTCAACGAAAAATTCACACGTTGAAAAAGAAAAATGTAAACAAATAGCTTCAAGATTATTCTAAGTTTTCTTCGCTGTTCGAACACGTTCATTTCCGCTAGTTTAATGTATAGATCGCCAATAAACTCTGGAAAACTAGTCTTGTTTATCGATACTGCTGATGTTGGTATTGTACGACATATTTTCTGGCCATTTATGGTTTTTTAGCCGTTTATTCGTATAAAAGTACCAGCTAAATGTGTTCTAATGGTAACGGCCTAACCGGGCATTACATCAAATGCTTCATACAGGAGCAATCAAAATCCATGTATATCGGCACGTGATTCCATGGTAACGGCATATGATTCGCTCGCTATGTCGCGCATTCCATGGTAAGGGCATGCAAATCGAAGCAAGCAGCTCGTGAGTCGAAGCAAACGGTGAGCGATTCGACTGTAACTGTAAATAGGTGTAAGTGTCCTCAGTGCAATGCTCCTCTTTCCATTTTAAAATGTAAAGGTCGCTTCTACGGTGCCTATCTTTCACAGTATCTGTAATCAGCGCGTGTAGATAAGAATGCCACGAGACCGCCCGAAACGATGGCGGTGATTGCTGATGGTTCAGATACATATCCCCTTTTGTAGCAAACGGTTTGTCCTACGTACAATTCATGTTGATGAATATGATAGAATAACTATCAAAGCAGACAAATTACTCAAAATGTTCTTATTGACCATCCCACGATAAGAACTTGGCAAAGAGCCAAGAATGTGCAGACACCGTCTCAGAAGCCGATCGACGTTCCTCCCCTTTTCGAAACCTCGAAAAGCGTCCGAAGCCAGCTTCAAAGTTCGTAGCCAGTGCGGTTTACGGTTGATGTGGCGACGATTGCCTACAAACGGTCACAGCACAAGTGACTAAATGCATTAGCTGATCTAATCGGTTGCTAATTCTTGCTTACCTTATCTACTCGATATCGTTCACAGTAGCGTATCAGATAGAAGATAGGGTACCTAAATGATAAACACCGCGGTGGACACACTGAACCTTTCACCAAATCAATATCTACACCGGCTAAGAGCATTCGAGCAAAGTTTTAATGTTGCAATTATCAGGTGAATCATTGTGTGAAAGAAAGATGGGGTGGAGTCACTATAAGGAGCTGTAGAATCCGATGATCTGTTTATGTTATGAAAATGACACATGACAACCTTCAAGTGTTGTATCCTTTCGAAATCGAAATTGCTTAAGAAACTGAGCTTTTTCTCCTAAAATTGATCATTAATCAGAAGAGCAACAAATCTTCAAAGAGCTTTCTCTCCCAGTTTAGATTAGGCCGTGTCGTCACATTCGAATCAACTGTACCGAGGAGTTCTTGTTCTTTTGATTGGCTGCATAATCACCGTCCTGTATCACGGTATGGAGGTCGTGCTTGGGATTTGCAACTGATAAATTGCAGCATTCAAGGTCAGTTATTGTTGATGCCGACCAGTACGACCCGGGGGGCACATAAGGGATTAACTTGATTAATTTATATCACCCTTAGTCCTGGATAGCAAAAGTGCTGTGGACGGGATTTGGAGGGGATTCGATGCCCAGTCTTGCAGTAGGGAAGATTGCCATCTCTACCACTTGGACCGACCGACCAATTACAAGAATGCAACTGCTATTTCTGTAGCCAAGGGCCATTCCGTTAATTGTACGTATGGATTGGCCTAAAAGGACTTTTGCGGGCTGGGCAGTCCGGTGTCATTCTCATGACGATACCAAATTCGAACTGTTCTCCTATACTGGTTATACAGGTACAGGTTACACGCAATCGAGGATCAAATTATTAATTCCAACAAAGAAGAGATAAATGAGTATTGTGATATTTTTCCCATTAAAGACTAATTCGATAAATGCGATTAGAAAACGGGAATATAATGTAAAAATAGGAATAAGTGTAAAGGCTTTCACCCAAAACAGACATTGTCATTCGTTTTTAAATCTTATCAGCTAAAAAAACCATACTACAGCAGTTTGTACCTTACCACAGCTTCAATTGCATTTTATTTCAGATCTCGATTCATTGACCCTCGGCCGCCATCCTCGCCGTCAGCTTATAATAACGGCCCCTCCCTTGCTGACCGGCTTTTCATCGCTGAGCGTATTCAGCAACGGTTCGGGGCGCCGCTTGCAGCATGCATCGCCGATCAGATGCATGCACTTGCTCAGCAGTCCCGATATCACCACGATGCCGGCAATGATCGACGAAAGGCGCACGATAAACTGAGCAATACTGTCCCGATCCTGCCGGACCAGCACCCGCAGCGCGGACATGTCGTACTTGAAGTAGAGCCCCGCGACGCCCTGCATGCCCTTATCGATGTCTGTGGAGCGGAAGAAACGAAGATAGTGAGGGCGGTGTTGTAATCTTAACACTAATCTTGCTCGTGCGTGGGGTCACCGGGCGACGGCAAAGCACGTCGTCGTTCAGCGTGTCTGCAACATGCGTCAATTGTGGATAAAACAAAATAAAGTTGCACCTGGTCGTAAAATGCAAAAGCATGGGGTAATGGGGGGGGGTGGGGGGGGGGGGTAGGTTTGGGACATCGAAATGCGCTTCAGCGATCCCCCGCCTAAAGGCACTTGTTGCCCACCGATGAGTTTATCATCAAAAAAACGAGCGATTCGCATTATCGATAGGGTACGCCCGAAAGCGAACGGGGATTTGGCCTTAAAGATGGAGTCAATGTGTGTGTGTGTGCCCTTCACTTCAAATGGTGTAAAATTTGATTTTCCCTTCAACCGTGCCGTGCCGTGTTCTTGCCTTTTGCTACGATATCTATCGGTCGGGCGGATAAAGATTAAAGCGTAGATACGACGCGTTCGGTAGTAGGCCATGCTTCCAGTGAGCGCACGCAGTACCGCTTCAGTGATCCGCTGAAATTCGTTCGGTCTTGTTCGTGTTCCGTGTGACCCGGTTCAACATTTGCCGTCCATCATTGTAGTGCCGTACGATACACCTGTCCGAGAATCCCCCGTTTGAAAGAATGGCCGGGTTCTTAAGGCAACTGTCCTGCATACTGTGCAGTGAGTGACATCCATCCATCCATCCCTACACAGCGTCGATGTGCTATTCAATGTCACTTCAATACTCCCCCGTGCTCTAGGTATGATGCTCCTGTTTTGCGGAGGCATGCACATCGGCTGGAGCATCACGCACCTGTACATGGGCGGCAACCGATGGGCGGTGGGCATCTCGGTGGACGAGTTCCGGTTCGCAATCCTTTCCTTCTTTACCGGCTGCGGGTTTATCATACTGATTGTAGCAGCCACCAAAGCACTGCTTCCGACGCGCGTCTGGATAATGATGTCGGCATTCTTCTTCATGATCAATGGCGTCTTTTTCATCGCAATGCCTACTTACTATGCAGCAACGGTCGCTACTAGGATAGTTGCCGGTGAGTGTGTTGTTCGCAGCGAAAATGTTTGCGCGTTGCCTGGGTTACTAATCCCCGACTGTGATGACCATTTTCCATTTCACAGGCTTCGGGCACGGAATCTGTCACGTTGTATCGATCATCTACGTGGGTGAGATTGCGTCCCGTAACTACAGGGGCAAACTGGTAGCCATACTCGTGTCCTCCATCATCGGTGGCATTGCACTGTTCACCGTCCTCTCGATGGTAACGACCAACCCGATTTTCATCGTGGAACCCAACATGCACGCAAACCGTGCCGTCGGTATCGTCATTCTGTCGCTCAGCACCTTCGCCCTGCTGATGGCCTGGTTCCTGGTGATTGAATCTCCCATCCACACGCTGACGACATCGGGCAACGAATCGCTTGCCAGGGCCAACCTGACCAAGCTGCGCGGTCTCTCGCTGGAATCGCCCTCCGTGATGGACGAGTTCGAGGACATGAAAACGCTCGCCGCCGAGAGCGAGAGCCTGTCGCCGTTCTTCCTCAGCCAGGGCAACTTTCCCCCGTTCCAGCTGGTGCTGCTGGTGAAGCTGGCCAATCTGCTGTTCTTCAACTACTCCATGAACACGGCCAAGATGTCGCTGATGTCGCTCATGTTTACGCTGACGGTTTTCACGCACAACTGGGCACCACCGCTGCTGATGCTGAGCAAGTTCGCCGGATCGTTGTTTGCGATCCTGATCATCGATCTGCTGCCGCGCCGGTTCATGTACGGCATTTCGTCCACGTTCACCGGTACGTTCATGCTGGCGCTCGGCATTATACTGGCCACGTACGACGTCGTTGCCACCTGGATACCGCCCTTCCTGTACCTGGTGGCGGAGGTGTTCAACACCTTTGGCATGCTGCCCGTGTCGGAGATTATGCTGTCGGAAGCGTTCCCACCGAAGAAGCGGGCCCTGTCCGTTTCGTCCATCCTGATTTGCGAGTACGTCGGCCACATGGTGGTGTACATCATCTACTTCAACGTGCCCAGCACGCTCACCAACACCTACATCAAGACGCTCGTGTTTGCGGGTGTGATTTTGCTCAAGTGTCTCATCGCGGTACTTACCATACCGGACACCAGAAACAAATACCCGCGGGAGGCCGTTCATATGTACATGCATAAGAAAAAATAAATCACACCCAAAAACACCAACACGCGCCAACCGAATCATTTCGTATCGCTTAACTACAAACGTCCATTTGCCGCTTTCCGGTGCCAGTGTGTGTGTGTGTTCCAATAGTTTATCAACGTTAAAAAAGGGGTTCTTCTTTTTTTCGATTTTCTTGTCCAAGATTAAATTGAGGGTTCGGTAAGTCTAGTCCAAAAGTCTATTTTTCTGCGATTGCGTCGTGTTATCGGTCCAATGGCAACGCCAATATCGGGGAATGGGCGACTAAATCTGTTCTGGTCGTTTAGCGATAAAATTCAAACGAAGAAAAGATAAACAACCCTCACCCATGCCCTGCAACGGATGATGATTATGATGATGCATAACGTCCCATGGCACGCGAATGGGACCTTACTCACCGATAAGTTGCAAATTCTCCCGCACGGTGTACTGGTACGTTTTGGAGTGTGAGTAAAACTTTTGCACGTCCGTCGGTACAACCTCAATGAAGTACTGCATCATCACTTGACCTGTCGGAGGTGTGGTAAGTGTCCCGTTTAAGTGAACCTCTACGGTAAAATCATACACACACACACACACACACAGATGCTAACTTACCATTGTCGAATATCTTTTCATCTCCTTCCAGTGGATGGATTATACCGGCGGTGTGATCTCCGAAGCTGAATCGATTGATTCGATGGGAAAAGTTGGTCTGCGTGTTGGCAAAAATGCTATTGAAGTGAATGTGACCGCGGGAGAAGTGAATCGTTTTGCCGACGGTGATATGGAAATTGCCCGCCACCTGGAATAACGAATGATAATGTTGTTCGTAAACGGATTTACCAGAGGATTTTTGTTTCGTTTCAGCTAACCTTATTCAGCGTAAGCACACCGTGAATACGGCACGCATCGTGCGGTTTGGTGGGAATAACCACACGTTCCGGCATACTGTACACCACGGCATGGTCCGATTTGTACAGTATCTCCGCTATCGAGTGATATTCATTCCGTAGATACGAGTTATGATGCTGCATGTAGTCGAAATGTACCCGCTGGCTGGGGCACAGCTCAAACCAGGTGTCCTCCTCTTGCAGTATGCCGAAGGAAAACACATTCTGGTTGGTCGAATCTAAAATGTCCGCTCCGATCGCTAGCAAAGGCATACGAAAAAAGTGTTGGCACGTTAGGTCAGCTGCCGTAGATGTCAACGTGGCGCACACTACTCACATTTGCATGGCATAGCGACCGTTAGATCGATGTGTACCTTCAGCTTCGACTGCAGGTCCGTGTCCGGCACGAAGGAAAATACCAACCGCGAGTCCATATAGTACGATACTTCATGGTAGATGAGAAACAAAATCACCAGTCGGCTGATCAACGATACTGCAACGATATTGAGCCGAAAACACACATGCATTAAGCCCGTGATGATTTTTTCCCTCCCCGCGCTTGATCTCGTTATCATTACATGTTCCTCCGACGCGAGTTGGTTGTACAAATTCTTCTTTCACTTTCGGAAAAGCGTCCAACCGAGAAACAGCATCCAGAGCTTGTTTAACACCTCGGTAGCGAAGCATAGCGCTACTTAAGCCAACTATTTCCGTTCGAAGAAAGCCGCCGTAGTAAAGTTGCGGCTTTTTCGCGTTATGTTTATTTTACAGCAACACTGCTGGTTTGTTTGTTTATGCTCTTTTCACTTGTCAGCTGTTGCCGAGATGCGTACAGTTAACGCATATGCACACCTTGACTCGGTTCAATCAATTCGCATGGCTACCAACCGAACGAAACGTTCAACGATTTCCTTCTAGTGATGGGCAAGCTTGTTTTCGTTGCGGATTACTTTAAATTCATCTGCTAACGGATATATAATTTTTTTTTCAATAAAAATAAATCACTTTTAATAAATTTCACTACTTAATTATGCTCATAAGATAAAAACAGAAAAATAACCAAAAGTAATGTGGTGGAATTTATTTCGATACAAAGAAATTGCACAAGTGGCTTAATATTAAACACATAAAAAATAAGGATAAATAAGGAAAAATAAATGAGTTTATCGAAGTTGACTTCCTGCATTGAATTTGAATTTAAATTAATAAATAAACAATTATGTAGTTTAAAACTTACAGTGCTTTAAATTTTTTGTCAAAATTGTTCATAAATTCTTCGTGTTTTTGATAGCATGTTGATATTCTTCATGAGCACATTTTTGTAAAATACAAAAATAGAAAAAAGAATGACTTCGAATAACTATTTTTCCTATTGTTGATAACCGCATTTCTATGGGAAAACAAGCGAGACTGGAGCTCTAGTTCGCTGCCGGATGGGATCGGATCGCTTTGACACATTGCTGGAACGGATGTACGATTCCGTGTAAGCATGCCCAACCCTAGCTCTTTCTTACTTCAACTATCGCCGGAAAAGTCATGGCTCCCGTGGTAGGTTAAAATAAATACCGCATTTTATGTGTTTTTCGCAAGAATTTCTCGACAAAAAGTAGTTTAAATGACGCGTGAATATGGGTGCACTTTAACCAGTTGTGAAACGAATCGTTGGCGGGATTCAAAGGGCGTGAAAATGCTCTCCAAAGGTGCAACACCAATGCACGTGTCAATGTGTATACCGATACTGTGCTTCACACGCTAGCGGCGACACTGTCGCACTGTGTGTGGTGGCTCTTGTAAACCGCCCGAATTCATAGGTTACGTTGTGCAGTTTTGTGATTGCGGGAGCGCCAATGTTTTCGTCGTGATGCATGTGTACGCTTGCTTTCAACTCATGGCAAATCGTTCTTTCGTCCATAGGACAAGGCAGCAAATGCGGTGAAAACCAAGCCAGCTGCACCGAAAGCAGCAAAGAACGTGCTCCGCGGAAAGAATCCCCTCAAGAAGAAGCGCGAGCACCTTCGATATGGAGTCGACTGCACCAACATCGCAGAGGATAACATCATGGATGTGTCCGACTTTGTAAGTATACACCAGCGGATCGATCGTATAGCGATGCAAAGCTTTTGCGAAACATTAATTCTGAATCGCTCCCTCTATCTCTTTCTCCTTCTCTTTCGTCGTACAGGAAAAGTTCCTGAAGGAACGCTTCAAGGTGAACGGTAAGGCCGGCAACCTGGGTACCAACGTTAGCTTCGAGCGGCAGAAGATGAAGGTGTACGTCAACTCGGACGTGCATTTCTCCAAGCGCTACCTCAAATACTTGACCAGGAAGTATTTGAAAAAGAACAGTCTGCGCGACTGGATCCGCGTTGTGTCCAACGACAAGGACCTGTACGAGCTCCGGTACTTCCGCATCAGCTCCAACGATGACGATGAGGAGGAGAACGAGTGAACCCTGCCCGGGGCAAGTGGAGTGATTGGTGAAAAGATAATGTAAATCCATTTACGTGAAAACCAATATACGGCGGTGAAGAATTGCAGTTGCAAGTTGAGGTGCGATTTTCATTCACCACTAAAAAACAACAACAAGTTGGATACGTGTGTTGGTAAGCGATGTTGTGAAGCAGAGTCCGAAATGGTGGTGTTTTGATTCTCTCCTTCGTGTGTTGTCCCGCGTTTGCTACTGATCCACCAATCGGGGTTCGGTCGTTCCGTGTGTCGGCAGCAAGGTTATCCTCACATTTGACGACGCGACAGATAGACATTAAGTCAAATGGAAAAATCGTCCATAACCATTCCTGCTATTGGTCCATACGATGGAAGTAAGCAAAGTGACCAGGTGGCAGATTCACAAAAGTTAGTATTAATAAACATCAAATTCTACTCCTTGGTTTAACGACCTACGTGGTCATGCCATATAATCGCTTAAGCAAGAGTTAATGATAAGCAATAAGCCTCACACAAAAGTGTAAGGTTCCTGCCGTTAAGGAAAGACTAACAGATAGAAGATAGAGCTCACATTTGTTATTGCTCGATTCCAAACACGACCAATCGCAGTTGTTGAAGATGGAGTTGGAGAGGTTGATTGTTATGCGATTTAGGAACTGGAGGAAGTGGGGAGTTGAAACAGAGGATCAAGAGAGCGACCGGCTTTACCATGCTAACGTAAAAGCCATCACAGTTCTGGATGTTCCCTACAAGATCCTGTCCCTAAAATGATCCTGTCCCTAGATCCTGTCTGGAGCACCACACCACCACGCACCACCTGTCTGTTGACTTCAATGTGGCCTACGATATAGAACCATGGAACACCATGCAGCTGTACAAGTTGACACCAAGAAGCTGGTATGGCTGATGACGACCACCATGAACGGTGAGAGTGTCGAACATGCTTTCCGAAGCGGACTCTCCTGTTTAATTGCTCAACCTCGCTTTCGAATTCCTTGGTTTTGTGGATAACATCGACATCCACTTGAAGCTTGAACGCGACAGTGGCAAATAACTGCTCGTCGGAAGCTCTGATCGTGATAGAGAGCTAACAAACAACACCCGAAGCTACAGCTGGAGTGCTTGTGTAGAGCACTACGGACTTGTGGTGAAGAAGCGTGAACAACGAGCTTCGGGAACTGATTTGCAGTGCAGATATACTGACGATGGTTCAAGCCGGAAGGATACGATGGTTGAGGCACGTGATGAAGGTCATGGCAGACTCATGTCTCACCAGGACAAACTTCCCAGCCAGGTCCTAGCCTGGTTTCGCGATAGTTTAACCGTTTTCCAAGGCAAAGCTTTATGTTCTCCTAGCCGTGCGGATTTGAATAATTTGAAGTATATTATTTAAGCCTGTTATTCAAGGATAAAATATGATCAGGCGCAGTTTATAGACGGTAATTCTCAACATCTGGGAAGAAATGCCTGCCAAAAGTTGTGCAGTTAAATTTATTTATTCAACGCCAAACCACCGGGAGTGCTTCCAAAGCTGTGAAGATAATAATGATGTACACATTTAAAAGCCAGTGTAGGTGATATAACATTTAGGATGTGCTTTGGGACCTTCGCCCTTAACCTCAAATGACGGCCTTTTTCAAATCTTTTGATAAATCAAACTGAAGCAACACGATGAGATAGGATGTAGCGGCGCTAAATACCTGCAATAAGAGTACCAAAAACAACAAAAAACTCCATCAAACTATTTCCCAATCAGACAGAGCGCAATGCAATCATAATTTACCGAAAAGATGAAGGTAAAGTCCAGCCTGAACAAACCGCTCCCATCAAATAAGGGGAACCGCTTCCTGTGAAGCAGCTGCAGAGCGATCGCTTTCGATCGTTCGAAGAGCGCTTGATCGTCGATGAAATAGTTTGCCTTGTACTGTAGCAGCTTGTGCAGCAGAGAGGCCGATTTGAAGAGCTGAAACGATTGTAAAAGATGGGTTCCGTATCAACCCCGAATGGAGAAGTGGCAGTGTGTTGCTACTACCTCGGTGTGAGTTGAGGCACACACGACAAGCATATTGTAGATCAGCAAACAGGCAGGAATGCACTCGAACGCATACCGGCAGGCGCGCAGTATCAGATCCACCATTTGGTAGTTCCAAAACAAAAGCTGGGCCGAAAAATCAACGGTTTAAAACTCAAATTAAATCCCAACCCAACTCGAACCCCTTCCCCTTGGGGATGCCCAGTACCTTCGTTTCAATAAAAAATCCAAACAACGTGTTCACGAACGTCACCGTCACGATGGCGATCAGCTGGAGCGAGTACGCTCGGTTGATAAACTCGGCCAGCTTGGCTACGTTCTCGTGGATGACGAACATGTACGTCAGCCGTTCGCCACTGATCAGCTCGTGTTCCGACACGTACGGCCGGCGGCTGATGGGATATACCTTGTGGAGGGCTTTCTTTTCACCCTTGATCGGCACGATCGGGGTGGACTGCCTTTGCAAGCTCTCCAAGAAAGCGTCCATCATCCTGCAAAGGAATGGTGCTCTCGTAAGAATACCGCCTCAAGCGACAAATCCGACCAGCTACTACCAGTTCAGCTTCGTCACGATACACTCCGTCGATTTGACCAGCGTTGTAAACTCCAAGATGGTCACATGAAACATCCACAGGGGATACACGATTGCGATGATGGTGAAATAGTTCGCCAGACTGCAAACCAGACCAGAAAAAGGGGTTGATAAACGTGCGAGGACTCGACATGGACCTGAGCGGCTCTTACTTGTACTGTGCATAGCCCTCCCAGAGCGACAGTATGAAGAGCAACCCGATGGACAGTGGCACCAGGATGGATTGCTTCGCGGGGACCTGCATGTTTCGAAATTGATAGTAGCGATCGTTAATCTTCATGTTGCTACACCGAATTCCTTCAACGTAGACACACTTCATCCGGTCGGTGTGCCATAACGATGCGTAGCAGATGATCGAGCCCAGCACGCCAGAACCAACCTGTGTCATGAGCGCTGGATAGAAATTGGAGAATTATTTAACCACAGGCAATCGCCACACCGCACAGGTCCGTACCGAACTTGAAAATGCTTGGACTGTTTGGGTTAAGGTCGGGTAGAAGCATCGTTTCCACTGTTTTGTAGAACCCGACCAGATAGCCACCGAATAGAAGCATGCTGTACAGCAACCGTATGATGGAAAGCGAAGGCGCTCGACCGTCCGCATCCGCGGCGTACGAACTGTACAACTGTAGTCCAACAATCTGTGGGGCCAAAAATGAATGAAAACAATGAATCAAAAGACACTCAGTTAAACACCAATTTTTCTACAAACTTTAGACCAAACGGTCGTATGTGATGGTGACTTTTCCATGTTGACGCTGGCTATCGCTCTTTACCAAACTGTTCTGGCATATCGAGTTAGTAAGCGACCGCCTGCCCCTACGGGAGAGCAGGGCAAACACGTGCATGATTAATGTTACCATTAGCAAATTGGAGCATAAATAATTGTTGGCATTGTCCACAATATGTCGTGCTAGTTTGTGTACGTGACGAGATCCTTGAACAGTTGGCGAGTTTGTTGTGAATAGGAGTATACGTTTGGATAACAATTTGAAATGAAATCCGTATCAGACAACACCTGCACGAGACCAACGCTCTAAGTGCTAGTGGGTCCTGATCAGTAGAGAAAAAGCAACGTGTAAGTGACAGTTTTGTTTGCAGAAGAAAGGAGAAGAAAAGGAGAAATGTTTGATACACTCCTTCAATATGCAGTGGAAGCTCGATGTACAAGTGGCTTTATATACGAGTGTTTTGAAATATAAGCTGCCGAACGAGTAATATTTAATTCTTTGAGCTAAGAGCAAGAACTCTCATAGCTAAAGAGGAAAACAACCTTCCCAGGTAAGATCTTTCCATCATGCAGTAGAATTATAGATCAGGTCTCAGGTTGAGTGCTATAATGAGAACCTTAACCTCTGCATGGAAGAAGCTGCAGCCTGAGTCTGTAGTTGAAAGGGTTTGCGTAGGGTTCGAGCTCGGGGTGCCAGCTTGTAAATGAGATGTTTCTCTGGGCACAAGGCATATTAAAAAGACGTGAGAAAATTGGGAGTTTTGGAGTTTGTAGATTAAAAAAAGGGGAATCTCTTTGGGCAGTTATTTAACAATCCACTGCTGAAATTGAGCCGGAAAATGAGCGGCACTTTGGTAAGCTACTTGCTTTTGGTTTTTTTTATATAGAATATGTTTTATATTAGAAGTTTGTGTTGGTAGTTACGACAGCGAGGTCTGTCTTCACACGGCAGGACCGGGGTTACAATACCACCTGGACCTCTATCTCGCATAGTTGGATGGTTACTATGTGGGTTCAATAAAACTGGCATGCCAGAAATGGCAGGCATGAACTTAAGAGGTCGCTAGGCCAAAAGAAGAAGATGAAGAAGAAGAAGGGGATAACAACTCCCCTTAACCAAAGACTCGAAAAAAATCATATTTAAAAATATTTATTTATTTATTTACATTATTTGTCTGCCGCAAGGGTTACACAAATTTACTTAATAACTAAGGAATATAAGGAAAGAAACAGTAGGAAGTCAACAAAGTACACGAAACACTGAGGTAGACGCAAGGACGAGGACTCACGTAGACGAGAACGAAAGCGGGACACAGGGACATTGTAGTCGAGCAGATGGTACGAATTGTTGAAGTCCGAGAGCGCTCTAACGAGAGGTTCATTTGAACCGTAACGCGTATGGCGGGATGGGATGTATAAAGGAGGTCTGTCACGTAGATAGCGGGATGGGGCGTAGAGAGGGCTGGCTGACAGAAGGGATGAAACATCTAGGTCATGGAAGAGGAGGCTGGCAATGAAGCAAGACCGGAAGTGGGAATGTCGAGTTTCAATCGAGTCAAACCCTAGAAGCCGACAGCGAACAGGGTATGATGGGAGAGCCATTTGAAACCAAGTAAGGAACACACTCTCCAGTCTGGCCATTGCGGTCGAGCCTGGGGTAGACCAAACAACGGCGGCGCATAGTCCAGAGTGGATCGAACCCAGCAACAATACAAGGCCCTTAGGCAGAACGGGGTATCTGAGTTCGGAGGAAAGTCTGACAATCAGGCCCAAGGATTTGTTGGACATGGCAATAACATGGTCAACATGAACACTGAAAGAGAGACTCTCATCCAACCACACACCTAAGTCTTTTACGGAGGTTACTCGACTTATGACAGTGTCATGAAGGGTGTAGCTGAAGTGGAACTTAAGGGATCTCCCGAACGAAATGACACAACATTTATCGAGACATAACACCAGACCATTATTACAACACCAAGCGGAAAAACTGTTGAAAGGGCAACTTGCAGGGAACGACAATCAGCTAACGAACTCACAGGAAGGTAAATTTTGAGGTCATCAGCGTATAACAGATGACCGTTGGGAGGGAGGGAGTCAGCACACAGTCATTGACAAACAACAAACACAGGAGTGGGCTGAGGACAGCCCAAAATATTGCTTGATTGTGTCATCACCTCCTAGAAGAAAACCTAGATGGTCTCATTCTATTGTCCGACACTGTACTGTAGTAAACAGTTTTCCCGGTGGACCTCGAGGCACCCCGGAGGTCTAGTTGGGAGTGGTGTAAGTTACCAGCACGAAGGTACCGATATCAAATCTCATCTGGTCCGTTTCGCCGTACGGAGGACTGCCTATCCAAGCCTCAGTTAGGCAGTCAAGAAAGCTGGAAATGGCAAACTAAGATCTCATGAGTGCCAAAGAAGGAGTTGACCATCAACCTGTCACACAAATATAGGTACTTATTTACTAGCTGTTTATTATTTTAATATTCTCTGTAACTCTCACACTTCTTGACATAACAACGACCTCGCTTAAAACATCTAAGGTTTCTGGCTTACTAAGACTTCATGCTACCACGTACCTGGATAGTCTAGTAAGTGGCCTGAGGTAAAAATAACTAAAGATATGAAAATAGGCATATAGGCATATTTATGGCGACCTGGATAGTCCTCACTACGGGCGAAAGGTCCAGATGGGATTCGAACCCCGACCACTCTGCAATACGAAGACCGGCACTGCTGCCGTCTCTATCACCGGACCGGCCCCAATTAAATAAAACCAATGGCCATAAATATGCCACGAAAAGTAAAGTGTGTGTGTGTGTGTGTGTAATTTTTGCATTTTTAGAACAGCTTTTTCCGCCCCAAAAAAAGGTGCCACCAAGCATCAATAATCCGAAGATTCATGCATTCCCCACAAACGGAGGCTGCCGAGTGAACCGGGAAAGAAAGGAGATTTCGATCAAAAAGGAGGCTTTTTCAAGAGCAATTCTACACCGCTTTAGCTATTTATGGTTTGTTTGACCGTTCCTCTCGAGCGATCGGGAAGCTGTATGGGAATGGTGGGAACCGTTCCGTAAAACCGCCGAAAAGCTAATTAGCACCACAAAGCACCCAGTTGTTTGGAGGGCAAACCGTAGCACCGATAGCTGAAACGGTTAAATAGGTATGCATTTTTGTGTAATGATTTGCGAGTGACACTTGAGCTCGAACAGCGGAAACGAGATAAGAGCGGGCTACGCGAAATTACGGTTAAGTGTCCTCTCGCGTGCCAGCCAGCCAGCAGAGCCAGAAGAAGTCAATTGGCCGATTTGTATTTCCCCCCACTCTGATTCGAGCACGGGAGCAGTGGCATTCCGAATGGTAAACCGTCCCGTTCTAGACGATCATGCTTTCTTCGGGTTTTCGAGCACGTATTGGGAGATACATTTGCTGCGAATGGCGAATCGGTGGAGAAAGCTTCACGCTGGAGCATCGGCGGAGAGCTCTTTTATAGCGGGATGCCGGCCATCGAGAAACCGGTGGGAATTGATCCAACGATTCATGCATAAATAAACCGAACAAGCCGACCCGTCATCATCTTCCCCATCATCGTCCCCCCATTTATTGCCATCACACACACACACACACGCTCGATCGAGGCGCGAGCATAAACGGCGCGGCGTATACTCTGGCTGGACGACGATCTTTTCTAGAGCACATGAGACTTTCTCAATGCGCGAATAGAAAGTGGCCGGTGAGCTCGATGAGCACACAGCACACAAACCTCGAAGAACGTCGACCACCTGTTCGCCGGGCACCATGGGGGGATGAGATCGGAACATGTTCGGGCGAGCAGATCTCTCGCAGACTCGCGGCGGACTCGGCGACCACGGCACGCGGCTCTGGACGAGAGACTTTAACGTTCTCTTGCGCTGTGTGGATGCGTGAGCGCCACCGTGCGCACATCTTAATCGGCAAGCATAGAATCGGGCCTGCATGCTCGAGAGTAGCATCCCCAGAGCCACCGTTTCAAGTTCAATGTCAGTAGCGCTGTGAGTGGTGATCGAGACAGAGGGTTGGATTGGTTTTATCCGAACACTTTGGTAAGTGCACGTGAGCCTACTTTTGCTGGTTCGAATTCAAATTTTGGTTTTTTGCGCATGTACCAAAGCTATTGGCGATCGCGAAACAACTACGATTGCTCCAGTTAAGCCCACGCGATCGTAAGACAGTGGAAGTGGATGGTTCTCCTTTTTTTCGGGGGGAGAGGTTTTCTGTGGTCTTCTATCAGCTCCTTCTTTGCTTTCGATTTGTCACCTTAATTTAATATTCAAAAAAAGTCCATAACGGGAAGCCAGCCTGCCCAGTGAGATCGCAGCCCAGTGGATGTATCGAGAAAAGTGTGCCAAAGAAATCGCCGTTTACGTCACGCGGAACTGCATTCGATCGAACGCAACTGTCTGGCCGCTGTGTTTGTCCCCCTTGGGATGGGATTCGGGTAAAAGGAAGAACTCGTACCGTATTTTCGCTGCCACGGGAGAGTGTCCGGGAAACATGCGCGACCCGAAGAACGTGCCGCGGCTGGCGTTTAACGGTTTTTCCATTTTCTCATTCTGCCCTCTCCGCATTTATCTTTCCCTCAAAAAAAAAAATCCTCTGCCCTGGGCGGCAATTGCGCCTCGAGGGGGGTGGCATTATTTTACCGTTGTGTGCGAATGATCGTCTTCCTTGTTCTCGTCTTTTTGTTGTTGTTCTTTCTTTACTTCAATTATTTACTAAACGTTTCCGTTCTGGCATCCGTTGTCTTCGTCTCCTCAGTAGCGAAAAGGTTGGCTGGCTGGGCGGCGCGGTTTAGGAAATTAATATAATTAAAAATGAATATTCTTTTCTAGGCCGCCCTGAAACCGTGTGCCTGATCCAGTACGCGTGTGTGTGTGTGTGTCTGCCTGTGTCGAGTGGCTGACCAACCTGACGAAGACGAAGGCAAAAAAGGCGCTGAATGTAAGGTAAAGAGAAAGCTGCCGTCCGGAGCGGAGAACCTCTCGGGTCGTATGTACTACCAAGCGAACATAATCTTCACCGTCCGTGGTTTTTTTTTTTTGTCGGTTGCCATATTTTCTCTGCATTCTCAGCTTTCTTTCGAGTGTTTGTTTCGCCAATAACCCGTCCATCTACCGTGCCGCGCGCCTTCCGATTTGCGCAGCAACCTCCAATGGGGAGGTTTCCGATTTCGTTGTTGATCTGCGCGCTGCTCTGCATGCAGACGGCGCACGGGGCCAAGCATGGTTCGTGCAAAAATTGTAAAAATAAGTAAGTAGAAAATTTTCAGCCGGGCGTGCTGGGCAAGGCAGAAATTGTACCGGAAGCTGATCATCATTTACGTTTGCTTCCTGTCCAGAATTGCTCACAACAGCCAGCGGCTAATAGCGAGCCCCATTAATCTGCTCAACCCCGATCGGTACGAGTTTTTCACGCTGGACGATAAGGGCAAGGTGGTGAAGCGCATCATGACGTTCAAGGAGATCCAGAGCATCGTGGCCGGAAGTGACATCACGGAGCTGAAGCTGTTTGCGAACAAAAACAACAACGATCGTATCGTATCGAGCGTCGTTTCGAACGTGCGGAACGTGCTGAACAATGAGCTGAACCTGATGAACGGGCACGAGCATCTCGAACCTGCCGAGTTGCCGATATCGGATGTGATCAGCACACCACAGGAACCGTCGGCTACCGCAACCATGTACGACGTCCTGAACAAGCTGGGCGAAAGTTTGGTGACGGCAACATCGAAAAGGACAACGACGAGACCAACGACCAGCACCACCGACCAGACGACGAGCACGCCGCCACCCACGGAAGCGATAACGGTGTCGACGACGAAACCAACGGAACCGTTGACTACACGGTTAGCCCTTAAAACAACACAGCAGCCGACCGTAACCCGGACACAGCCAACCAAACCAACGACAACGACGACCACCACGACCACCACGACGACAGCAGCACCAACGGAGACAACCACGAGGCTGCGATCGACAACCGTGCGTCCTACGGAGCGATCGACAACCGTTCGTCCTACGGAGCGATCAACGACTGTGACGCCAAGTTGGTTAAGGTCCACGGTTAAACATACAGCGCTCAAGACTACGCAACAGCCAACGACCACCAGCTCCATCCAAACGACACGCCAGCCAACGGTAGGTTCGACTGTACGGCCAACGGAAACCACCGCTCCTGTGCAATCGACCGTTGGCCGCCCGACAACGACCGAGGCGCCGCTGCTAAAGTGGGCCGAAACATCGCTAGCTGCCGTACGCCGCACAACGAAAGCTCCCACATCGAAACCCACAGTTCCATCGACCACTTCAGCTCCACCAACGGAACAGCCCATGTTTAAAGAAGCACAGCCGACAGCTACTACAACGGTGGTACGAACGACGGAAGCACCAACGCACAGGACTTCGGAAATGTCACTTCCGACAGTGAAGACTACGGCAACCGCTTTTACGAAACAACCTACAAAAGCTCCACCAGAACAGCCACTGGTGACGGAAGTTACGGTGAAACCTGTGGAGGCGTCGTCGATGGTGGAACATTCTTCCCAACGATCGGAGGAGGTCTTGGATGGTGATAACTTGGTGGAATATTCCACCGAACAATCGTCCGAAAAGTGGAATGAGAGTGGCTCGAACGAATCTTACACAACCTCGGAAGAAGCGTCCTCCGAAGGTACGACGACGCAGCACCTACTGACGAAGCTGGACGAAAGTGAACCAGAGTCGACAGTGAACCCTGTTGCAATGGCTGCACAAGATGACACAAACACGTCGCCAGAATCGACCACTCCGAAAGAGGAGGAGGAGGATTCTGAGACAAGCGCAGACGAGAGCAGTTCCACCGAAGAACTGTTCAAGACGACTGGTGGATTAAGCACGTGGTTTATGGATCCTGTCACTCAAAAGACGCAAGCTGCCAGTGAAGTTAAGCAGACGCTAACATCCAGCGGCGATGATGTGCAACCGGAAACAACACTTGCCACGGGAAGTATGCTGGATGAGGAGGAGCAGCCAATTCCAACCACAACCTCCGTGGAAATCGATAGCTCAACCGTTCTGCAGGATTCCACCGGCTACAGCGATGAACAGCAGCAGTTCGACGAGATGTCACTGACCACCCTGAATCTTTACAGCGAAGAATCGACGACGCAAACCGACGCGGAGCAAACGGTGCTGCCGCAAGATACATCGACCATTCCTTCCGATGCACAGCACGCGATACATAAGATTATTGAGTCACTCCAGTCGATCAACGACAATTCTGCGAGTGACGAATCAGATGAAGCGGACTCGCAGGAAAGCATGTACCCGGGAGATGTGCCCGGCATGAGCTACGACACGGACGCCCAGAGCTCGATCAATGCCATTATTCAGTCGCTCGGGCAGGGTGCATTGGGCGGTGCTGGTGGCGACAGCTCGATCTTTTCCATCACGACCGAAACGATCACTACTCCGGAAGAGGAGCTAGCCACGGTAACGCAACCCGTTGTTAAAAGCAATCCTTCTACTGTGGTTATCGCCACGGAAAGACCTACGACTCCGGCTTCGAGTTCCCTCCGAACGACAACGGTCCAACAAACTACTACTTCGACGACGACGACGACACAGCAACCTGTGCTGAAAACATCCAAACCAACCGTGGCTCCAGAGGAACCACAATCTACAAGCATTTTCAACTACAACACAAACATAATGGAAACGATCGAAAAGTTCCTGAGCTCGTTCGGTAGTCTGCCGAAGGAAAGCACGTACTCGGCGAACCTTACCAAGCTGAACATACTGAGCGACTATCCCGCCGAGATTAACATGACCGATTACGTCGATCGGACGGCTACGGTAGCCTCGGTGCTAAAGTTTCCCCAATCGGCCAGTCGGGAGGAAGTGGCCGACGTTACGGACGAAGTGGAATCGTTTGAAGACACTACAACCGAATCGGAGCTGACGCTTGCCGACCAGCCCATCCTTAGTGACCCGATGGCTTCGTTCATGAAGCTCGGTGAAATGCTTACCATGGGCACGAAGATCAGCTCCACCGAGCGACCGGCACCGGTACAGCAGCTGGAGGTGAAAACCGCCATCGACGAGGAGGAAACGGAACTGTTGCGTTTCTTGCAGATCTGCAGCAATCTGGGCACGACCGTTTACGACTACCTCACAGACGCATCGCACGGCACACGATCATTGCTCGGTGGCCGAAGCTTGGTGTACTCGCCGTTTGCCACCATTACCACGCTGTCCATGCTGTTCCTCGGTACGCGGGGCACCACGGCCGAAAGCATCAACGGTGTGATTGGCCTGGACGAGATGACCTCCTTTAATCCGCACCTGTTTTTCAAATCTATTGCCGCCGACCTTACGCCAAAGTATCGTCGAACGTTTGCGCGCGAAGGTAATGGCAGCGGGGCGGATTCTACGTTCTCGCGCACTCTGCTGAGCGACGAGTCACGTGGAGGGTTGCAACGATTCTTCAAAGCCCGCATCCAGGAGATTTACTCCACCGTGGCGGAAACGGTCGACTTTCGCCAGAAGGACATGCTGCTGCGCCACATGAGCGGAGACTTTCCGCGGGAGTATGTGGACACGCTGAAGCAGCTGCGATCGCCGCTGGTGTCGATCAGTAGAAATCGTTATCGGGTAAGTACCGGACGATGAACAAGAAGCGGGATGATGAGGTTTCTCCCTTCCAATGCAAATGCTACGTTTTCTCTTACAGCATGACTGCAATGGAGCTGCCACGTCTTTCGGTACGTTGCAGTTTAAGCAACGCAACAGCGCATCTCTCCCCTCGATTGTTCCAAGTGTATCGTTCCGGTCCGGCTTTTCGACCGGCTACTCGAAGGTGCTCGATGCCACCATCCTTGCGCTGCCCGGCTCGACAAGTAACGTGTCGGTGTACTTCATAAAACCTTCCACCGCCGCTTCCGATGTTTCCGAGCTGGAGGCTCACCTTCGCAACCAGAGCATATCGAACGTGCTCAAACTGTTCCCCGATGAAACGGTGCGGACGGCGTACGCCGAGGTGCAGCTACCCTACTTCACGCAGACCACCATCTACAACATGACGGAAAGCATCCGGCAGCTGGGGCTGCAGAATCTGTTCGAACCGAGCGTGGCCAACTTTAATGGGCTCCAAGACTCGTCTACTGCGAACCTGCACCTGTCGGAATTCATACAGACGGATTCGTTTGCACTGTGCGGGGCGGCGGCTGGCGAAAGTGTAGCCAGAACCATACCGCTGCGTAGCTTTTCGACCAATCTGGTCAAGCATACGGTGGAGCCTGCGGGCCATCGATTGATGCGACGCAATGGTCGTAAGCTTGCGCTTCGAAACCGGTCCGCTTTCGAGACCGTACCAAACTTGCAAGATAGTAGTAGTAGCAGCAGCAGCAGCAAGCTAGTATTTGACACACCGTTCTTCTACTTGGTCAGACATAATCCGACCGGGATGGTCCTGTACATGGGACGCTTTGTAGGTAATGCTTAATAATAATAATAAATTATGTGTGTAAGATCTTACACTTGAGTCGCTTACCTATGACCGGTAGACGCAATATCACAGATTAATGGTAGATAACGTAGAATTCCTGGTATCGCAGGAACCATTGCAGATTGTCACAGTGTGCAGTGAGAGCCGTTGCCAGTGTGCAGTGAGGTCTTCAAGGATTAAAGTTTCCAAAAATCAATCCCAGCCATTGTCGTCTCAGGCCTCTTCAAGCTTACATCCAATTCAGACAGGACCATTTGAGCCTTGAGTTCTGGTTCCGGGGCTTTGAGTTCGCTCATGCTTCACGAATTCTACGAACTGCTTTCTCCTCCATCTTTATTCCACTTTGTATTAGTCAAGATGCTTCCACCTTCAAGAAATGTTTCATAAGACCAATGGTTCACGGTAATTTCACGTCCCGGCAACGTTTGCAATTAATTTAGCCACGAAAACGAGCACAATTTCACACGACACAGTTTCGTTTACTTTACCGACATTCGAATTTCGGCGACATCCGTTGACACATCTGTCAGTGTGTGCGTCTGACCTTTGACAGCTGTTTGTTATTGCTTTACCGGCTGCCGGAAAGCATCCAAAACGAAGCAACACCATGTCGATCGACGCGGATATGCAACGATTGATGGACAAAGTTTTCCCCATTTTCCAGAACAGTGTAAGTAAAGATGGCCAATATTTCCTGCTCACATCATCGCTATTCATGGCTTCAATTAATTATTTCAGCTAAAAGCCGAACCGGTTACCGAGGACGAGCTGCTCCACCTGCACCAACGGCTGGTGGTGCAAAAGCTGGTACCGTATGTGTACGAATCGTTTTTTGTTAAAACCGAGAAAATTATCCAGCACGTGGTTGTACCACAGTTTTGGGCCCGCTTTACACAACCACCAGCACCATCACCGAAAGAGCTGCCGCGAGCCAGCTTCGTACAGTTCCACACGGCGGTCCAGGAGCTGTACGAACAGTTTGCCTTCTTCCGGCGCCAGTTGAAGCGGTTGGAGCGCGTTTGCCCGACGCAGGACGTGCCGTACGTGAAGCGCAAGCTACCGAGCGAGGTGTTTGTGTTCTGTAACCATTTGCACACCACGCTGCACGCGCAGCTTCCGGCCGACTTTAACGACATCGTGTACCGGTTCTATGCCATCGCGTTCCGTGTCTTCATTTACAGCCACCTGCAGGATGGCGATGAGTATATGGAGGTGGGCGAAACGAACCGTTGTATGGCGTGCAGCATGAGCAGTGGCGAATGTCAGTGTCAGGCGATTGCGGACGCGTTCACCAGCACGAACCGATATCTGTCGATGATGGGCATTCTGGATGAAATCTCGGGCCATACGCTGAACCAGCTAATCCAGGAGCGTATCGATGCGAAGGTCGACGAAACGAAGGAAAACTACGCCACCTCGCACATGGAGCAGCTGGAACATTGGCTTAACACGGTGGTAATGCAATGGTTGACCCGCATCTACAACAAAGGCTCGCTGCAGATCAAACCGGAGCACAAGTGCTTGCAGCGTAATATTGCGAAGATGCAGAGCCGGCTGCTGGTTTATACGTACGACAAGTACGCGAACATGATCGTCGATCAGTTCTTTCAGATTATCATCAATTTCCCGCTGTCCCAGTCGGCGGTGGACGATCTTAAGCTGTGCCTGAACAAGATCAATCTGAAGCGTTGCTTCGTAACGACCATCCGGGATATGTTGTGCGAACGGTTGCTGCACCCGGGCGTAGACACACCGGACATACTGACGGGCTATGTGGCGGCACTGAAAACGTTGGCCCATTTCGACCCGAGCACGGTACTGCTGCGCTCGATCACCAAACCCATCAAAGAGTATCTGAGGGGAAGGGGGGAAACGGTACGGTGTGTCGTCACCAGCTTTACCGGCGACGGAACGTCCGATCTGGCTGAGGAGCTGGCGAAGGGTGAGATGGTGAAGCCGAAGCCACCGAGCAATGACAAGCTGGATGATCCGGACTGGAGAAGCTGGCAGCCGGACCCGGTTAATATGGCACCGGCAGCGTTGAAATTCATCTCCGCCAACAAGCGAGCGGACATCATCTCGATGGTGGTCGACATCTACGGTAGCAAGGAAATATTCGTCAACGAGTACCGGAACCTGCTGGCGGAACGGTTGCTGTCTCAGGTGGAGCTGAGCATCGAGAAGGAGGTGAAGCATCTGGAGCTGCTCAAGTCACGTTTCGGCGAAAGCTTGCTACACAGCTGCGAGGTGATGCTGAAGGACATCACGGAATCGAAACGCATCAACGCACACATTCTTTCGCCGGACTCGGGTGCCGGTGACCTGGCCGTGCCTAACCAGGTGTCGGCGCTAATCGTTTCGTCCCAGTTTTGGCCAACGTTCCGGAAGGAAACGATGGAGCTGCCCGACTCGATCAAAGCGATGTTCGAAAAGTACACGAAAGCGTACGAATCGTACAAGGTGAACCGAACGCTACAGTGGACACCCTTGAACGGGAAGGTTACCATCGAGCTGGAGCACAACGGGAAGGTGCAGGAGATGCAGGTAACGCCTGCCCAGGCTGCCATCATCATACACTTCAGTGAACAGCGTAAGAGTAGCATTGCAGTCCCCCCCCCCTTGGATAGCGTACTGATTTTCACTCTTCTTTCCCTCTCCAGCGCAATGGGAACTGGATTGCTTAAGCCAGAAGATGAACATGCCACCGATTGTCCTGCGCAAGCGGATCGTGTTCTGGCAGTCGCAGGGCTTGATACGCGAAACGAAGGAAAACGTGTTCGTGCTGGTAGACAAAAGTGTGGAGAGCGAAACTTCGTCCGACGCGATACAACCGCAGCCGAACGATGTGTGCGAGGAGGAGGAAGCCGAAAGTGCGATGGAATCGGCCAGCGATCAGCGCGAGGAAGAGCTGCAAGTGTTCTGGTCGTACATTGAAGCCATGCTTACGAATCTCGACTCGCTACCGCTGGACCGCATTCATCAGATGCTGAAAATGTTCGCTTCCCAGGTAGACTTTACGCAGGACGAGCTGAAGCACATCCTGCAGCGCAAGGTCCGAGAGCACAAGCTGGTGTACGCGGGCGGTGTGTATCAGTTGCCAAAGTCGTAGGCGCGGGAACTACCTAACGTACACGGTTTATTGCTTGCTATTATTATAAAAATCTATCAATATAGTTGGGATCCAAGCCTTCGGAAGCGATTTTGTTTTTCACAGCACCGAGTGGCACCCCGAAATGAAGCATCTTAAAGTACGGCTCATACTTTGGATCTTTCTCCGGGGCAGGTGGATCGGGCTGGGCGTCCTTTTCGGGGTTCTGAGATTCTTTTTCCTCCTCTACTGCCCCTGGTTCGGTGGTGTCTGTTATCGCGGGAGGTTCAATCGTGCGTGCGTTGTCTTCCTTGGCGGCCGAGCTATTGTCGGGCAGCTGTTTTAGCACATCGATTGACGCCAGTTTCGCTTCCACGATCATGAGGGAAGCTTCTAGGTTTTGAATTTTTTGCTCGTAATCCACGAACCGCGTCTCGCAGTCGGATGCGAACTTGTTTAGGAATGTAACGGTGCTTACGATGAAATGGTTGATGAATGCTACCATACGCTTTTGATTGGTCGGTGGCAGCTGAAACGGAAGGGAGAGTCGGTCATTTGTTGTCGCAATGCAAATGCAAATGCTTTTGAATTTCCCATCAGTTATGTACCTCGTGCTTTTGCACGGTATCCAGCGAGTCCATCTTTTATCGGATGCTGTTTCCTTGTTGCACTATCACCGGTCTTTTAAATGCACGGAAAATTTTCCCCTGGAACGTAAACAACAACAGAACGCGTTCCTCATCAAACATCTGATAACTGTCAAAAGCAGATGTTGATGAGCAAATAGATTTGCAGGCACATAATTAACAAGATATAGGAGCAAATTTCAGATTATACTAAAAACGCCAATTTATTAGCTAAATGAAGATACACAAACACTTCGTGGCTATTCGATTTCCCATCTGCGCCATTTGAATGCAAAAATCGCACCAAGTGTAGCCGCGGACTGCTTATTCAGCACCTCTGAGCCTTTGAACTACAGCGCGTAAACTTAACACCGTCACCGCGATGACAGCCAAAATGTAAACAGAAACCAGCATGCTTGTTTATTTGATAACATTCGCACCAATTCGTCTTGTGTAGCGAAATCTCGAACCACAGCGATTGTGTAGAATGTTTTCCAGATCTTAGTACCGTGCTCAACAATCACTAATTTCTCATATTTGTAAGTGATGTTCATGTAACAATTGCCCCTCCAGTGTTCGTCCAGGCATGTCCAGGAAAAGGGAAGAAAAAGGTAGGCGGAATATGTGTCCCAAGCAGAAGATTAGTTTCTTTACAGCAACGTTCTTATATGGTTTTCCGGGTTTTCCTTTCATCTGATTTTTCAGAAATTCTACAAAAACTTACCAAACTATCGCTAAAAGAATGTAAGTGAGCCAAGGAGTCGCTGTTACGCTCAATCCAGCCTGATGTCTTGACTTTCTTTCCCAACAGCAACACCACAAACGAGAAGAAATGGACAAAGTAAAAGCGCACAACTTTCCCCACATCTGTTACCGGTGGTGGAGGTAACAGACCGGGTAGCGTTGGATTGTGAAATGGTTGGCATCGGTCCGGGTGGCAAAGAGCACATGCTGGCCCGGGTATCACTCGTGAACGAGCGGGGCGAGATCATCGTCGATCGATACGTAAAACCGCAGGAAAGCGTGACAGATTATCGGACCGATATCAGCGGTATACGACCGGAACACATAACGCACGGTGTCGACTTTAGAACAGTTCGTGAACTGGTGCGGCAGATTATACACGGCAAAATTCTGGTCGGTCACGCGCTGAAGAACGATCTTTTGGTGCTAAACCTGCGACATCCTAAGTAGTAAGCTTAGCGCCCGCTGTTTGCTAAAACAGAAAACGAGTTTTAAGCGTTCCCATTCCGTTGGTTTCTTCCACAGCAACATTCGCGACACTTCCCGGTTCCGTCCAATAGCGAAGAAAGCAGGTGCGTTCGGGACACCTAGCTTGAAAAGCATAGCGTTTGCACTGCTGGGCGAAGACATTCAGGACGGTTCACACGATTCGGTCGAAGATGCACGGGCTGCCATGAAGATTTACATGCTTTTCGAGAAGGAATGGGAAAAGAACGCGATACCTGCGTGGGTCGCACAGTTTGAATGAGTGAGATTCAACGCAATTCTAGTTGGGGCCACGTGAGAGACAGTCAGCATGTGTTGCAGTCCCGCCTTCTGTTATTGAAATACATTTCTCTTAGTTTTATATAAAAGAAAGCCAGCAGCGAATAAATATAATTAATTCTTAAACATTAATCCTGCAGCCTGCAGTGGACTTGTCGTTAGGAGGTTTGCATGCTTTCCAAATTTTCCAAATCAATTACGGCGCCTTCCACCGTGGTGTCCGTGTCCGCTTTGGCCGCTTTCTTGTCCTTTTTCGATTTGATCATTTTTCTAAAATCTGACAAAACACACTCGCGGGATTAGTTGCTCCTGGTTGCGGTTCCAAGCAATGCTCCGTAGTATTGTTACTCACTTTCCAACTCCTCTTTCAACGGCTGGATGAAGCTTTCGAACTCAATCTCCTCCAAACCCTTGAGGACGTGATCGGCCGACAGAGATTTGTGGTTCTTTTGCTGGGCCGCCGTTGTGGCTGTCGACGTGAGGTACAGCACGAACACCGACGTTGCCCTTGCCAACGCTATGCGACATTCGCTCGACACTTTCACGTCCGCCGGTATCGCTTCCTTGATCAGCCTGGTTACCGACGTGTTGGGCAGATTTAAATCTTCAATCCTTTCCACCATTTTGTACGGGGAAATTGTAGTGCAAACGTAGGGAAAAAGTGTAATTAAGTTAGGAAAACGGCCAACGCCAGCTGATGCTACTTTGTTTACATGCACACACAAAGAGCGCGATTTTCCAGAGTTTGACGTTTCGAACCGCGCGGTTAGCAGCTCACAGTGGGATTTTATGGTGGTCAAAATGTGGGAGCTTAATTATTTGCTTTAACTAATTTTAAATTATAAACTTTTATTGTTTTTTGTAATAAAATTGTGTGCTATGTTCCATGAACTCGCTAGGAGCTTTAATACAATAACTCCGTAAAGAGTGTACCACACACACACACACCAGCGAACCATCCCGTAGTGACGCAATTTCATCACATGTTGAAAAGTGACAGATTCCGCGGAAAGCTGTTTGTACACAGAACGCGCGCGCTCGTGTTTGGGAAACGGTTCACGCTCGCTGCTGGCTTTATCGGGTGCATCCTCTTCAAGTCTTAATTTTATGTTTTGCGTAAGTTTACGTTTATATTCCTCATCGATCGTGTTTTCATTGAATCCGGCCTGCTGCAGGTTCGTATCTATGCGCTTGGCAAACAGTCGATCGAACAGCTACAATCGAACCAAACTGATTGTCCCGTCCTCCTCCTTCAACAAACAGACTTCTCCACCCAAGCATGAAGAAATCGGCAAGCTCATCGTCCAGCTCTTCGGAACCGGCAGCAAAGAAACACAAACCCAACGATGGTCCACCGGCACCGGCTGTCGATAAGGTGGATGGATGCCCCGAAGACTATGTGGCACTGTTCAAGGCAGATCGCAAAGCGACCGCAAAATCGATACTGGATTTTGATTTTAGCAAGAAACGCGTTCGCATTCTTTCGGACGCCAAAAGCATTGAGGATGGCAAGCGTGGCGTTCTCTACTGGATGTCCCGGGACGTACGGGTGCAGGATAATTGGGCGTTCCTTTTCGCCCAGAAGCTGGCCCTGAAGAACGATTTGCCGCTGCACGTGTGCTTCAATCTGGTGCCAAAGTTTCTGGACGCTACCATACGCCACTTCAAGTTCATGCTGAAGGGTCTGGAGGAGGTGGCAGACGAGTGTCGCAAGCTGAACATTCCGTTTCATCTGCTGCGCGGCAATGCCGGCGATAATGTGCCGGAATTCGTGAGGAAGCACAAGATCGGTGGCGTGGTGTGTGATTTTAGCCCGCTGCGCGTACCGATGGGCTGGGTGGACGAGGTGAAGCAAGCGCTCCCGATGGAGGTTCCGCTGTGCCAGGTGGATGCGCACAACATTGTGCCGGTGTGGGTTACGTCCGACAAGCTGGAGTACGCGGCCCGTACGATACGCACCAAGGTGAACAAAAATCTTCCCACGTACCTGACGCCCTTCCCACCGCTGGTGAAGCATCCGTTTGCGGCCACCTTCGAGGCGGACCCGATCAACTGGACCAAGGTGCTGGACACGCTGCAGGTTGACCGGTCGGTGGATGCAGTCGAGTGGGCCACCCCGGGCTATGTCGGGGGCGTCAAGACGCTGCAAAGCTTCGTGGAAAAGCGGCTGGGCAAGTTTAACGACAAACGGAACGATCCGACCGAGAACGCACTGTCGAATCTGTCCCCTTGGTTCCACTTTGGCCAGCTCTCGGTTCAGCGTGCCATTTTGACGGTGAAGAAGTATGGCAAACGGTACAGCGAAAGCGTGGCGTCCTTCTGCGAGGAAGCGATCGTTCGCCGCGAGCTGTCGGACAACTTTTGCTTTCACAACAAAAACTACGACAACCTGAAGGGCGCTTACGACTGGGCCCGCAAAACGCTGGACGACCATCGGAAGGATAAGCGGGTGTACTGCTACAGCAGGGGTGAGCTGGAAGCGGCCAAAACGCACGACGATCTGTGGAACGCGGCCCAGCTGCAGATGGTGAAGGAGGGCAAGATGCATGGCTTTCTGCGGATGTACTGGGCGAAGAAGATACTGGAGTGGACGAAATCGCCCGAGGAAGCGCTGGAAACGGCCATCTATCTGAACGACCGGTACAGTCTGGATGGGCGCGATCCGAACGGGTACGTCGGCTGTATGTGGTCGATCGCAGGCATTCACGATCAGGGTTGGAAGGAGCGTGCGATTTTTGGCAAAATTCGGTACATGAACTATGAGGGATGCAAGCGCAAATTTAACGTCAATGCGTTCGTGGTGCGCCATGGCGGCAAAGCCCATCATCGCAAGTAAGCGGCGTGGAGCCCGGGGGCCCGTTACTTACGACCGAGTGAGATTATTAGGTTGGCGAAAAGGTTGTAATATTCCAGTTAATTTGGCATACGTCCGCCGTATCCAGTGAAAATCATTTATTTTGTACTCATGACTCGTTTGAAGGTAATCTCGTTCCTCATCAGAGATTTTGTTTTGTGTTGTTGTGTTCATGAATGTTCTGTTCGTTTTATAAAAACGTCTACCTCTCTACAAGTAGAGTACTCACGGCACTAGTAAGTAAGTAAGGAACTTCCCTGACACCGGTGTACAGTTCATCCATACGAACTTTGCTCACGATGGCGAAGATATCCACACTCCGTGTTCAAGCAACTGCAGTACAATTATCGAGCTGAATAAATATTACTTTTATCGCATAAGGAATCATCTCATCGTTCAAGTTATTAAAATGGATTGTGCTATTAAAATATGGATGACTTTAAACATGAATATGAGCCTGTATAGACTTAAAGCACGGGATTTCCTGGTGTCATTCTTATGACATGCCCTGCCTCTACCCGGAGACTGATGATTCGAGTTCGCTGAAGGATAATGAGATCATCGTACAGCTCATAACTGACTTATATTAAATGGTCGCCTGACTTTCACCCGATAAGTGCCGTCGATTATTGTCATTCTAGCAAGTGTGGTAAGTTTAGACCACAAGCACATAAGCAGATAGCCAAGAACTCAGCCGTAAAAAATGCAGATAACACTTGAATATCTATACTGGATAAGGGCACAAGATTAGGGCGTCAATTACGCTCGTCAGGAAAAATTGATAAGATGCTTATGAGTTTTAGCAGAGCCTTCTATCAGGAACAGCTATCCTGGGGGCAGCTGAGGATGCGGAAGAACAATCCCAACCACTTGTGGGTAAAGTGGCTCCAGCCATCAGTTTAGGAGACAAGAAGAATTATTCTCACGTAGTTAGTAAATAACGCTGTCGTACGGCAATCAATAATCCGAAGGACAGACCATTTCTCTCTCCCCTGGGCCTAACGACCTCTTAGGACATGCCTGTCATTTATGGCTTGTAAGACTTATTGATACCGGATAGTAGTTCGGATAGTCAGTTCTCACTACGGGGGAAGCGGTCCGGATGGGATTTGAGTTCCGGTCCCGCCGAATGAAGACCGGCGCCGTTGTCACCTCTACCACCGGGCCGCCCAAAAGCAAAGAACCAACCATGAGGAGTGAAAAGTGTTAGCAGAAGCAATTAATTTGTTACAACCAATAGATTCAGACAGCTTGGCTTCAATTATTCCGAGCGAGATGTTGAAGAAAATTTAAATGCCATTTACCTTGTTCTTACTCATGAAAGGGGCTTTCGATATACTCAGAAGTTTCAAAACGTTGACTTCGTTCTTATTCTTATTTTCTACCATTTTAGTCCATGTCCTTCCGTGGTCTTCAGAGTCTTATGAGAGTTATTCCGCTGCAGAGTAGAATAGACAAAGGGCTAACGATGCGTTACTTCTCCATGGTAACTGCCGCCGTTCGTTCCCGTTCGTTTCCCGACCGGTATTAATCAAAGTAACCGATGTACATGTGATGCAAGTGTGTTTGAGTAGTTAGTTCAGTGTGGTTTTTGTTACTTTATAGAAAAAGTTATATCAACGTGATTAAATGCATATTTTGAAGCATTTGTGGTGAAGATGTGTACACCCTTCTTGATACGTCTTACGCACACACACATCGTACGCACGCACCGCGCGTGTTACGACACACACTACACACTACACTACTATACGCGTGTAACACTACACTGCTAACATAGCACTAACAGTTACACTACTACTAACGATTAATCCTAACGTAATGCGATCAACATCCAGCCTTAGATTTTTATTCCGATCCCGAAAATAGAAAGGAACAAGACCCATATATTAATGCTTTACATTTTAATGCATTTCCGGGTCAAAATCCATTATATTGGTTGTTTCCTTAGGTGTGCAATGATTGGCAAACAAATAAGAGATCTCCTTCGGGCCGGGCGGCGTGGGCGGACCGGGTAAGTTACCTGGTAAACTTACCTGGTAAACTTGGAGAGGGACAGCAATTTTTTTCTGATGAGCTCCAAATGGACACTAAGGATCTCGATGTTTTACAACGTGTGGCCAAGGGGTCCTACTATCTTACAGGCAACTACCAGCGAGGCCATCAGACCCTTACACCCTAAAGCGAGGCACCTAATTCAAGGCAAGGCAAAACCCCCTTATATGAGGTCACCCACTGTTCATCGGTTCTTTCTTGGCGCGGCCATGATTTTCCATAATTTATGTAGTAGAAATAATTGGGCTCCCTCACCACCGCCGACTGCCTACTCACCCACGGGGCCCCTGGCAGAAGCCTACACCGTCAATTATCCATTGATCCTTGGATCTTTTTCAACAGAAGGAGCGATGGCATTTGCTTCTTGGGGTAGCAAACGATATGAATTGTGACCAACCGCTTCGCAGATTCCTCAAATTGAAACAGAAATACAGATTCCCTCGAATAAACTCCCAGCTAGTAGTGCGATAAAAACTTTATTTGAAACATGTTTTTTTTTATATATAACAAACCATAACACCATAATAACCGGAACAAAGTGCTCCTTAGGGAACGAAAAATGCAACAGCAGCATCCGGAACTCCGGTAATATTTTTGTGATTGTAAGACAGGGGTAAGAATTGTAAGATATATAAGTGTAGATACATTTAAAAGATTGTGTTACATCTTTACAATTGCACGTAAATGCTTTGATTCCAACGAAGGCCAACAAAACGGGATAAAAGTAGTTTTTGCTATGGCGTAAAAAAAATTTAACTTTTAAATTAAAATAATAATATTACAATTATGCTTATTATGCAGAACTGTCTGGAGATAAAGAGTTGGTTTTTGTGTGTTTGCTTTTGTTGTTTGTTCTCGTCACAGATTAGACACTAGCGTGTGTGTGTGTGTGTTTGTTAGTAATTATTCGCGTGAAAGGCACTCTCCAAACAAATGTGAGTTCATTGCATTCGGTTGCCCTTTGATGTAGCGCGCGAAAGCAAAAGTTGATGATAAGAGTGATTTAAGATAATATTTTAAACAAAAAACCCCAAAACACAGAACGAGCATGTTTGCTACGAGGTTTGAAGACGCCACCGCCGAACAAATAATAATCAACCGACTAACGACGATCGTCTGTAACGAATTTTAAATTTGTCTTCTTCCCCCTTGCGCTTTGTTAAAGATGTCTTTTCGTTGGAGTTTTGTTTCCTTTCCTCCCACCTCCCCCCCCCCCCCCCCGCTCCGTTTTGCTTATCATTACAACTATAACGCACTAAACTGAGTAAAGATCGACCGTCCGAACGTAACCGTGTGCGATATGATGATTATCTTTGAATGCAGAAATGCAAATATATAGCCTAGCCTATTCTATGTTCGTTTTGAACGATTATCAATCGGATCGGAGCCTATCTCGAATGGCAAACCGTTTGTTTGGTGTTTTTCTCTTATCTTACTGACTACGTAAAGAGGGGGATGATTATTTTCGCTTTGGATTAATTGTGTTTTTCCGTTTTGTTTTAATTTAGCTATAAGCCAAAAGCGTGTTACGAAACATTTGTTGGACTAAGTGGCCGATACTGTGGTTGATACTGTACCGTACATTACTTATTTGGTGAACTGTGTCTCAAACGACAGGCGCTGTAGTTGTGTTGTGATTGCGAGAAAGAACGAATCGATATCCACCACCGGGTTGTGATCATAGTTTTGACTAGAACTGTGTATCGATGTTAATTTGACTAATGTGTTGTGTTGGGGCGAGCTTTACTGCCAATTCCTTCACGCTGATTTCATGATAAACGCATTATCATGATCCTAAAAGTAGACGAAAAAGAGGGAGGAGGGGTTGGAAACATAAGCCCCATGCAAACCTTCCTCTAAATTGGTGGTGGAAATTGTACTTACACAAGTAGTTTTTAAAATGTGGATACTCCTCTGCGGTATCCTGCCCGCTCAACAACAGCTAAGGCTGTATGACTTTGATTTTTCTCTCGATGTAGGCACGGCACATTGGACAGTCGTGGATCTCCGTGTGGCATCCGGAGCAACAGCACATATGGCCGCATGGTATAAATATCACTTGTACCTGTGGGAAGAGAATACAGAAAAACAAGTTTGTGATCGGGTGGACAAGCAACAAAATAGCAGCACCATTCCCAACCATTTGCTCCATGCAGATGACGCATTCGGCGTACTGTGGTACGGCACCCGTAACACTGCCCACTGGACTGGTTGCGGCAGCCGAATCCGATCCTCTAGCTGCTCTAACGGCACCGGTCGGTTCCACCTCCATGCCCATCTCCACCGGCGAGCTTCTGCCGCGCGCACGATCATCATCCTGATCGTAGGCTTCGTCGATCGGTGCTGTCGCCGCCATCGGCGTAACCGTCACCGATTCACCCTCCGGATAATCAATCCTACAGTTCAAGTAATCGTAATAGTTGGCGATCGATTGCAAAATGCCTTGCCGATCGGTGGAGCGTTGCACGCCCGCGGTCACCAAATCCTGATCCGTTACGTTGCACAGTTCCTTGCCCTTGTTTTGCCAGATTTTCGACAAGAACGGCAAACAGTGCACCACACCGTTCACGAGAAACTGGTAGCCCAGTACCGGATCGATGGAAGCCGTGTCGTGCGTAACTTCCGCCGGTTGCCGATCGAGCAGCCGCTGGTACTGCAACAGCCAGAAGTCCGTCTGTTCACCTTCCTTTTGCTTTTCGATTATCTTCAGCGTATCCAGCAGCTGAAATTCGATCAACCTTTAGTCAAACGGCGCGTGCATTTGGATGGACACGTGCAAAACCGTTACCTGCTGTTTACGTTGGTCCTGCTGTTTGAGCAAATCCGTCAACACGTACGTTAAGTTTATACGCTGATCGGTCAGATTGATCTGTAGGAACAAGCAAACAGCGAACAGAACGTTACTAAGCATCCTTGGGAGGAGATTGAAAATTGATTGGGAAACACTGCCGAAACGTACTATTTGATCGTCCTGGTTAACCTTCTTGCGCTCGATCTCGTACAGCGTCAGTGCCGCCAGCTGTGACTCGACGATGCGCACCTGCTCTACCAAGCCCCAGGTGCGCGAATCGTTCCGCGCAATTAACGCTGCCACGGCACTCTTCTGTATGTCCTCGTCGACCGTGATTTGTTCGATCACATCCTGGCGGTTTTTGTCGTAGTTCAAAAACACATTGTTCAGCAAATTGTTCGTCTCGTACTCGCGCTCCAGTATGCTGCGCGACGATTGATCCCGCTGGTTGTGAAAGTTTTGTATAATGTTAATCTCGTTCTCGAGCAGATTGGTCATCGCGCCGAGTATCTCCTGCTTGCGCAGATCCTGCTGCTGGCCGTGCAGATGCTCGAGCAACCGTTGCTGCTCTTCGCGCTCCTGCTCGAGGAATGCTGGATCGGGCCCGTTCTTCAGTGCGAGCAGATTTTTTACCAGTGCGCTCGATTTTTGTTCGTCTGTGTAAATAGAGGAAAAGACGTACGTAAAATGACACTCGAGCAGGTAATCGCATTGAATCCGCTTTTACCCTTTATAATGTTATCGATAAGCCGTTCCCTTTCCGTTTGCTTTTCCTGCTGAAGTTTGTGCACCTGCGTTTCGTTTTGGTTCTGCTGCTCGAGCAGTTGCTGGAGCAGCATCTGCTTCCTCATTTGCTGCTGTTCGTGCAGCTTGCTTTCCGTCAGCATATCCTTCTCAAATGCCAACCGTTCGCGTTCGAGCAGCTTGCGCTCCTTCTCGTACCGCTCACGGTACGCCTGTTCCTGCTGGCGCAGCTCATTACGTTCGCTGCTCAGAAAGGTGGATGTGGTTGCCTTTTGTCGATCTAGCCCATCGACATCGACGGTCGTCCCCCGTGTCGGATCGTGATGCAGCTCACCGGTCGACAGATACTTCACGATGGCGTACGTTCCGCCGGCCACTACGTCTGCCGGCGGATTCCGGACGGTGTCCGGATCGAGCACAATATCTACGAGATTATCACACGTTGCCAGCTGGCTGGGCAGCTGCGAAAGACGCACATTTCCGCTAATGTCCAGTACTCTAAGGTTGGTCATGAACGCTATCTGTTCCACGGTCGTTAGATTGTTCGCTGAAAGATTGAGCAGTTCCAACTTCTTTAGCCGTCCTATCGTAGTGGGTAGTTTTTCCAAGGCGTTGTTGGCTAAAAATAGTTCCTGCGGGTAAAGGGATTCCAGTTAGCTTTCCACAGCACGCACAACACACGCAGCTAGACTGTACGTGATTACCCTGAGGTTTTCTAGTTTGTGTATATCTTCGGGCAGCTTTTTGAAACGATTGTATGAAAGGTTCAGCGATTGCAGCAGGTGTAAGTCGTCCAGTGTGCCTCCCGCCGCCAGGGAGGATAGCTTGTTTTTGGCCAGCGTGAGGACATCCTTCCGCAGGACCTTGCACAGAACGAACACCCCGGCGGGCACATCTTTAAGATTGCAGTCCTCCAAATCGTATATCGGTTCCGGTGTTTCCTTTGCCTGTCGGAAAAACGGAGACAAAAGTAGGCCAACGAATTAGTCGAAATCGATAATTTTCGTCCGATGAACGGACGGACGGATGACGGATGAAGCGGGAAAGGCTAATATGAGTAATGTGTTGATACTATGTCAACTATGCGCAATTTAGCGGTGGACAGATGATGATGGGCTGGAAAACAAATGATTTTTGTGAGTGTAATGCTTTTACCAGGCACTGCTTCCGTTCTAGGCGCGCTTTGTAATCCACACTCGGTTGGTGGCTGGTAGTGGCCATCTCACTGTCTTCTGTTGGTGTGAACAGGTTTTCATTGTTCGAAGACGAAATGCGACAACCCATATAAAATAATTA